>NC_142164.1:109277976-109583169 GCF_024610735.1 Ursus americanus
ACAGATTCCTGTCCCTGGCTTCCCAGAGAAAAGGAGCGGTGGCCTTAGCTTTTTGTTTCTAGTGCTGCTTCTTCAGAGTAGAAGTTCTCAACAGACACCCCAGGAGGAAACGTGGCAGACATGACAAGGGGGAACAAGGGGGTCACAGCCGGGACATTTCTACCCATCCTTTCCTCCTCCTCCACAACCTCCAGATGACAAATGATAAGACACATCAGAATCAAGGAAGGCTCCCAGCAAAATAAAGCCCAACCCCCGCAGAGCAAACATTCACTTACTTTAGTCACCCGGGTTCCCCAGGTTTATGGGTTCAAGAATCAATTGCAGCCAAGGCTCCTGGGTCTGCTGTTAGCTTTCTATGCATCAAAACCCCACCTTGGGAATCACCCCTGGGGGCCAGACCGGGAAAGGCACGGGCCTTCCTTTCCCATCGACTAGAGGATCCAGTTCCTCATGCCACTTATCCCGGCCACCAGTTCACATAGGGGCCGTACAACGCTTCCCAACACAGAGCCCAAGTGACTGCCAGGCACTCTGCAAGTCCCAAGCTCAGTTCCGGGACTGAGATTAAACCAGCAGCAAAGACAGCCTCAGACCCACAGCCAAGAGAATGATGCCTTGCGAAACACAGCCCTTTCGTGGCTCTCCGCATCTGTGGGAATCATGCTGATTCTTTACCCACCTGCATGAAGCCCTTCTGCTCCTTTCAGAGCCTCGCATAGCAGCACGTGAGAGCTTGGGAGTGTTATGACCTGTTGCCAGCCCACTGGGTGTCCCAGAGGGGAGGAGGGACAGTGGTGCCCCACCCAGATCCCCCTTTACCAGGCCTGTGGACCCATCCTCCAGCTGCTGTGAGCACTGGCTGCTAGGGGTTCGCAGCACCCCCTCCTTAGGAGAGCTGCCCTTGGTTGACGAGAGGCACCTTGCCTGGAAGGTGAGGCCCAGCCACTGATGGACTGACACGGTCCAAAAGCCCTCTCCCTGCAGATCCGAGCAAAGCGAGGCTCTGAGACCACACTGTAGCTCAGCAAGGCCCCCCTCCCAGTTCTGCTCCCTTCACACCCCTACAAGTTCCTCCTGAGCGTTCTCCCAATAAACCCCATGCACCAGAAACCCTATCTCACACTCTGCCTCTAGGGATCCCGACCCAAGACACAAAGATAAACTGGAGAGTAAAACAGTGCAGTGAGGCACCCCACAATAAGAAGATTCTGGATGCCATGCAACTGCTGACAGGTTGTGCTTTCAAACAGGTCCAAGGTAAAGTTCTTATTTGGGGGGAGGGAAGGGATGGAGGGAGTGTGTTGGAGAAGGTGAGGCTGGACTAGGAAATGGCAGGCAACCGTGTCGCAACAAGTGTACAGAGAAAGGAAAGTTAACCTCCAGAGTCCTGCGCGTTCTCGTGGCCCAGTCTCCCAGACAGGCCAGTGAGAAGTGCCGACTCACCAGGAGATTCCTGGAATAGCCCCGCCAGCCAGGGGACCCAGAATTGTGCCTCTGGACATTAAAGCCTAAGAGAGCCACCACCACCAGCAACTGCCACCAGAACTTGCGCTGGGACAGATCTCGATCCCACCGTCAGACTCCTGGCACTCCTGGGAGCTATGCAGACTTGCCCAATTTTTCATTAACCGCACTGGCCTGGCATTTCCCACGTTTGCACCACTGTTTGGTCCTCGCTTGCATACTAGGAGGGACGTTCACTACAATAGGGTGAAGGCTGCTGGTTCAAAGTGTAAAGCGATTATGGTCTCACCAATTTCCACCCGCTCCATTTTCTGTATCTGCACAAACACAGGGAGAGGAAGTAGAACATGAGCTTTCAGTGTGAGGTGAGAAAGCCTCACTTAGCTGCCCAGAAGGTTGAGAGAGAAAGAACACCAGGCTAAAAGATATTTCTACACGGCTATGGTTTGAGTAAGGTCAAGGCTAGGGTCTCTTTGATGTTGCTGCACAATCACTCTGATCTAACCACCAGGGAAGTCTGGCCTTGGCTGAACATCTTGTTTCTCCAGCTGCTCAGGACTAGCACAGCGGACGTGGGGCTAAGCAACACCAGCACAATATGGCCCATGTCATCCGGTACGCCCCAAAACTACACATCACGGAGGAGCGCCAAACCATGCCATGAAAAGACAGTTCGACTATCCCAAGCAGAATGGATGGCAGGAACCTCTTGACTGCCACGCCTTCAATTGCAAAATGATGCGGTATTAGGTGCCCCAAGCTTTGAGTTCGGCTTTGTGAGAACAGTTCCTACTCTGCAACCTTGGGGCGAGGCAAGATTTTATCAGGGGATGAATCAGGTGGAGGCAAGTGTGGGAGGCCATCAAAGGGAGAGCTCGCCACCTCCTTTGAGATCCCTGCGGGGACAAGATCAATAAAGTTTAGGGGAGGAGATGATGTCACATGGGCTCTCAGACTCTGCTGATGGTGTTTCCACTGGCACAACCGCCGTGGAGAATAATTTGGCAATATCTAAAAAGCTGAAGAGGAAGAAACCCTTGGACCCAGAAGTTTAATTTCAGGCTGTATACTCTAAAGTAATGGTTGCCAATGCTGGCTGCACGACGAATGATCGGGGGGAGCTTTAAAGAAATACAGGATTTCACTGGGCTGGGTGAAGCCTGGTGCTGGGACTTTTAAAGGCTCCCTAGGCATTTCCGATGTGTAGAAAAGGTTGCGATCCACTGCCTAGAGACCTTTCCCCCCATGTGCCATAAGGACGTTTGATGTAATTGTTTGTGGCAGCACTGTTTGCAGGAGCAAGAAATTGGAAATAACCCAAATACCCACTGATGGGAGAGTGCAAAAAGAAATTGCACAGTATTCCTTTAAGAGCATTCCTCGGGGTGGTGAAAGATGAATACGGCAGAGCTGTGCAGACCAATATGTTTAAGTCATAAAAGCAAGTTACAAAATGACACATACAATATTCTATGATTTATGCAAATTTTAAAACATGTCAATTCCAGTTGTGAATCTATACATACGTGGTAAAACTACTAATACATATCGAGGTGAGGGCTGATAAGCACAAGAATGAGGGTAATAGTTACCACTGGGGAGCTAGGGGGTCATCAGATTAGACAGGGAACACAGGGGCTTTCAATTCCAACAGTAACATTTGCTTTCTTGAAACGAATATGAAGCAAGCATGGAAGAAGTGTTAGCTTTGATAGAATTGGACGGTCGGTACATGGCTGTTATGTTACTCTGTGTTCGAAAGCTTGCATAATAAATATTTAAAGCTATAGAACATAAAAGTGATCAAGCTGATAAAATGACTCGACATATGTATGAGCCTCAAATTCATCATAAACTCAGTAGTACAGAGAGCGGAGGTAGTAATTCTCCTGAAACAAAACAAAAGCTTGAAGACAGTTTATTATTTAGCCTTTATTAAGCCCCCAGAAGAACTCCAAGACGTTAGTTGCCTGCTATTGAATGCTGCCGTGTGTATTAAAAACAAAAAGGCACCTGTCAAAGGAAATGAACGGGGTACTGTACATGTTGCATGTTCCCATCCATTCAGCGAGCATTTCTTTTTTGAGAAGCTTTTGTGTGCTCGGCCCTGAATGAGGTGTAGGGTTTCCCTTTTCTCTCTTCCCAATCATGAACCCAAATGACCATGAGTTTCCCTTTTCATTGGTAAGAGTTCACAAAACTGTGCCACGAACCACAGAAATGATTTTCTTATTTATGCCAGGGTTTTCCCATTTCTGGTTTAAGGGCATCAGATGTCTCCAATTATCTACACAGAAGGTTGCAGAATGAAAGAAAAAAGAATCCTGCAAACACATTCACCTGTAAGAGAGAACTACAGACGGAAAACAGAACCCTGGGGGTGGAGGGCGGGCAGTGAACAAAGGGAGACAATACCAAGGCTGCAATGCCTATTTTTATCAGGCTAATTAAGTAGTATGCAGAAGAATGAGTGATGTATGCCAGTCCTTTGGGTCTATCAGCTTGCTGCTAAACCAGTTCTCCTGGCGGGCCAGTGGCAGCGTTCTTTTTGACATCTGCTTGCCAAGATACTCACTGACGCAGTCTTTTGTTGGGTCACTGGAGCTTTGGTCTCTGTGTCCCAAAAGCAACACAAGTTGCTATCTGGGCCTCAAATGTGTAACTGGACCAGTTTAAACCACTTTCTCTCACCTTTGCAAACTCCTGAGCAACTCCTTTTTGGGGGGGGGGGTTCTGAAAAGTGGTCAAAAATGAATTACAGCCAGACTTGTTGGAGAGGCGGGGAGGCAATGTGGGGGGGCAGGGTACCATCAAGGAACCAGGAGGGAAACGGGGGTCCTTGGAGGAGGAAAACCTGAAGGCATGAAGCTAGTTCTGGGAGTGTACCCACACCTAGGAGTAGGAGATGCCATGCTGGCCCTGGGCTTGTAACCCCCAGATCCACTCATCACCCTCCCCAGCTCTGCTGGGCATCACAAGCAGGGCTCACTCCCCTGGGCTATAACTTCCAGGTCCACTGGCTTCCAGCTAGGCTCAGCCAGTGAGAGGCACCGAGAGGACGTGGAAGGGTAGAAGGAAGAGAGAAGTCAGGGTATTTCCTCCCTTCACTCTTAGTCCACAGCAATGTCTCCTTGGGGATCCCAACTTCCACCAGTCTGGCTCACTGCTGTCCCAGTTTCCTTAAGGGGCCTCTAGCCCCTGGGGTCTGGTAGCATTGTTCCTTCCTCCTCTCCCTCCAGCTTAAGCATGGTAGCAGCTTCCTGCCATTGCTGAGCTCTGGTTTACCTTGCCATTCTCTGTTTGGCTTCTCAGCTTATCCGTGGGCAGTGTAACCAATTCCCTGTATTAAATTCTCCCTGTGTGAAATTCCTAGAGTGGTTCCACTTTCCTGGTTAAATGCTGAATGGTACAGACACTTTGAGGCAGCTGTGTGCCAATGGGTTTATACCCAGCTTACATATTACTCTTGGCTGATAGATGCAAATAGGCGGTAATTTTGTTTTGAGTCAGAAGACCTACACTCATATTCCTGCTCTAACACTGCCTAGGGGTATAACAGTGGGCATTTACCCCACCTTTCTAAGCCTCGATTTTCTCATTTTTAAAATGGAGCTAACAGTGTCCATTTTATTGGATTGCTGGGAAGCTTAGATGAAGTGATGTATAGGAAAGGGCCTGTATGTATGTATATACGTGTGTGTGTGTGTGTTTGTGTGTGTGTGTGTGTGTGTGTATATATATATAAAATGCTAAACCAACGTAATCAAGTATGACTGCACTATCAGCAATATTATTGTTATTAAGTTTTTGGTCTACAGGTAACATTTTTATAAAATGATTCATTTCATAAATATGGAATGTTTGCTCTTTCCTATCCACTCATCTCCAAAGGGCAATTTTTATAAGATATTTTAAAGAGAATATTTCCCTTTCTTTTATAGAAATGTTTACCATGTAAATACACAGCCAGGCCAAGATAGAAGTAGGATTGCTGATCTCTGTTGGAACAAGCCCCAGGTAAACACAGTGCTCCATGTAATGGGTGTGTGAGACAGACTGGGGAATGTTGGTAGGGAGGGAGGTGGTGAGGAACATTCACCTTGGCCATCACTACTCCCTGTCTGTAGTTATTAAAAGCTTGAGTTCTGCCTCCCTGCATGGTCCATTTGTTTAGAATCCCTCCAGATTAGAACAGGGAAAAGTGAGTTTAAAAGTGAAGACTGCCCCAAACTGTGCCACTACCCTTGAGCTGAACTGACTTGAGTGTGTTGGTCAAGGTTACCACTAAAAGAAGTGGTCATGACCACACCCAGGGCCAAAGCAGGCACTTGTCCATGTGACGTGATTCTAGAAACACACGCATATACAAAATTTTTTAAAAAGATTTCCTCCACCAGTCCCCTAATACCTACATTAAAGGGAGAAAAATTTCTATTCCATAATCAAGGGCCCCAAATTCTTAGGGAATGGAATGCTTTGTGATCATATCGGATGTTCTGCCTCCGAGCAGGATCTTAGGAGACAGGGTGTGTGACACCCTGGAAGGAGAAAGACGCCATAGGAAAGAGGGGGGGGGAGATGCAAAAGTGAAGGACTGGGGGCCCCAAAACCACGCCTCCCACTTCACAAGTTTCCCAAGCCCTCTCCATGATGATGATCAAAGATGAGGGAAAAGATTTCCAAAACAAGTCCAAATTATCAGAGCTTTTGAAAGACGGACAAGTGTCATTCCCTCATAGTTTGGAAAGGCAACCGTGAGGAATTAGCCCAGGAGTTATCCGAGACACATGCTATACTCCATACTGCGGTCATTACCTCGTTTAATCCTTCTCTGATGCTAGGAGATATGGCTCATCCACTCCACTTTTCAGGTGAGAAAACAGAGGCCTACAGCACCAGTACGTGGGCATACCAGAGTTCACTCGCAGGAAGGCTGACTCACAGTGAGTGAACTTCCAGCCCTGCCCTGCCCTCCTGGTCAGTGAGGCCCCTGAAATCACAGTGGGAAGCTCTTCCTGGCTGGCATTCTCACTCTTCCAGGCTAAGGAGGTGGGGAGGTGGGCAAATCAGTGCTCCTTAAACTGTGATGGGCCTACAGTCACCTGGGCACCAGGCTAAAATGCAGATTCTGATGGGTGGGGCCTGAGATTCCAGACTTCCGGCAGGCTTCCAGAAGACATCACCCTGCAGTCCGGACACCCCGCTCAGAGTAGCAACATGACACACCCCCATAGCCTACCTCTCTCCTTCAGTCAGGCACCCATTCAAAAAGCCTTGTTAGCGGGGCACGCGCAGTATGCCACACACTGTGCTGGCAGCTGGGGGTGCAGCCGCGGTCAGGGAGGTGGAGCATTTCTCTCCTGGGACTGAGACAGACAATGTATGTGGAAGGGAACAATTAGGTGTGACATCATGAGGTCCATGCCGGGAAGCACAGGGCAGTGACTGGGAATGGCATTCTCTGAAGCAGGAGCCCTGGGGCCCTGATCCCCGAAGGGAACTAGAACAGCACTTCTGAATCAATCCGATGGCACTTCTCAATCAACTCTCCCATAACCCATAAAGATTTAGTGGCCTGTCTGCTATTTATAAATCAAAATATGGGATAAAATTACATAAAGTCTGGGATTTGCTTCAAAATACTTTGGGAAGGGGAAGTAGGTGAAAAAAAATTAGCTGTGAGTTGATAGCAGGTAAAGCAGGGAAATGGATACTTGGGGGAGAATCATCATATTGTTCTGGTTACTTTATTATAAGCTTGACATTTGCCCAAAGTAAAAAAACAAAACAAAACCACAACAAAAACAACACTGGGTGCTATACGCAAACAATGAATCATGGAACACTTCATCAAAAGCTAATGATGTACCATATGGTGACTAACATATCATAATAAAATTTTTTTAAAATAAAAAGAGAAAAAAACAGAATTAAAGTATGTAAGTGGTATAAACATAATACCTTCCCTCAAAGAACTTACAAACGATCACGCAGGCTGATTCTCCATCAGGGGTCCTTAACCCAGCATCCAGGGGGTCCAAGAACTCAGAGGGGAATTTTAAATGTATTGCACTTGTCTATAACTGAAACACAGCATTTCTTTCTGTCACGCGTGCAGGCGACAAACCATAGCAGTATTAGCGGGACCTGCGCCTCTGTCACCAGTAGAAACCACAGGCATTTTCATATCACAGTAGCTGGTGTTACGGGTATCACAAAAGGTCACTCCTTTAACCCTTCAACTAGGGCTTGATAATCAGTGGGTTAATCAGAAGCTCACGTTTTGCTATGTCACAGATTCACAACTTAGTATTTTAATAACTATTTCTTCACTACTCATATTTAATAACCGCTGGTACTTTGTAATTCTAGGTATTTTCACATTTTCAAATCCTAGTCTGAGAAGGGTCCAGGTGTCTCCAGTCTACCACAGGGGTCCATGGCATAGGAGAGTGAGGAATCCTCGCTCTAGGTCAGGCTTGCTGGACACAGAGCGTCTACCTACCTCCCCCACCTGCCACGCAGCGCTGCCCCGCCTCCTGCACTCCCGCAGGAGGCCTTGCCTGCCCAGAGAGGCAATAAGTCTCTCATTCCTTCCTCAAAAAAAAAAAAAAATAGGTAGCTCTCAAGCCCATGTCATCCTGGCTGAAGTACTCAGATTGGGGGAAAAGGGCCTGGAAGCATTTGGAAATATCCAGTGTCTCAGAAACAAGCCCTGACTTCAGTATGAAAGAGAATTCAGGCAAGGGGTTAAGAAATGCTGGGCAATGGGCCAAGTAAGAGTAACATTCTTCTCCGCTTGTCCTTTCTCCATCATTGGTGCCTCTCTATGGGAATCTGCCTGAAGAGGGTGCTACTGAATGACAGGAAGGGTAGTGGTCAGATTCTGAAAGGCGAGAAGCTGAGAGGTGGGAGGAAAGGGGCAGGTAACATGCAAGCAGAATTCAGGTGAAGAGAAATACATGAACCGCATTTCTGTTGGCTTGGAGACCAGTCGCATGGATGGGAGTGTCTATCCGCACAACTCCCCCAGCTGATGAGCAGCAAGCCCGGGGCTACGTTCAGAGCTGCTGGTTTGCAAGTTGTCTGGGGGTTGGGAACTTCCAACTCCCCGGGCTCCCCCAAGCCGGTAGCTTTGGGGGCGAAAAAGTGGCTCCCACCCAGACACTTTGTTCAAGTTCTGACTTCCAGCTGAGGCTCTAGTGTCTCCACGCAGCCAGCGTTCTCGGGGGTGTGCGTTCTCCCCGGCTGCAGGACATGGAGACTCGTGGCTTGGGTACACCTGTTAACAGGGCCAAAAGAGCCCCCTTCACTTCCCCTGGTCTTTCATCGAGGGCTAAAATTACAGCCACGGAGCCGGCCTCGCCCTTCTGAGCCTGTAACCGGACACCATGGGACAGCCACAGCACTCAGGGGGAGGAAGAAAGCCAGGGCGGGGTGCACGGGGGAGGGAAGGGGACACTCGGGGACATGCCATGTCATGAGAAACTAAGGACTCAGAGACCGTGAGAACTAAGGCGCAGCTACCTCACCATGGCATCGATCCCATGCCCAGGAACCAGGGCGCAAATCCCCTGGCCAGAAAATAAGTAAGGAAGAGAAGTCAGGAAAGTAAAAGGATGCCCTGTGGGGTGGGAGCCCTAAATTAGAAGCCTCCCAAGGACTGAAAGCAGAATTATAAAGAAAAAAACAGCTTGGTAAGTGCTGAGTGGCTCCTCGTTCACACAGGAGGAACTCTTGCCAGGAGCAGGGCGGGGACTCCATGCTGGCTCAGGCACCCGCCCCTGGCTGTCTGCAAATCCCTTAACTTGGTTGGGCCTCAGTGTCCCTCTCCATAGTAAATGGAGAGAGCAAGGCTTACCCTACCTGGGCTCCCACAAAAGTTAAACAAGCCAATATCTGTGCTGGCCTGTTGCAGACGTTAAGGGGCTCCCAAGGCATTAAGCACGCTTGGTATCTGGAGTGGGAGGTCAGCGTGGTTAAGAGAGGAGGTGCTGGGATCGCACTGCTGGGTGTGAATCCTGGTTCGGCTGCCTCCTAGATGTGCGTCCTCTGGCGAGTTCATCAGCAATTCTGTGCCTCGACTTTCTTATCTGTAAAATGGACCTTCAACATAAGAGCACCTACACCCTAGGGCTGTCAGGATAATAAAATGAGCTTATTCACGTAAAATGCTTAGAGCAGTACCCGGCACAGAGTAACATCCAATAAATGGTGGTTATTATGAGAGTCTGGATTATTGTTCAGTGATTATTCATTTCCCTCATGGTCCCATTTAAAGCAGAGTATACTTCACTGCCCATGGCTTTTGGGCTTGGTTATATCACTTGTGTGGCCAAGGAGAAGTTGGAAAATCTGATGTGAGCTGAAGCTTAAGATGTCCTTGCACTGTGGGGCTTAGCCTCTTGTGCTTCTGCCACTGGCATGAAAAGAATATGCCCCGGTTAGCCCGCTAGTCCCAGAAGGACAAAAGCCACATGGAGCAGACTGGAACCAAATCCCAAGACTAGAGCCAAACCCAGACTAGATTAGTCAATTTGTAGACCTACAGCTCAAAGTACAGTCACCACAGGTGACACACAAAACTAAAAGCCTGAGAAGAGATACTTCTTGTCATATGCTATTGAATTTGGGGGTTATTTGTTACACACCCATAGCTGACTGATAGTTGCTATTATCATTATTATATGATTATTATTATACAGTTATACAGCATGGACACTTTGGGGGTTTTATTTTTTTTAAAGATTTTATTTATTTATTTGACAGAGAGAGAGACAGCCAGCGAGAGAGGGAACACAAGCCAGGGGGTGGGGTGGGAGAGGAGGAAGCAGGCTCATAGCAGAGGAGCCTGATGTGGGGCTCGATCCCATAACGTCGGGATCACGCCCTGAGCCGAAGGCAGACACTAACAACTGAGCCACCCAGGTGCCCCACTTTGGGGGTTTTAATACTAAATCTGAACACACACTCTTTTCCATTTTTGGACAACTCTCATAAAAAAGAAACAACAGGAAGGCTGGTTGTCTTTCCACTGTAGGATATATAAAACAAGCACTTGTTTACTCACTCAACTACCCTTTACTGAGCACCTACTACATGCAGACACCACACTAGATGCTTGGGAAGCATATGCTTCAGCGCGATCTGCATTGAATTCCTGCAGCGAAATCATCTTCCACTGCCTAATATGCTGATTCTTAGAAAGCCGAGTCATGCCCTGCGATGCATTCGTCCTGGCCAAGGGAGGATGCCTTGCATGCTGTGATCACCACTGGCATCCTCCGAAGTCTTTAACCAGCCATGTGTCTGCTCAGCAGGAAGGCTGTCACTGTCCAGGATCCTCTCAGGCCTGTAGAAAGTTCTACAGCCTCCAAATTGTCACTGATGTTCAGAATCCAAAGCACTGTCATCTTTTTCCTGGATAAACCCCAGCTCACACCTAGGATCGGAAAGGCGGTGAGTCGTATCTCGCTCTCCCTTGGGCTAAAGCAGTCCTGGTCTTTAACAGCCAACTGTTTTTCTGAGGCTCAGGGGAATTGAAAATCAGTCCATCTGGAAACTTGTCCGATAGCTGATGCTCTTTAGAACCTGGCAGGAGTAGGGATCAAGGGCAGGGTCGCTCTCCTATCATCCCTTCGATGTAGGCCACCTAAGAGTCTATTATCCAACCCGGGCTACCTGGCAAAACTCCAGAGCAACACATTTCAGAGGCAGAGGGCACCTCGGAAGCCATTTCACCCTCGCGGCTCTCTGCCTTGGCCCTGGGGATAAAGAAAGGGTTTAGTCTGCAGATTATTCTATTTGGCCTTCACTACAAGCCATGAAATAATGAACCTCGTGTGTAGAATGTTTACAACGCTCTAGAAGGCCTATTTCTCTTAAGTGCAACACAGAATGTGGTAGCATAAAAATAACTGGCGAGTGTTTATTTTTGCTAAATGCTCACTTGGTTTCCAGAAATTTAAAATGTGTGTCCCCTGAAGTTTGAATTCATGCAAAGAGGGCTGGAGACTGGTGCTACGCAGGTAACCTGGGGGCCTCTGTCAACCTGTCACAGCATCATCCCCTCAAGCTTTAAATTGACCATAAACCTCAGCTTTGACTTCCCATCGTGCCTCTTCTGAGGACAGCTGCAGCTGCCACTACGTGCCATGTGAGACATTCTCATCATCGGAGCTAATGATGGCAGGGGGGCATCTCACATGACCAATTTGGAAACCACTCCAATCTAATGATGCTACGTTCCCCTTAGAACAGTGTTAGCTTCTGTAGTAATCCGGTCCTTTTACTCTGTATTTTTGATGCTTTCACATTGGGGGCAGTGATGACCCTGTAGGGACGGCCTCACCCAGGGCTAGCTAATTCCTAGAGACAGCCAACAACCCACCTGGGACCGTCTCTCTCCCATGCAGGCTAGCCAATCCACGGCCCAGACTCCCAATCACCTCCTTTCTGAAGCTCTCAGAACTCCAGGCCACTAGCCACCTGCCCTAATCACCCCAGCTCAGGTACCAGACAACTAGGGACGGCTCCTCTACTCCAGACAGAGCCCACTAAAATTATTCAAACTAGCCAATCCAAATCTGCTTACTGTGTCTCACCTGTTCCCTCCCTTGAAATTCCCCCCCCCCAAAAAAGCTCTTGCTACAGTTTCCCCTGCTCCCGCTGCCTCCTGACCCACCCCAGGGCTCCTCCACTCACCCTGCCACCCTGCCCCACGGCATGGCTTGGTCCTCTTGGCATTGGTGACAAACTATCTTTACAGCGGCAATCATCTCCTGATTTGTTGGCCTCATCATATCTGAATAATAACAAAACGTACATTGAACAATAGCTTCAGTGCCCAGGAAGGGGTGGGGTGTGGCGACAACAAGTAAAACCAAGACCTCGTGTCACCAAGGCAAACGGGTTCCTCCAATTGCAAACGGGTTGGTCAAATCCCTTCTTTTGAAGGGATGAGGACTGGGAGCACACGAGGAACAAAGGAGCCTGTTCAAGGCAAAGGCTTAACGACTAGTTTTTAAAATAAAAATGCCCGGATCGGTAGTGTGTAGGGATTCCATCACGTAAGTATTCCTACCATGGCTGATTCCAAGCTACCACAATAAGAGGTGCCCACAATCGGCTTTTGCAGGAGCCCCTACTATTTGCTGAGGGCTCTGGGCGATTCCCAAAATGTGGCCTTGGAGACCCAAGAGTTATAAAGGCTCCTTGGTACTCCCACAGAACAGGCTTTGAGAAGAGATAGGAGCCTCTCCTCTGAGAAACACGGGAAATCCAGGAAAGAATGCCCAGGCAAGGTCTTCTAGAAGCCTTTGGGCATCCCTCCCGCCAGCAGCCCTCAGGGGAAAGTACGGCTCAGGGCACGCGGGGTGTGGAACAGAGAACCTAAGCTCCAGTGTCACAAAGACCTGTTGTGTGACCTTGGGTGAGTCAGACCCCGAGCCTTGGTTTCCTCACCTGCAAAATGGGAATAACAGAGTAAAGGCTAGGAATAACGTTTATTCAGGGTTTAGCACAATGTCCAACACAGACAGAGCTCTTAGCTGGGGGAAGGAAGCACATGTAGCTTTCTTCCATCAATTTGTAACTGGAATTTAATATTTCCTTCAATTATGAATGAAGGCAACAGACCACAGAGATATTAGCAGCAGTTGTGTTTGTTGCCAACAGAAATTAGATATTTTCATACCGCATTATAGTTAATGCCTGAAATGCTATTCACAGCACACCACTACTTCAAGGTATGATGGTTGTTGGATTCATCATTAATTCTTATTTAATGTATTAATAAAGAAGCCTATATCTATCACAATATCACAATTTTAAAAATATTTTGATAATTGTATTTCAATACACTTTGCTTCTGCTGTAATCCTATGTATTGTATTTTGTGCACTGAGAAACATTATTCTGAAAAGGGATCCACAGATTGTACCAGATTACCAAAGGGGTCCAAATAAAAGTGAAGAATTCCCGGACTGATACTATCAATGGCAGCAAGATAATGAGGAGGATGGTGATGGTGATTCTCACAGTTGCTGGGACAGTAATAGCCTTGCTTAGATGAGGGCTAGCAGAACTTCCTGGCTCCACGTGCCCGTGAGCTGTGGGAGCACCAAGAAAGCCATTGACTAAAAGGGCTATGCTTGCTCCCTGGTGTTCCCTCTTGTCCGCTGAAAATCCCAGCCACCGTGCACCTGGTCCTGGAGAAGGCTCTCTAGTCCACAATGGCACTGGGCGCAAATCCCAGCTCCATGCCCACCAACATGGGTGTGTCCTAAGTTACGTGTGTGCTCTGACTCCTGCAAGAGGCTGCCACGGCTACTCCCTGAGCTTGGGAAACATGGCTCCTGGATGGCCTTGACAAGTACCAGTTGGTAATACCCTGCCATGATCTGTGGTTCAGAAAACCTAGACACAGCATACTCAGCCCCGCAAGACGTCGGGGGCGGTGGTGGTGGGGGAGGGGGCAGAACAAAAGGCCCTGAGGCCAGATTGTCTGCACCTGTGGCCAGATTGTCTGCACCTGTGAGCTTTTTTGGAGCTTGGGAAAATGTCCGGAAATAAGTTTACCGATTAGGTTCAGCCCCGTAGAGGACACGAAGCTTACTTGGCAGAGAAGGACTGGAGATAAGCTGCCACCTGGGCAGCAGCACCGCATCATCTAGCTAAGGCATTTTAGGAGCTCCCTACAAAATCACAGACTTGTCTCTCGTCCTTCCAACTGGGAACAAGTGGGCACCGGATGTGGCAGCTGGAAATTCTACTACAAGAGCTCCCCTGGCCTACTCTAGGCACTCAAAACTGTAGTTGTTGAATGAAGCAGCTCTCTCATTCCTTTCCGCAAAGCTTTGAGTTAAATAGTATTATTATACCCATTTTAGAGATGAGAAAATGAAAGTAAAGCTATGTGCCTGAGGTCATCCAGGGTGTAGGTGGTAGGATATGAACCCAGTTCCGTGTAGGTCCAAAGCTTAGATTATTAGTCACTATTCTAAATACATGGATCCTGGATGAACCACAAAGTCTGAAGAGCTCACTGGATGATTAGGCACATTTAAAGCACATTTGGGGTAGTGGTGACTTTTGATCCTGGATAATGCCCTGGCTGTCGTCAACACGTCAGCCTTGGGCATTGAACTCGAAGAGATGAAAGCTCTGCTTGATTTGACAACTGGGAGCCAAAGGATGCTTTGTCAGCGGAGTTACTATGGCAAGGGCATCAGCTGCATGGAGACAACCCTTCCTGGTCCCTTGTCACCCTGTCTTTCTCATAGAGGGATGTGTCAGGAAGGATCATTTCAGCTGAACTCTATGCTGCCCCATGGTGAATGCTTCCGAGTCTTGGGTAATATCAGGCTTTTGCTTCTAGTTTCAGCAGAAAACTCCAACCTCCTTTCTCCCACACGATTTTCAAACAAACCAGGGACATTCATCACAATGTTCAACCTTTGAATTTTGCAGTCTAAAATTCTAATAGATTCGCTGATGTTCCCAGATCAGACATAAGCATTAGCTGAAATTCTGCCATTTCACACAGCACCTTTGAGTCCACAGAATATCTTATAATTATTTCCGTAAGTCTCTCTGAACAGTGGCATCTATTTTGACATAATCATGCACTCAGTACCTCATGCACTCTGTGGTATGATAGTAAACGTTTAACAACTGACTTTCCATACGGAGAAAAAAAAAAGCCCTGATTTGTAGCATTTGCTAGTTTCTGTGGTATAAATACTCACACCTTGGCTGATTTCAAGCTACCGACTTGATGTCACTGAACGCAGAGTAAGACGTGTCCAGTTGGCTCTTGTGAATGGGTACAAGCTGGCTCCAGCCCAGCGCAGCCCAGAAGCCAGCACCCAAACACGTTATGAAAAAGCTCATCTTTTAATAGTTCTCGGAATACCCAAAACTCACTAGGAGTCCATGATGAATAACAAATGATTAAGGGTATTTGAGACCCAGCTGAGCAGCAAGATCTTGGAAGCTGATAGCACTGTGCCTCTTCTGTTCAAAGCCAACTGCTAGGGCAGCAAATGCAGAGATCAGGCAAACAAGACTGGGCATCCACCGGTCATGACAGTTGTACACAGGGGAGAGAAAGCTCATCCTACTACGTAACTCTCAAGCGCTCTCTACCTGGACGAGCATTATCCCATGGTTTAACTCCTCAAAATAACCGTGAGGCTGCTCAGTCACGCGCCTCTAGCTTTCCCAGTGCCTCTGACATGAACCTCAGGTTGGGATACGCATTCGCTTGGGGTATACGTTTCTGGGCCTCGGCTTTGTTTTCCCTTCGACCATATTTATTATTTATTGACGTCACCCTATGTTATATGTTTTTCTGTCAATTGCTTCAAAACTGCCCAACTACATCAATAAATAAATGTATACAAATTAAGTAAGTGAATGGCTGACTCACATACTCTGCTAATTGCATGGAGTTGTCAGGACGAACAAGAGCCGGCCCACCATATACCCCTGCTCTTGGAGTCAACCTTCACAGCGCTCACCTCCGCCGGAGCTCTTACGGGGTCCTAGATAAGCCAAGAGAGCTAAGGGTCCTCGTCATCTTGATGGTAATGGGAACAGCAGCCACTGATGGTCTCCCATGTGACAGATGACTGTCACATGTTACAGGGAACACTAGGGAAAACACTAAGGACTGCTAAAAAAAAATCACGGCCTCTTTCCCTGAGATTTACTTGAGTGAGAGGAAAAGAGTGAAGATGGAAAGAAATGGGAAGAGGAATGGCAGAGAAGCCCCCACAGAGGCGGCGTGGTGAGACAGGCTGGGAGAGTGTGGGAGGGCTGAGAAGAAGCGAGGGCAAGGAGAGCAAAAACCGTCCAATGTGCTCAAGTGTGTTTGAGAGATGAAGTGAGGCAGGTTTGTGTTTGTGTGTGTATGTGTGTGTCTTGAGAACTACCACCGTAAGTTATAGATTGCATTCCCTTTAGCCTTTTGAGAAACAGGAAATAGATTTAGTCACTTCTGGTTGCTAGATAGTTTTTATTGTGAAAGTATATCACGACAGGACCATACGGACCTCCAGCTATGCTGGGTGTAAAACATACTATCTCTGTTACTTAAAATAGTTCTTCAAGGTAGGCATTTTTATTCCCATTTTATGGATGATGAAACAGAAGCTCAGAGAAAATAAGCAAAGATTCCAAGACCACGCAAACTGATAAGCGACAGAGCCAAGAAGCAGTCTCCTTCTAGGGAAATAATAATTGTGTTGAAAATAATAAGAGTAGTAATATCGTTTCAGAATATTAAAAACAAACAAAAACAAATCAGTTATCAGGGAGACATCTGTGTAGAAGTGATAAGTGAACAACGTCCATGCTTAGTACAAGAGTTTAGGGGGGGATAGCGGGCGTAACTGCTCCAAGGAGTCCAGAAAGTTCTCAGAGGTTCTCCTGAGCTAGGGAGCAAAAGAGCTCAAATGCTAATGCCTGCATGCTCACTCCCCCAAATGGGGAACGTGCCAACCCCAAGAAGTAAGCTGTGGCAGAGACTTTTCATAATACCCCAGTATCTACCCCTCTTTTCTTCCACATTTTTGGGGGGGTACAAGCCTTCTCAAAATAAAGATGACCCCTTGTACTTTGGGGCAGGGTGGCTGTGAAACATGTTCTTGTACATGCAGTCTCAGCAGAAGCGAGGATCCCAATCTCTGGAGGTCTGTCTTTGCAGGGAAAGGGCATGCTGTACAATCTCCTATTTTCTTATCTGGAAGGTGGACGTCGTGATCAAGCCTCTCGGACCACCAGAATAAGGGCATCATCCTGGGAATGAGACAGCGGCAAGATAGACAGACCCTGGGTCTCTGACTGGTATTCCCAATCTCTAAACTTCCTTAGATTGGGTCTTTGTCAACACAACAGAACCTTCCTTTTAATCTGATAACCCAGTAACTTCACTCCTAGGCATATACTAAACGAAGGGAGTGAAAAAGCCTATCAGGGGCGCCTGGGTGGCACAGCGGTTAAGCGTCTGCCTTCGGCTCAGGGCGTGATCCCAGCGTTCTGGGTTCGAGCCCCACATCAGGCTCCTCTGCTATGAGCCTGCTTCTTCCTCTCCCACTCCCCCTGCTTGTGTTCCCTCTCTCGCTGGCTGTCTCTCTGTTAAATAAATAAATAAAATCTTTAAAAAACAAAAGCCTATCAGAGGACAAGTACAAGAGTATTCACAGCAGCTTTGTTCACAACAAAGGCTAGAACCAACCCAAACATCCACCAGTGGAAAAAATCGACTGTGGTATATTCATAGAACGGAGAATTATACACTAATTAAAAACAAAGCAGTGAGCCACACAACAACGTGGATGAATGTGATGGACAAGACGCCGAAAAATACGCCGTGCTTGATTCCACTTATATGAAGTTCAACAATAGGCAAAACTAATCTGTGGTGACAGGAGTCAGAAGAGTGACCTCTGGGTGGGATATACGGACTGGCAGGGGTCATGACAGGGGACAGGACAGGAGGCTGGGGATGCCCACAGTGCTCTGTATCTTCTTCAGGGCGGTAGGTACAGATATATATCCATGGTCACAGTTGTAGTTACATATGTATATTTTTAAATCTGCCTTTAAAAAATTCCTTCCATGTGTTTTTTCTTCTAAACAAAGTGTAACAAATTCCATGTTGAGGAAAAGGCCAAATGCACAGGCACACACACGCACACACATGCACACTCCTTAGTTCAGTGTGCAAGACATACTTTATTTGCTATGAATAATTTCAACATCAGACACACAAAGAAGAAATTAATTTGTAGCTACATGTTGAAAGAAAAAAAAAAATAAATGACTTCCAAAACCCGACAAACACAATCTCTCTGGAAACAAAGTTTCCATGGATGCAGGGCCAGAATCAAGAGGAGAAAAAAAGCCACTGTTAGAAGCAGCAAAGTTTGTCTTTCCCTCTTCAAATGTCAGTGCCCACCGATCACTAAATCACTCCCACGGCTTATTAAAGTAAATGTCACAGAAAGATAAGGGTAGCACCTTATTCATTAAATGCACTTGAAGAGCTTTCTGGGGGAGAATTTTCTTTTAAATCTCATAGGAGGTTTGCATTGCAGGGAAAGGGTTATAGCCCACACCAGCTGGGAGGTCATTCTTAACACCAAATGGGTGCTGGATGAGATATTTTCATTCTCCGACTACACTAATAATAGGAAGAAAGTGAAGTTTAAACTTAAAGCCAATTTAATAGCAATGCAGTTATCTATCTCAACTGGCATTTGAATCCACACGAATACACAGCAGCATGTGCTAAGGGAGTCTGGGGTACATTTTCCTAGACCTTCCATTTTATTCCATGGTAGAGCATATATATTATAAAGAGCAAACTCTCATATATAATAAACGCCAAGTCATCATGTATTTTTCAGCTAAAGCTTCGAAGTAATTCTGTACTTTAAACTTGTACCCTAAACCATCAAGGTATTAGTTCTCTTTTCATTAAAATTTTAGATAAAATTAAGGCAAATTAAAAATCCAGTTCCTGGGGCGCCTGGGTGGCACAGCGGTTAAGCGTCTGCCTTCGGCTCAGGGCGTGATCCCGGCGTTCTGGGATCGAGCCCCACATCAGGCTCCTCCGCTGTGAGCCTGCTTCTTCCTCTCCCACTTCCCCTGCTTGTGATCCCTCTCTCGCTGACTGTCTCTATCTCTGTCAAATAAATAAATAAAATCTTAAAAAAAATCCAGTTCCTCACTTGTGCTAACCACACGTTAGGTGCTCAATAGCCATAAGCGGCTACTGGCTAGCATGTTGGACAGCACAGATATGGAACAGATATGGAACATTTCCACCACTGCCTAAACCTCTACTGCACAGTGCTGGTCTAGAATACAAAAATCTGTTTTATCTATAGAGATGCTTCAAGATCCTTCCCTGCTAGCTTGAGCAGAAGAGGGAAAGGTCTGAGGTATCAAATAGACTATTGTAGACTGACCTTAAGTCCATGGTCATGTTAACTGAGAGTCTACCAGGTGCGAGGTATTGGGAGGAGAACCAAAGAAACAGGCACAGACCCTGGCTCCAAGAAATATGCCCATCAATTCCTCTACCACAAGAACACACTATCAGACCTTTGTCAACACCACATCCGTACTACCAATCTCCACACAAGCCACAGAACCTAAAATAGCTGCAGTCCCCAAATCAAGCCCATCCATTGGCAAAGCAGGTGGAAAATGAGTATTAATAACCAGCACAGAACTCATTTTGGGGATTAGGGTTGGGGGATCCTGATTTTGACTGGGAAGATCCCTTGGAAGCTTTCGGAAGTCAACTGCGAGATTCAGCGCTAGTGGTCAAGAGCAAGGTTACTGAAGATTTGGCAAAGCGTTCTTCATGATACAGGATGTGAGTGTTTGCTCTCGAGAAAGACGTATGTGGAGGGCTGGAGAGGCGGTGATGAGAAGGGAGAAAGAAATCTGACGAAAGGAGCAGAGCGGGCAAGTGGGAGTGCTTTCCCAATGGGTTCCCCCATCTCTAGTTGGCAGATACATACCCTCTGGCATCAGTGGTCACTGGGGTCTAAGATGGACATGGCACATCTTCGTGAACCTTCAAGTTTACTCCATCATATGAGGTGCAGTGGCCCAAGGATATTTTAAGAACAGGGATATTGGAAGTTCAATCTGACATTGTTTGCCATGATAGACTACTTGCAAAAATGGCAACAATAATTTACCTTCCTGTATCCACACCCCTATGCCAAGTGACTTGGCAGCTCTTCCCATCAAGAGGGGAGTCTACTTCTCCTTCCTTTAAAGCTAGGCTTGTTTTAGGACCGGTTTTAGCCATCAGAATGCAGCAGAGACTGCATCGTGCCTGTTCCCACCTGTAGGCCCCTCCAGAGGCCTGCTCCCACTCTCTTGTTTTATTCCTTCATTATGAAGTGAAGTGGAAGGTCTTAGAAGATGTGCTTCCTAATAGGTCTCCCTGCTTCCATTTACCCCAGCCCTGCCTCATCATGTCCACAACACAGCAACGTAAGCTACAACAGGTCCCTTACTTGTTAGAAGCCCTCCAGGGACTCCCCATCTCATTCAGAGTAAAAGACAAAGGACCTACAATCACTGTCAAGGCCCTGAACGGTCTGCAGTGTCACTCCACCTTATGGCCTGAGTTTGCTTTCCACCACCTCATGCCTCGCCCACTCTGCTACTAAGCACATCAGGCACACACTCCTGCCTCAGGACCTTTGCACTTACTATTTCCTCTGGTTGCAATGTTTTTCTCCCGGAGAGCCACATGTTTCATCCCTGCCAGGTTTTACTCTCATATCAACTTCTCACCGAGGCCTTCCCTGACTGCCTGATTTGCTATGGCACCCTCAGCAACCCTGAGCCTCCATCTTTGTTTCACGGCATTATCACCACTTAACAGGCTATAGAGTTGGTGTACTTTGTTTCTGTTGGTCACCTCGTGGTCAAGTGTCCTTCTTAGACAGCAAGTTGTCTGAGGGAAGAGATCTGTGTTTTGTTTATTGCTGTACCCTCAACACTTTGGACAGTGCCAGGAATGCAGGAGAAGCTCAATAAACATTTGTTGAGTGAATGAATGAATCTTAGCTACTACAGCAGATACTGTCAGTGCCTCATGCATATCCCTCAGGCCTTTTGGGTAAGCTCCAGATTTCCAACTGCCAGTGCCGGCATCTCTGAGCGGGGGGGCCAGTCTTCCCACACCAGTGCTGTGGAAGGCCACTCTGCCCGTGCATAAGCTGGACTAGAAATGCTCGGGAACTAATGTCCCCAGATGCAGCACCCAACCAATGACTTGGAGTATAAATACTCCAGCTCCCTTGCCTCTTGGGTGGCCTAATTCTCCTGGAGGATTAAGCTTACTAATGCTCCTTTACTGGCTTTCTCCTCTCCTGTATCATACCCTCATGACGTGCTCGTGTTCCTGAATCCCCCAAAGAAACTACCCACACTTGGCTCATTGTCTCAGGCTCTGCTTCTCGGGGAACCAAAGCAAAGGCAGCTGAGAGACGTGGCTGATTACACGTGGAGGGAACATTCCCTGAGCCCCCACTATGTGCCAAGCCCATATGTTGCACCCACCACAAGGTGTCTAACTCCTGCCCCCAGCCTCATGAATGGGGCAGAGAGAGACTTATGAGGGCTGCTAAATTATCAACTATATGACCATTGTCACCATGTACCACACCCCAGGAGGAGAAGAGAGAGGATTAAAAAGCCCATTACTGCTTTCCTCAACAGCTGGCCGAGCCCCAGGGACACGTCTCCGGCCCATCTCTAAAATACACAAATGCCGACCTGCTTCTACTGTAGGCTTCTGAGAAAATGCATGCTCTCTGTCACGTGGCCCAACCCAACTCCTACAAGCATCCCGAAGCTATTGCAGGTCTAAAACCTGCGGCCCTTCCCTGCCAATCCTCTCCCCCAGCCCGCCCTTCACTCCCTTTCTCGGTCCCACTCCCACCCCCCCCAGAGTCATTCCCTCTGGCAGATAAATCGGAGCTCTGAATTCTCTTGTGATGTTGTAACAAGCTGGCAACGGGCATGACATGTAGCAGGGGAGGGCACAGGAGCCCCTAAATCAGAAATAATGAGATTTCTCTCTCAGAAGCAGCGTGAAATGAGAGGCAAAGAGCAAGGTGGCTGGAGATAGGAAGGGACAAAGTGGGGCAGGAAGGGAAATGAGGTAGCCAGGGGCAGTGTTAACCCAGCGTGCACTAACGTGCTTTTAGAGGTATATGTAAGTTAAGGAGAATGTGCATTCCTGTGTGAGCACAGGCACGTGTGACACACACAGCTGTTAAATTACAGATAACTGGCAGAAGAAGAGGGTTATGGGAGAATGCTCCTGTCCAATGAGCACAGGCTGTTGGGCATCTCTGATTAATCAGAGCTTTCAAACAGGCAGGGGCAGATTCTTGGGAAGTAGTCCCAAGATGTAGACTTGGCCCCAAGGACAAAAGGGCAAACAGAAAATAGAACCACCAAACGGACGGACGGACAGACACACAGAGAAAAATGAGAGTCAAGCTTTCAGGGATCAAGTGGCTACAAAGCTCTTACTTCCTGTGTAGCAACTGCAGGTCACTTTCTGGAGGAGCTGGGGCCTGGGGCCTGCTCTCTTTCTTGGCGTGTTATCTGAGCGACATTCATTCTCCATCTGAGCGGCATTCATTCGCCAGCGGAATACTAGGCAGGGTCTCCGTTCGGAAACCAGCTCCCTTCTCACCCCTCCTGCCCCACATTCCTCAGCGGCTACTGGGCTGTGGCTCCAGCCCAATTCAGAAGTTAGAGGAACATGAAATGGCTCCCCGCATATGTGTGACATCAGGGGATTTGTGAGCGGTTGTGTCATATCGATCCAGCCTTCTATTCTCCCTCTCCATTCTTCTCTCCTCTTCTCTCAATCTGTTCATCTATCCGTGTTCCAGAAATTACGGCTCATTCCAGGGCAGGACGGAGAGGGATGCAAGAAGGTGCGTGGCCTACTCTTTGTTCTCACTCACAGGGACGGTTCGAGTTCCCCTGGTCTGGGTCTTGCTGGGGGCTGATGGTTAGAGCAAGATTGACATGTCATAGTAGATAGATGCTGTCATGTGCTACGCAGACACCCTATTCCAGATTGAAGTACTACTCGTCTCCCCAGGAGCCCTGGCTGCTGAGCGCTCTGGAAACTGCGTTCTGTGGAGGGGAGCTGTTTCCCTCCAGGGTCAGTCCCCCGCCTTGGGGCAACCTGCATCCAAAGACTAGTCGTTTGGAGGACGCAATGGCCCAACCTCCTCACCTCAGTTTGGGACCACTCTAAAGGGCCAGCTCACGGTCCGAGCTGAGGTATCTGTTGTGTTGTATGGCTGTTCAATGCCCCCCTGCCCAGAGCCACTTCCCCGGCACCTGCGTTGATCCTGCAGGCACCCCCAGTACGGTTCGCTTCACGTACACAAGTCTCGGTGCGAGAGTCTGTCCAGCCTGAGACAGCGGTGAGGAGGAAACACGCTGTCCTGAAACCATTTACAAACTAGATTCTTCACTGAGCTTAAGGCTTAAACAGAACATGTCAGAGTTCAGTACAACCTAGCTTTCTCAGCACACATGATGGACATGAGACAGATAAATCACCTAGTCAGTGGATTCAGGGAGCAGAAGGAAGGAGCAGGGGTAACTTGAGGTTCCACAGAGGCATAGTCTAAAGAGTAAACAGACAAAACAGTAAAAGAATCAGGTGCAATTAAATTTAATCGTGTATTTCATTTAACTTGGGTCTAAAATACGATTTTATCATGTGATCAACGTGAACAATCACTAATGAGATAGTTTACATTCTCTTTTTCATATGAAGTCTTTGAAATCCCATGTGCTTTTTACACCTAAAAGGCATCTCACTTTGGGTGGTAAAGTTTTACCAGCAATGCTTGATCTGTATTTAGATTTCACGAAATAGAAGGTTGGAGAGTACACTCAGAATGCCAAAATTGTTCCACAGATAGTAACACTTGTCCAACAACAAAGCCAAATACCAGTTTTTAAACTTAAATTAATTAAATTACATTTAAAAATCTGCTCGTCAATCACACCAGCCACGTTTCAAGTATTCCGTAGCCACCAGCGGCTAGTGGCTGCCATATCGAACAGCACAGCCTTAAGAGTTCTTTCTTGACAACTGAATATTCCGGGTTGACAATAAACTGGTTATTGAGTTGAGGAAAAAAACAATCAGCCTACTCTTCCAACGGGAAGACGTGACCTCCCTCTCAGTGATCTCTCTTGTTCATAGACGTCAAAAGAGAGCTTCCGGTACAAACGGGCCACTCTTCAAGAACACTACACTTATTTCTATGCGGTCTCTTTAAAAGAAATTCCATCTACCACTACTTATTCTTTCCCACCACTTAGGAAGTTGGGTTCTCATTTTTCTTCTGGTATCTATCAAGATTTTACTGGCACACTCATGTTTCCTGGCTTGGCTTGATATTCTTGATATTCTGTGGTAAATAAATCATGTGTGTTTACATTCAAACTTTGCACTCTTTGCAGATCATTGGAAAATTTGAATCTCCCTTACTCAAACTTGTACCTAATACATGGTCTCCATTACTTTGACACGTTTAAAAAAAAAATAGAATATAAACCTTTCCTCCTGCTACAGCTGCTGTCTGGAACTTGAATTCCATTTGCTAAAAGAAAACATGCCTTCGGTCTCACACCCTGAGGGACTCAGCAGTGACAGTTGTTCTGCATGTAGTGGCTACACCATTCCACTGGATCAGTGTCCTTGGGGACCAAAGAATCCAGGACTGACTCCCACTGGACTCTACAAAGTGCCTTATCCTGGGTGTATGAGTGCACACACTGAACCCCATGCCTCCGGACACAGGATTTGCAGGGAACGATTCCTGTGCTCACAGGTGAACAGCACTTAGAGATAATCACTGACCTCTAAGGGATGGTGAAAGCTGTCCTGCTTTGCAGAAAATGTCTTTCACGTATTTTGAATCAAAGGGGGTTCCAGCTGGAAGGAACATTAGGAATTAGTTCATTCCTCACTGCGGACCTCAGTGGTGGGAGACTGAAAAATTGGACTGGGCGAAATTTTCACCTTCAAGAGGGCAGCACAGATCTGCGTTTTCATTACCCTTAATGGCCCAAACATGTCTGTTGCTCTCCTTCCACTCTGTCTCCCTCTTTCACTTTCTCTTTACTTCTTGCCCCTGGTCTCCCTTCAAGTCCGAGACAATCCCCCAAACATGCAGAATCCTTGGTGCTTTCCTCCATCACATTTCACATACCAACTAAATGCCTTGATCTTAATACAAGTGGGCATGGCATCAGGAGACTCCGTGGGAAAAGCGAGCCTATCGGATTGCAAACCAAAGCCAAAATGAGACACAAGAATCTCTGAACAAATTTACGATCACTCCTCTACCACTTTATAAGGCAGGGTTCGTCAGATGACATCTTGCTGTGAAACCATTCAGTGTTCTCTGGAGTGAGATTTCACCCCAGAAGTTAAGTGCTTTAACTAGATATTTAGCCGCCATCAATCCCTTCCCTGCCCCCCAAGCACACATTCCCATCCCTGAAGGTCCACCACTTGGACTCTCCTGGTTCACAAAGGCTTTATTTCCTACTGGATTATATTTGCCCTGGGAGAAGAATCCCTCAGTGATGCTCCTTCTTACAGTCTGATTCCGGCTCTGCTAATTTCCTAATTATAGAGATAGATTTTCTGTCTTGTTTTTCTAACATAGTTAGATTTCACTTAGACCAGGAGAAAAAAAAGCCCCCAAATGTGGTTTGAACTTTTTCATTCTAGCGTAACCTTCATCTCCCCGTGGTTTTAATTACAGCAGTAAAATAATACAAGTAACACTGGAAACAATGGAAGACATTTGTTACATGGGAATTAATAAATGATGGTGTAACAGCAGTCATATTCACAGGTTAGAAACCAATCCAAATCAATTGAAATGTTGTTTTAAAAAAGCTTGGTTTAGGCGCACCTGGGTGGCTCAGTCAGTTGAGGGTCCAGCTCTTGGTTTCCACTCAGGTCATGATCTCACGGTTGTGGGATCGAGCCCCACATTGGGCTCTGCGCTCAGCAAGGAGTCTGCTTCAGATTCTCTCTCTCCCTCTCCCTCTGCCCCTCCTCCCACTCACACTCTCTCACTTTATCTCTAAAATAAATAAATAAAACGTTTTTTTAAAAAAGCTTTGTTTAAATGATAACTGGATAATCTATTTTTTTTAAGATTTTATTTATTTATTTGACAGAGAGAGACACAGCCAGTGAGAGAGGGAACACAAGCAAGGGGAGTGGGAGAGGAAGAAGCGGCTCTCAGCGGAAGAGCCTGACGTGGGGCTCGATCCCATAATGCCGGGATCACGCCCTGAGCTGAAGGCAGACGCTTAACGACTGAGCCACCCAGGCGCCCCTGGATAATCTATTATTTTTAAAAAATGTAAGTGGTGCTCTTTTCTACCCTAGTGGCCTATGCAAAACTGGGAGGGCAGCAGAAGGAGCGGTCTAACCTGCGCACTCCCAGCCATGGAGCTTCGAAGGTCTAACCTCGCCAGCAGGCCTCATCATAGCTGTGGTTGGATATGGTCTCAGCTCTCAAACCATCTTTAATGTGCAGAGATAAAACAGACATATACAAACTGAAATAAATAAATATAGAGCCAAACAAGAAGAAAGGCATAAAATAAAAGGCTCAACCAAACCAAAAGCTGGTTCTTTGAAAAGGGTAATGAAAAGATAAACCATCTGGCAGAATAATCAAGAAAAAAAGAGAATGTAAAAATAAATAATATTGGAAATGTTAGAGGATACAGCACCTCAAAGTTTCCCCCATTAAATACTGGCTCCAGCTACCCAACTTGGGTATCAGTTTTCTGAATTTTAAAGCTGGTTTCATTCATTCATTCATGTACCCGTTCACTTCATTCAATATTTATTCATGTGCCAGGAATACACAAAGAACAAAACCCACCAGCCCATCTGAAGCTTACTTTTCCTGTCAACGGGTATAACACAAACAAAGCAACTCAAAATACCACATGCCAGGTAGCAGAGGTACCTTAAAGAAAAGCAAAGCAAGCTGGGAAGTAGAAAGTGATAGGTAATTTTATATGTGGAGGTCAGAAAAGGCTTCTTTTAATCAGACAACTTTGAGCACAGCCCCGAAGGAAATAAGAAAGCCAGCCATGAGAATTTTTAGGAAAGAAAATTCTAGCTAGTGGGCACGGCAAATGCAAAGGTCCTGGGGCACATTAAGAAGGCCATTGTGGCCAGAGCACAGTGAGTAGGTTGGGGCAATCTGAGCAGGAAGAATGGCAAGATAATGGCTGGTAATAGTTATGGTGCTCATCCCACATGTTTCCAACAACAATCACAGAAGATTCCATCATGTGGAAGGGCAAATACAAAGGGTTAAATTCTGCTCTGAAATGGGCTTAGCAGAAGAGAGAGAAGAGGAGATCGTTTTAATTTGGGCCTATTACACAGTGGCTTCTTGGGCAATAGCTTTGCCAGAGAAACAAAAACTTGGACCAGAAGGGTCAACCACTGTCACCACAACGCATCATGCGGGCCCTTGACAGTGAGAGATTGTGAAATGGACAGTGCGTGGGGGCAGAATATTCCAGTTTGAATCATGAAAGAGCAGAGCCCTGGAGTCAGAAGACGGCCTGAGTTCAGCTCTGTTTTAGACGTGTGTCCTTTGGAATGTCACCTCACCGCTTTACACCTCAGCTTCCCCAGTTGTAAAATAGGAATAAGGACATGGCCGCCTTGTAGGGTCGATGCGAGGACGGAGCACAGTAACACCCATAAAGTGCCAGTATCGTCCAGGTCCATGGGTCCTCCTGGCGTCTGTCACGTAGGCCTGTTTTCTCCTCTCTCAAGTGAAGATAATGAACCCAAATCACCTGTTTTCAATTTTTTTTAACCACAGAACTCATTCTTAAAATATTGTGTGGAATTCCAACACTGTCTATGAGTCAGATAAAAGGGGGGTTGTTCTGGTTGAAGGCAGAGCGCCCCAAAGCCCCACCAAGCTTCTCTCTCCCGTCAGTGAAGACTCCTGAGCTCCTAGAGTGAATCAGAAAAACACTGGCTAGGTATATAGTCTGTGAGGCCCCCTCCAGTCCTAAAATCCCATAACTACCTTCATGTGTAGACAGTGAGGGGCAGAAACAAAACAAAATTTCTGGCTAAATAGTCTCTCTTGAATAATCCAGAATTTCCTCTCTTGGATATATATCCAATAGAAATACAAACACCGGTTCTCCAAAAGTCACGTACAAGAATGTTCACAGAAGCACTATTAGTAATAGCCCTAAACCGGGAAATACCCAAATGCCTATGTACAACAAACGAGATAAATAAATGTATTGTGGCCTATCTACACGACAGAACGCAATATAGCCACGCGAGTTAATGAACCACTGCCAGACCCGATGACAGGGTTGAATCTCACAAGCGTATGTCGAGCAAACGAGGCCAGATACGAAAAGGCATGTACTGTAAGATTCCATTTGTATCAAGTGTGAAAACAAGCAAAACGCGTCTATGGTGTTAGAAGTCAGAATAGTGGTTATCCTGGGGGTGGAGTACAGAGAGACAAGAAGGGCCTCTGCGGCGTTGGTCATATTCTGTTTCTTGCTCTGTCTTGAGCTTCTAACGCTTCGTCAAGCTGGACGGTTCACGGTGGTATACCTCTTCGCATGTATGTTATGCTTCAATTCAAAATGTACCGTAAAAGAATTCCTGGTGAGGCCAAACTCTGATGGTAACGAGACCTCTGTGTGATCCCTGGTTTTGGTCCCATAGGCAGGACGTTACTCTCTGGAAATCCCTTCAAATGGCACACTGAAGCAGCGAGCCCCACGCTGAGACTCGCTCCCTTCTCGGGCCACCCGGTATGAGACTCGCTCCCTTCTCTCGGGCCACCTGGTATAAGGCTGACCCTGCCGAAGGCTCACACCTCAAGCTGCAACAGAACGGTTTTTAAAGTATTTTACAAACTAGGATGGATGGTGAAGAGCCTTATTATTTTGGATGTCATGGGGAGCTTATTCCTTGTCTTTTTTTTTTTTTTTTTAACTCTGGCAAATAGCACTACGCAAAAACCAGCAGTGCATGATGCAGGTGAGAAGAGTGTAAGAGTTTCATGCTGTGCCCAGAAATTGCATGGCTCTGTTTCCTTTGTCTATTACAGCAGATTAGCGAGTCCACTTTTATATGCTGATAATATAAGCAGAAACAGTCTGCTCCCAAATGCCCAACGTGGGCGTGTGGTGTGGTAAGAGATAAAAAATCACTATGATGATTTACATTAATGTGTTCAGATCCACAAATTTGTCCTTTCCCATCAAGAGTCCGTAAGTGTATTTCACATGCTTTTAATTGTCCAAATTAGACAAAAAATCCAATTAACCTGGAACCTTAGCTCTTATCAATGACATGATGTTTCCTTCTTTCAATGTGGTATCCTAGTTTTGCCCACATACCACAGGGCTGATCATCTGATCTTTCAGAAATACTTCTGGTTAAGAAAAAAAATCCTTGTGTGCTTTTTCGCTTGGTTGGTTTTTCTTTTTTGCTTTTTCTGTTAAAATCCAGGCTGCCCAATTATTGGATTAAGAACCAATTAAGTAAATAATTAATTAGATAGTTATTAATTTAAATTAAAAAAACAGTATCTAGGGGAGCAACTTTAAGAAAATTCAGGTTCTAGAAATAGGATCAATTAGAATTGGCAATATGATCATTAGGAGGAATGGTAACCTAAAATCCAATTCTAATCCCTGGGAAAGCTGATACCACCCCTCTATGAGCCACACCCTGAAGAAAATGTCCTCAAGTAGTAGAAGCCCAATACGCCGAATTCTTGTGACAGGGCAACCTTGTTAAGTTCATTCACTGAGTTTGAAATGAAACCAAGAGATGAAATGCTGTGTTTGACACTGAAAGGAAAGAGCAAGAGTTTGGGGGAAACTAGATGCCTCCCCCCGTTCTAAGTAAAAGTACATTTCTGTGTCTTTTTGCAATTTAAAAGAAAGAAAAGGCATCTTCAACAGGACCATGTTGGTTCATTAGGAGCATCAAGGGAAAGTAGGGGACGAGAGGAGCTACGGATCAAACGATGGGGAGGAGAACACTGGCTTAGGAGTGTGGCTGGAGCCCCAGGGCTGTCCTTTGACGGCACCACGTCTGAGAACCAGAGCTCTGAAGCCGCCTAGCCTTCTCAGCTCTCACCCCGGGGCCAGACGCTGATTACAGGGGCACTGGCCCCTGAACATTAACAGCTGGACTGCGGGCACACCCAGGGCTTACATGTGACTGCAAATCCGACTTCAATGGATGCCCATGAGAGGAACCTACAAAGATAGTGCCCGGTTTCTCCCATCGTGGCATCAAGCACATCACGTGAGCTTCCGTCACCTCTAAAGGTACAGCCAATGGCATCAAAGTTGGATGGGGGCATCGCCTGGGCAGAAAGGTCTACGTTTTCGGACTGCATCAAAAAAGCCCCTCAGAGGTGATCATAAAAAATGAGATATTAGAGGTCTGACACTGGATGACAGATTTCCTGGCAAGGGATTCTTCGCCAGACCAGAGATGCAAAGAAACTTTCTGTTCCTCCTTTCCATTTTATTGTTGACGAGATTACAATAAGATTATTTTCAGACTCTTTTCTTTCCACTAAGAGGTGCTTGGCTACCAGCGCCGGCCAACTCCTGCTCCTCAAACCCTGCTGAATACCTTGCCTTCCAATGACTGATGGGCCCCGGAGTAAACATCATTATTCACTGTTTAGTTAGATGCCAACCCTACCTGGGAAGTTGCTTTGAATCATCTAATTCTAACCTATCTTAAGCACTGAAATCCTAACGCCCTAATATCGAGACATTCCTTAACATACCTGAGGACAATAAATCGGGTTTTTCCAGACTTCCCCCATCTGTTTTCCAACCGCTTCCATATGCTATCTCTGTCTCCTCCTCCCCAGCCTTGCCTGCCTGCCCGCCTACCCCACTGCAGCTCACTCGTGGTCAATAAAGTAAAGATGATGCCCGCCAGGACAGGAGGGCAAACTTTATTTGACTGCCCCCACCATGAGCACGTCTGTGCTGTTTGCATTTGCAGGAAGGCACATGCGTACACATGCACGCCATTGTGCGGCACGTGCTACGCACTCAAGGTCATGACTAATCGCCACACGCGATGCATGCAAATTCTGTTATATGCTGAGGACAAGCTTCCCTTGGGGAAGCGGCTTCCCCTGGGGCCGGGAAGGTGCCACTGGCTAAGCACCCAGCCACACTGGAACTCCACCAGGAAACGTGTATGAAACGGCTTTGGCATGTGGGGTATTAGACATGATAAACCAGCACCACACTCTGAAGAACTTGATGCTTTAAAAATAGATGAGGCATGCATCAGTCAACCAGCCACTCCATCAACCAATAGATGAGGTGAACAGACAAATGAAAATTGCTGCACATACGAGTATGAAAAGATGAAAAACAAAAACACATCCCAAAATGGTGTGTTCTCAGAAAAAGAGAAGGCTCTCCTATATCCTAGCTTCCACTGTGTAGTACTTTTTTTTTTCCCTAGAAGAGCAGATGCTTCTGAGACACACACAGCCCTATTCTTGCCCCTTCATCTACGACTCCAGCGATCTGAGAAATTACCCAAAGGGAATCTCATTTTTTTTCTTCCCCTCCACAAATACCATTACAAGTATTAACAACGAACAACCTCACCCCCATCTGAGCCCCACGCTGACAAGGGCACAGAGAGCCCTTTCCTTTTATGTCGTCTGACGCTGTCTTGACCACATATGACACACAGAAAAGAAATTTCAATGGAGGCCTCCGAAGTGCTACTTTAATTCCTTCCATATTTTTTGCTGTGGGGCATTTCCGAAGACTTTTACGAGTGGAGCAGTCAACTGCATCACTGACTCGCCCTGCAGTATCCCCGCACTCCTTGCCAAATCCATCTCAAAGCTCCCGAGCCCGAGCCCAGGTCAACCTCTGCACCCCAAACACCTATCATCCACATTTGTGACCACTCAAACCACCTTATCCTGCAACATGGGTCCCCTCTCTGACCCCCTCCACAGCTCTCCCAGCACCCTGGCGAGAAGGCATTTGCGTGTCATCATGCTCCAGCCACAGAAAGCGTGCAATCAGGTAGCAACTGCCCATCTTCTGTTCTACATCTGTCTTCCCGGGAATCGAAGGCATCTTGCAAACATAACGCTAGTGTCCGAGTATTGCTAACCAGAGCGTCAGACACTACAGCTGCCTTGGTTTGGCAGGCTGGCGGTTCCATGTGGCTGGCTCTCCCCACTATCCGCGTCCTCCTGCTCTCCTGTCTCCACAGATTCACTGCCGCTGTGACACGGCTCCCTCTGGCCTAAAAACAGACCCTGCTATACACGAGAACTGGAGACATTTGCTCTGCTATTTTCCTGAAATTTCTCTCAAAGTCAGGGAGGGCCATGGTGGGATAAAGGGGAGGATGAAGCTTTTAGCTGAGCACAGTGCTGAGACATTTTCCAGTAGACCACGGAACTGGGGTCTTCCAAGTTGTTCCTGGGACCTGGCTGCTGGAGCAAGCCTAGAAACTCAGAGCAAACACCTCTCCCATCATCTTCATTTTCCTTCTATCGCCTGAACTCAAGAATGCTTCAGAAACGGGAGCCATTCTCCATCAGTGAACTATGAAGGGAGGGGTGTGCAGGTGGGGACTCCTTCCAGGGTACTGGTCAATCCTGGACGGATTTGGTAGTTATGGCTTCTTACTGTGATACACTGACTCTTCTCCCAAACCCTCCTGAAGACCAGGAGCAAACCCTCCCAGTGGGGAACCAGCCACCTCTCGAGTCAGAAAGCTGCTCTTTCACAAGATTAAACGGTCACTGGGGGGCCTCCTGGCTCTTCTTCACTTGGAATCACACCAACCCTGCAGAAACCAAGAGGCAAAACTATGAAAAGTCGGGGACCCCAAGAGGCCACTGTGACCCTAGAATATCTGTTTTAATAATGTCGTTTATGTGGCGTCTGAGGCTATGAGGTGCTACACTTGAGAAAGATCAATAGCACCATCATCATCTATGGCAGTGTTCCCAAGTGATTTAATTCCCTCCCCTGACCAACAGAGCATATGAACATAATCTAACCTGTTTTCCTAAGAACCAACTACTGTACCAACTAGGAGGACAGTGACCCCCTCAGGCTCTATGGAGGTTTTTCTGGGCTATCTGTCCCTACACCAACACCCTCCAACCCTTGTACTTCGAGTGCTCGTGCTTTCGGGTTAACGAGTTCTTCGGAGTCTTCCTTCATTGTCCAATGGTAGTGACCGTATGAGCTGTCGTCAGGCTTTTTATTTGCTTCACTGTCTTATTCACTTCACGAATCTCTCCGATGTGGAAAACCACACGAGTGAGCCTGAGAGCACTGCAGGGGCACCATGGTGCACACTCATGTGCCCATGTGGATGGCGCTGCCAGGAGTGGGGACCGTGCCCAGCTGGCTCGGCCAGATCCAGTGGGCAACAAACCAATCAACTCCCCTGGCAAAGGCACGCACTCCATGACGACACCTCTAGCTGTGTCTCTAGATGTCCGTTTTCCCTTTTTCTTTCATTATCAGCTACGTTCTGGAGAGTTCCCAGATCCCCCTCCCCCACCACCATGAATGGAGACTGCAAAAATAAAGTCTGGGTAAGTGAAATGATGCTGCGACCCAGGCAGCGGCCCCAGATCACCAGACCTGGACTCGAACCTTCGCTGGTGTGCGTACAAGCTGCGCAACCTTGGACGCCTCGCTTTCTTCTCGGAGCTTCAGTTTCCTCACCTGCAGAATGGGGATACAAGCAGTCCTCCGTGGCTCAGACTGCTGTGGGAATGGAACGCCGCAATGGAGGTCAAGTGCTTGGAACGAGCCAGGCACATGCTAACCCTTCAATACGTGCTAGTATATGGCAGTCCTCTTCCTAGAGTTAAGTGGCACATCACCTAAACCCCACAGTCGGTCTGTAATGGGCGAGAGGGCACAGGGGTTAAAAGCCCACAAGCTCTAGGCCCAGCCTGCCTGGATGAGACTCCTGGGGCTCCTTCTCACAGGTTGTGTGACCCCGCTGGGCAAAGAGCTTAAGCTCTCAGGGACTCAAGCTAGTCCTCTGAAAGACGAGGGGGCAGTAACTCCTCGCACTCAGGGCTGTTGTCATTTCAGTCACTTAAGATACATTTATAAATTACTTCTAACAGTACCTGCAGCTGGTAAGCATTTAACAGACGTTGGCTGCCCTTATTGCTATTATATGCTCTGACTTTGTGGATGCTTATTAAAATGGCCGCACAGTTGTCCTCTCCCAGCATTCACACCTTGCCATAGGACACAGCAGATTTCCTGTCAAGTGATAGAGTTGATGCCCCATCCCTTGAATTGGAGCTGGCCCTGTCACTTGCTTTGGCCAATGGACCATTAGCAAGTGTGATACAGCAGAGGCTTGGGAAAGTGCTCGGGAGCAGGGGCTTGTCCTCTGTTGCTGCTCTGGGGAGCCCTCTGTCTTGTGAACGAGCCCAGGCCAGCCCACTGAAGGGTAAGAGGTCACATGAAGAACACTAAGGCATTCCAGCCAAGAGCCTTGCCCTGACTGACAGCCTGCTGAGAGCCAGACTCACGGCCCAGCCACCAGCTAACCTGCCTGCTGGCCACAGGGACATACATGAGCCCAACGGACGTTAGCTGAACCAGTCCAGAGCCAAAGAACTATGCCGACAACCAACAGAAATGTGAGCCAAATAAATGGCTGTTGTTTTAAGCCATTAAGTTCTGGGGCGGTTTGTTACACAGCACAAGCTACCTACAACACGCCTTCTGGAGCCTAAAATCCAGTTCTGTGTACTATTCTAACTCCTGCATCCTTGTCTGCCAGGTTTCTGCAGCCGGCCCAAGAAACGTATGTCGTAAAGGCATTTTAAAACATACACACACATACACCCCCAAGCCCTGTGCCTTGGCTAACCAGTTTTTCTAAAGAGAGCAAAACCCCCTCAAGACATTTCTATTAAAAACAGCGTAAGAGGAAAAGCTTCTTGGTATAATTATAGACACACAGATGGGATCTAGAAGCTGGAATATAACAAGCAAAAAACTTTGTGGGTGGAAGGGACATTAAGACATAGGGCAGGCTCTCAACAATTACAAGCTTCTACTCATGTAACTTGGGACTGATTAGGCCAAGGGGCTAGAACAGGCTCAAGGCCAACTCCTCTGAAAACTTTTCCTCTGCTCTTCTCACTGACATCAGCCTCTTCTGGCTGACTTCCTATACCTGGAGTATGCATTTAGGCTCGAGAGCATATATGACCCCATATGGCCCTAGAGGGTCTACCTCGTGTGCATCTGCGTATCATCAACTGAACAAAAGGTTAAATTCTGTGACAGGAGAAACCTGTCTCAATCCCTCACAACACCTAGCAAAGTTCCAGGCACAAATTAGGCACTCGAGAAAATCTTAGCAGATTGCATAAAACTAAGCTGTGCGTTTTTAGAACATCAGTGGTCATTATATAAAGCAAACATGCCAAATTAGAAATGAATACGTATTTTGTACCCGCGGAGAGGCAGCACGAGCAATCTGAGAGCTCAAGAACACGGCCTCTAACACCACACTGGCTGCGTGGGAACCGGTACCCTTCCAATTACTAACTGCACCTCAGTTTCCTCATCTGGAAATGGTGATAATAAAAGCAGCTATCCCATGGGGCCGTTATGACGACGAGCTGAGGTAATGAATGTCAAGCACTGTATCCATAGCATGGAATACTATCTGGCAACAAAAACGAACAAACTTTAGAAACGTTACCTCAGTGAAAGGCGCCAGTCACAAAAGATCACATAGCGTACGATATCCTCTCCGTGGACTTCCCAGAAAAGGCACATTCACAGAGGCACAGAACGGAGGTTAGTGGCTGCCTGTGCTGGGCTGGAACTGGGGACTGACTGTATATGGGCACAAGAGGCGAGAGAGGGGCGCCTGGCTGGTGCCGTCGGTTAAGCGTCCGACTCTTGATTGCGGCTCATGTCGTGACCTCGGGGTCATGAGATTGAGCCTTGCGCCAGGCTCCACGCTCAGTGGGGAGTCTGCTTGAGATTCTCTCCCTCACCCTCTGCCCCTCCGCCTGCTCGCACATGCTCTCTCACAAATGAGTAAATAAACCTTTGTTTTAAAAAAGGGATGAGAGACATGTTCTACAAATCGGATTGAGGTGATGGTAGCACTATTCGGTAAACTTACCCCAAATCACTGAATGGTAGACTCAAAACAGGTGAATTTTATGGTACGTAAATTATACCTCAATAAAGCTGCTTTATTTTTTTTTATTATGCTGTGTTAGTCCCCATACAGTACATCACTAGTTTTTGATGTAGTGTTCCATGATTCATTGTTTGCGTATAACACCCAATGCTCATTGCCATACTTTAAAACCGCGTAAAGTGTTGGGGTGCCTGGCTGACTCAGTTGGTACAGCATGTGACTCTTGATCTCCAGGTCGTGAGTTTAAGCCCCACGTTGAGCATAGAGACTACTTTAAGGTAAAGTATAGAGAGAGGGCTTAGAGAAGAGTGTCTGGCCCAGAACGAGCACTATATAAGTGTTTCTCAGATCGAATCAATAAGCATTGTTCTTGGGAAAACCTGGGCACAGCCCAGTCCCCAAGGATGTTGAGCCACCCTAGTCTATCTGACCCCTTGTTCACCCCACCTCCTCATCACAGGGATCTAAAGCCGGCATCCTCTTCCCATGAGTCCAGGATGCTACTAAGCCAGCCATATGTGACTCCTTCGGCTGCTACCGTCCCTCCGACTGCCAAAACGCTACGCAGTTTATTAAATGCCTCTTGTTTATGTAGCTCACGATGCCAAGCTATTTTATTATATTAAGCCAACTGCTCTTATGCAAGGTTTTGTGGGGGGGTGGTGAGGAGAGGTGTTGGGAGGAGGGGATGATCACACTATTGAGGGAGGGAGATTCCTTAAAACTGTGACTCCAGAAACAGCTGCTGATTACTCACAGAAGCCCACACATCCCTGCCCTCGACAAATGTCATGCCGTGGGTTATCTTTAACCCTGCTCAAAATCTGGACAATACCCCCTTAGGTAGAAAGAAGGAAGGAGCTTGGGAGAGAGGAGAGAGTTTGAGAAAGTGAAAAGGGAAATGGTTGTGCAAACAGGCTCTGCCACATACGCAGGAACAGGGAGGCTTTAATTTGTAATACGCCCCTGAAACAGACAAGAGTCGCAAGCATACAATTCCTGCCAACGTGTGGCTTTACCATCTTGCCCCAAATCACCCGCATGGAGTTCACACTTCACCCTGTTTTATCTCCAACCCTTCATTAGGAGCTGGCCCATTCACTCTGGTCCCATCTGGTCACATGCTCTGCTGCTCACCATTTCCCATATCAATGCTGTTGGAGTCTATCTTCCCAGCCACTGACATGCATCCATCCAAATTTTTTGAGAGGGAAAGAAATATGACTCCCTCTCCCCACAGTCTCCTCAGACTTGGCAAAATGGATACCTGGAGTCATGCCCAGACCTAATAAGACCAACCCACTTCCCCCACACGATGTCAGTGAGCATGCAATGACTCAAAGATTATTTACTGAGCACCCACACATGACAGGACCTGGGTTCCAACCCTAGCAGTGGTTCTCAAACTTGAGCCTGCATTGGCAACACCTGGAGAAACGTTAACACAAATTCCTGGGCCCTACTGCCAGAGCTACCGATTCAGTAAGTCTGAGGATGAGGCCGGGATTCAGCATTCCTAATAAGCTCCCAGGCAATGTGAATGCTGCCAGTTCACGGACCACCCCGGGAGTGGCACTGTTCTAGAGGTTACAAAGGTGAGTAACAGGAACTTGTCTCAGGCAGCTGATAATCCCTTACTGGACAGAAGACACACGTGAGCACATGAACACGCACCAAGCCAAACTGTAACACCGTGCCAAACAACGTAAGTCTTAGCCTTAGGAGAGACCCAGACAGCACGTAAGGGAAACTGAGGGACGGGCTGCACTGAGGCGGCATCTGCCTATACCCACGTGTATACATATTTACATCCGAATGCATGTATCTCCATACAGGACTTCTTTGTGGGCAAAGACCTCACCTCACTCGTTTTTCTGCATTTACCACCTAATACAAGGCCTAGTACACAGTAAATGCTCAATGGAATGTTTATGGAATGAGTGAATGAAGGAAGAACCACAAATGTAAGCCCTCGCCCGTTAAACTGTGTGTAACAAAGTTCCACGTCTCGTAGTACATTTCTCTGCCTTATCAAAAACCAGTGATCCTAGGAAATAATCATTGTAGTACTTAAGATTTTGATGTCAAGCTATTAATTTGATTTTGCCTAAAATATCTAACTTGCAAAAAATGTACTAAAACTTGGTTTTTAAAAATCAGTGAGTCAGCAAGCACTGAAAGAACACAAGGACTGTGCCTAGAATGTTCTGTGCTGCATTCCACAGTGAGCATGACATATGTGGTTCCTGACCTCCGAGAACTGAACGTCTGAGTTTCTTCTGCAGATGATATTCTCCACACTTGAGTTTAAAACCCACTGGAGATCTAACTCTAGTCAAAATGCCAAAGTCTCTGGCTCTGAATCCTCATTTGCTGGCTAAGGGTCTTGGCGTTATTACTTAACTTCTCTTGGCTTCTTCCTCGTCCCTGAAACATGGATAATAGTGGAACCCCCATCAAAGGACTAGAATGAGGATCAAGTTCACTGATGTCACGCACTTACAACAGTGCCTGGCACGCAGAAAGTGGCTGTTAAATGCACACTCATTTTTATTACCATCATCATCATTACTGCCTCCACCACCATCGAAAGCTCGCCCCCCCCCCACCTGCCAGGACCACAAGATGCTATCAGCTTATAAGAATGTTAACCTGAGAAGCGAGGAGAGGAAGAAAACTGGGCATCTGAGCCTCAAAAAGCCCAGCCTGGTCTTACAGCTACTCGCTCCATCCCTATTTTTCTGCTCCCCTCCAATCCGCTTTCACAACAGCTTCTTGAAACATCCAACCTCTTTACACATCAGGGCCATCACTGTAATGGCTCGAGTCCAGGACCAAGCTGGCAGGATCAAGGAAAGACAGGCCCCTCTCATTCAGCCACACACAGTCTGCTTGTCACCCTTTTGGAAACCAGTGACTCAGAGGTAACTCTCCTGCAAGGTGGCAGCTGGTGGGCTTTGGCAAAGCACACAAAGGAAGTGCATTCTCTCTCCCAGCGACCCAGGGCACCAAGGAGAAGGTCTTAACACAGTTCTCATTCATGCTTTAGCCTAATTAAAATGGCATTACCAGTTTCAATGGCAGGTTTCTTCTGCCAGCTGCAACTGGTTCTCTTCTCTGGAGCTTTTTCTTCTTGTTTTCATAGTTTATTGATCCCAACATGGATTTGAGGATGCTTGGATTGGGCAAAAGCAGCTCCGCTCTCTTTCCTCTCTCCCCTACCCTGTCTGAGACCCCAGGTCTGTGACAATTATTGGTGGTCTCCGTTTATCTAGATTGGCTCAGAGGCTTCACATTGGGCACATCTTTGTAAACCAATAGCGCAAACCCTTCTGGGTTAACAAATGGACATCATTCTATAATTTAGCCTAAGTCTTCCCAAGGGCCAGGAACCCACATTTTCTAAAACCCAGACCCCCTTGGCCTGCGCATCCTTAAAAAGACACAGTGTCCACTCTGGGATCTGGCGGGCTGAGGTGACAGGTATCAAAACGGATCCCACATCCCCTCTGCAAATTCTTAATTTCTTCCTCTCATGAGGGGGCTACTTCTCTGCAAAAGTCTCCAGGAAATTCTGTGAACAACTCAGTTTTTCTTGCCTTGCTTACAAACCAAGTGCCACCTTTCAGTTCATGGCACATCACTCCTTAGAAGTGATACGATTGCATTTAGGGAGGGGTTCAACCGCCACATCGAGCAAATACAGTTCAACTCCAAGCTGAGATTTACAGGGACAGAGCAACAGGGTTTATACTATTTGGGAAGCAGAGAGACAGTAAAAGATTAAATGATACCCCAGTAAATCCACTACCATCACCATCCCCCCCCCAGTCCTTTTCTCACCCTGTGGTCTTTATTCTTTTATCCATTTGCTCATGTGTTCATCACACCCTTATCGAGGGCCAAAGCAACTGGACATGGCATGCTGGTTAGGGGCGTGGGCTTTGGGTTCAAGCAGACCTGCTCGATCTGCAGTTCTAGCATTCCACCAGCTCTGAGGGTGGGCAAGTCATTGGGCTTCTCTAAACCTCAGATGCCTAGTGCGGCTGGGCCTGGTTATGGGAGCTAAGTGAGACTGTGTACGTAAAGCACTTGGCACGGTGCCCCACACAGGGATGAGCTATGCACTACGTGATGACTGTGATGGTGATGTGATGAGGGGGAGGAGACAGGGGAGGATTAGGACAAGGAGGAGGGCCGCTCTTGGGTCTTGGGAGGCAGCCAGTGGTAGCTGCTGAGCTGGCTGTTAGTCCAGATCAATAGCTAAATTTCTTTTCCAACTCCACAATTCCCAGCTGTTTTTTGTTTGTTTTTTTTTTTTTTTTGGTTTTTTTTTTGTTTTTGGATGAAAACCTCCGTTTGATCCCTCCAAACCCTTGGGATTCCAGCTCCTAGTTTGTGGGGATGCCAGCCCCTGACAAGGGTAGTAGGTGGGGAAATCAAAGAGGGGATTCCATTTTGCTTTTCCCTCTTACCGGTGATCCCCTCTCTTCTGGGACCATCTGGGATGGCCAAATTGGACCCAGGAGGTAGGAAATCCACCTATTCTCCAGTCCCTCATCCTCAAGCTCAGAGTTCAACCCTAGTAAGTATTGGAAACCAATAAGGACTCTGTTCTAATTGAGCATAAAATTAAGCCCTTTCACTGCAACTTGGTGGGTGACCAAGTATTGGTCCAAGTATGTCAGGTATGCCAGGCATAAAACAAACCTCAACCCTTCAGATTCTTCTCTTCGATGAACAGTCAGTAGAAAGACAAGATGAAATCACCACGAGGCCCTTGTGATGGAGTCCACAGGTGTCCTATGCCATTCCCTTGAGCTCTCACAAAGTTTTTTCTTCTCCACGTGTTTTCATACCCTTTGACACTCTTAAGAATTCTAAGGAGGGCACCTACTGAACTCACTTAACAGATAAGGAAACCGAAGTGGACAGAGGCAATACGGCACTCCCAAGATCACACAGCTGTCACTGGAACAGTACAAGTTAGCACCTCAGTCTCCTGACAACAACCTTGTGCTCTTCCCCCACACACACAGCCTTTAAGCCAACATTCAGCTGCTGAACTGAGCTTATAAACTCCTTGCCAGCAGAGTGAGGGGATGGACTGCTTGTTACTCGAATAGGGGAGGAGTCAGTAGTCCTGAGTCTAGGTATTGAGGGAGCCTCAGAGCTAACCTACATTAATGTCCACCTGGAATGGGACTGGCAGTAGCTCAGGACACTGAAAAGCTGGTGCCCAGGAAGAGTTCTCCACTTGCCTCCCATCCATGTCTTCTGGGATTCCTTCTGGCCTGAGTTTATGCCTTCATCCCAGCCACCCAGCAGCTTCTCTTACTTGGCTCTCCAATGGGGAAGGCATAGACGACCCAGCCCAAATGAGCTCCAAGGACATCAAATGGCCTATCAATCAACAGGGCCCCACAGACTCAGACTTGGGCTCCTACAGAAAATATGCCCACTCTACTTCCTCGTAAACTAGGGAAGGGAGGCAACGACTTAAGCCTGTCGGTCTCATACAGTCCATGGTACAAAACACGTGGGGCCAGATCAACGCCATAGCAGAAGACATGCGCTCCACGGAGCAAGTTCATACACATACCATGGGGTGGGTGAATCAGGATGGCTTTCAGTAAAAGCCTCCTGCCACCATCCTCTTTCAGTTATTGTTCCACTCCTTGTATAGCCTTGTCCCTTGACTACAAACCACCTGAATGGCTCTCCCCAGGACCACTGTAGGATGTCAGCTTTGGGCTTTCCGTCCTTCAGACGAATACACACCAGTAGCACCCCAGTGAGTTAGAGAGCCCGGGGGGAGCAAGGGCCTCCACAGTGAGTACGTGCATCAGAGGAGTACTGCCGTGAGCAGGGCTTCCTAACCTTGGCTGTGCCATGGCCCCTTTGGCAGGCTGGTGAAGCCTGTGCACCCCTTCTCAGAACTCATAATGCACGAAATACAACATACAGAATTGTCAAGCAAATAAATTGTGTCAGAATGCAGTTATCCAAACACTAAACAGATAATTAGTCACAGAATATTGCGTGTGCTCATCGATACATGAAATAACAAGATCTAGTGGCGAACCTAATACAACCATGGATTTTGAAGTAGTGAGCACATTTTGAGATCTCTCTAGGAACCGTAACATGATGCAGAAATGCCTGTGACTTCTATTAGTGACCAAGGCACAGCTACAGGTAACACAACTACGGTTTGTGTCTTTTTGAAATTGAAGGAAATATCAAAGTTTAGTTTAAGGTTAGTGAAACTAAAGATGTCATTTTTTTTCCTGGACTTAATGAATTCTACTCGCTGACCATCTTGGTGGAAGGGACGTTTCCAGGTTAGGATCAATCCTTGTCCCAGAGCAAGGCTACCTGGATGGATTGCCGAAGAAGAAATGAATGAGCCATCTCTATCAAAGAGGGCCTATGTCAACAACTAGTTGTTGCTGGGAGGGGAGAGGGACAATTCCTAAATACTGAAATAATACTCTGAGCCCCTAACGACAAAGAAATGATGGTGTTCTAGGGCATGGCATTAACAAGCACAGTGAAATCACAGCTAAAATGATCCCAGTGCAACGGATCCACAGACCCACCATGGAACAATGAAAATGACAGGGTCCTGGATTTTTCTAACCTGCTCACTTGTTATCCATTGTATTATTTCTCTAGGTATTAAAAGAACTTCCTAAATCAGTCCTGCCCCTCCTCATGCCATAGTTGACTGGACCAAGGGTGAGCACCAGATTCAAGACTAGCCTAACTATTGGCTGGTCAGCAGCGAAGGGTACGGCTTGATTTTTTTTTTTTTAAATGATCTGGGTCAAGCAGGCTCCCTCTCTCTCTCTCACCTTCTCTTCCAGAAAGTGAAAGGAGACATTGCAAGGAGGAGGCAATTACTGGTGGAAGTCAAAGCTGAAAGAAAATACAGAAGAAAGCCAGACTTGGATTCAGGGCCCTAAGAGGGAAGAATCCAGAGAGAGGCCAAGTCCAGCTAATGGTATGGCACTCGCTGCACTGGAGACCAGGAGCCCTGATGATGGGTCCCTAGGATGGCTTCAGATTCATATTGTCTTCCACATCCTGTCTCGGAAAAGCCTCCACTTTCTGTTTCCACAGTAAAATCTCATGAATGGGATTCAGAGGGTCTGTGAAAGAGTCATATTTTAATTTTCACTAACCTGGAACTAAAACTTAGCATTTCCTTCTCCTCCTTCTGAGAACCCTTCTGTAACCTCTAAGATTGGATGAGATACTCCAACAATATGCTCCCAAGCCCCTTTCACCCACTCTTATCAGAGTAGGAACAATGCGCGTTGTAATGCCTACTTACATCTCTCTACCTCACTTTAGACCGTAAGTTCCTTGAGGGCAGGAACCCTGCTGGCCTCTTGTGGATTTTACATGGCTTGGCACAGCAAAGGTACTATACTTCATAAATTTTACTGAATCGAATAAGGAATGAAGCTTCTACAGAAAGTCATGGGGCCATTATAAATAATAATTTAATGATGCAAGCTTAGTGACATGGTCATAGTTCTCAAAAGGGAAATAATGGAGCAGATACCAACCCTGGAGGAAAATTTTAGAATCGAGGCCTGTCATACAACGGGATTAAGGCAATTCAGTCCATTGAACATTTACTGTGACCTACTATGGGTCATACCCACTTCGCATAAGGATTTTACAAACGTGAGTAAGGCATGCAGAAATACCTCGAATGTAATGCAGAATGAGACACGTACAAGACAGGTCATTGGAGGAAAACTGTCACTAGAGCTGGGATCAGATGACCCATATCTAAATCCCGGCCCACCACTTAGCAATAGAAACTTTGACAAATTACTAGACTAAGCCTAAATTTTGGTGTCTGTAAGATGGGGCTGGTGATATTTATCTCACAGAAGAGTTATGAAGATTAAACATCACCATTACACAAAAGGCTCTGGTACCACGACTGGTACATAACAGATGTTCATTAAAGGTCTCGATCTTTCCCTCAGGTAATTAAAAAAAAAAAAGATTTAATTGTACATTGTCAGCAAGGTGGTGGCAGTAAAAGATAGAAATTTGATCCGTGGCATGTCACTCCTAAATCCATTTTACCAGTCACTGTGCTCGAAGAAAATTTTACTGTATTTGGAGCAGGCTGGAAGGCAGTTTCAGCTCAGTGCTAGAAACCAAAACGGAACTGCAATGTGAGCCACATGTAAAATGTTAACTTCTCTAGTAGCCACATTAAACAAAAAAGTAAAAAGAAACAGGTGAAATTAATAATATTTCATTTAACTCAATATACCTAAAATATTATTTCAATATGTAATCAGTATAAAAATGCAATAACAGTATATTTTACAGTCTTTTGCCTGTACTAGGTCTTAGAAAGCCAGCATGCACTTTACACTCAGAGTGCCTCACGCGGCGAGCGGCTGCCGTGCGGTGCAGCCCAGGTCCAGCTCGTGTGGCGACAGCTGTGGGGGTCACCACAGTGGAAACTGATTCCATTTTTTAAAAGACAGATTTATTTACTTATTTGAGAGTGGGGGGAGGGAGAGAGAGAGCGCGCGCGCATGCACAGAGGGAGAGGGAGAAGCAGGCTCCCCGTGGAGCAGGGAGCCGGAGGCGGGGCTCCATCCCAGGACTCTGGGATCATGACCTGAGCCGAAGGCAGACACTTTACCGACTGAGCCACCCAGGCGCCCCTGGAATTGATTCTATTTAGACAGTGGATGAGAGCTCAGACTCTGGAATCAGAGTGGGCTCGGATGCTGCCTCGTGAGTCACCAGCTGTGTGACGTTGGGCAAGTGACTTCATCTCCCCGTACCGAACCTCCTCATCTCCACCAGGGGAAGAGTACACCAGCTTCTGGAGCTGGGGAGGATGAGATGAATGCACGCTTGCCAAATACTGGGAACCGCATCAGGCGCAGAGTGAGCTGTCAGTAAATGGTAACAAGCGCGATTAAGACAGCTCCAGAGGGGGGCAGGAAGAGAGTAGGAGAGAAGCAGAGAACCTACGAAAGGATCAGGGTTCTGCTACTTCCTGGTCGGAGTCATCCCCGCTGATTAGGCCACTCTGCAGACTGAGAACCCTGGCACACAGCAGCCCCGCGTGAAACGGTCCTGGAGGGTGGCAGGCCCTCGAGTTTGCAATCTAAAGGCAATCTGCGCAGCTATGGTTCCAATTAGGAAGGCAGAGCTGGCCCAAATACCGTTCCCCACAGCTTGGCAGGAAAAGCCATTTGCAACAAACCAGACCATGTCTCCCATTTTCTGTCTTTGTTTCTCTGTTCAAACATTTGTAAGTCGTTCCGAATTTGGGAGAGGCGGCGGCAGCAACTGTTTTAAAAGACAGAGCCAGGATCAAATGAAAGCAGGCCAAACACACAAGTGGCCAGGGGTATTGGAAGCCAGAATACAAATCATGAAAATAAAGAAGAAATTAAGAGCAATAAAACTCACATCTGCTGAATACAGGCAATTATGTCTTCCTGGAAATAACTTCTGATTCTTACAGATTAAGCGCTGTCTACGTCTCTCAACCTACAACCGATTTTTCTTTTAAACTCACCCAGATCGGCCTTCTTCTCTTTCCTGGCACTCCTCGCCCAGCTTCTACAGCACGTAAACAGAGTAAATGGAAATGGAGATGCCTCTGTTGTGGAGGTTTTGCAGACATACAGTAAAACGCATCGATCTGAAGTGTACAGCTCCAACAACCGTTACATACATCCACAGCCACGTTAGCAGTGTTTGGGTGAAAATACGGACTATTTCCAGTGCTCCAGCAGACCGCTTCGGGCCCCTTCCAAGAATACTCCCCTCCCAGGATAACCACTCTTCTAACCTCTAACTCTGTGGATTAGCTTTCCCTGGGTTTGAACTTCATATAAATGATATGCCTCCCTTTTCTCTCCTGGTTCCTCAAGCACATACTTAAGCATACTATAGCAAAGGAAATAAAGGGAAGGGAAGGGAGCAATAGGAAGTGATCAAGGACAGGAGATGTCTCATTTATACAATCTAATACTGAAAACAGGCACCAGAAAAGCAGCCCTCGAGAGGACGACAGGCCCCCGAGCACACCGACATGCTACGCCGGGGGCCTCTGATGCTAACGCCCGAATGCTACTGCCCTAGGTTCCCAGGTACCCAAGTCCGCCTCTGGCACAGCTGGGTAAAACATCAGGCCCGCAGCCATCGGTCACTGCGCTGCATCATAACAAGACTCAGCTTTAACTGGAAGAAGGCAAGGAGGTCTCGCTCCCCCCAGGAACATCCTTTTCAGTTTCACACGCCAAGTAAGAGCTGGGGAAGGCCAGCCTGGGTTTGAAGCCCAGCTTTGCCACTTCCAAGCTGTGTGACCTCATGCAGGTTTCTTCACCTCTCTGTGCCTGAGTTTCATCATCTGAAAAATGGGGATAGCAACAGTGTCTACTTCATTAGGTGCACTATAAGGACTAAATTTTACAAGAACAGTGCGTGAAACACGGTACTTCATAAAGATCAGCTATTCTTGTTACTATTATACCTAGACAATAGCCTTAATGCCTTCAGACACATCTGGAGGGCACAAGATAGACCTAAGAATGTACAACATGCACATATAAACACAGGTTCGCAGGTGCGCACACACACGTACACATGGGTACGTGCATGTGCGCCAAACGAATACACATGTGCACACATATTTGCACACGTGAAGGCATGTGCACACGCACACATATGCACCTTCGACTCCCCTCTCCTCAGGACACAGATGACAGAAATTCTCACCTTCCTAGAAAGCTCCTGCTCCTTAAAACCCAGAGGTAAGAGATCAAAGTAAAGAAAGTGTGAAACAGAGAGAGGAACCTCATTCATGAGGAACGTAGTTGCCATAAGCAGGTCTGGGGAACACAGACATCTCACCCTCTGAGTGCACGCTGGGTTCACACATCCCGAAATGACATTGCACGAGCTGGAATTCACAAAATGGTCCCCAACCATGGCGGGTATTCACGGGAGGAGAAAGGGAGCTGGATAATTCTCGTTCTCAGAAGAGCAAACACGGAGATCTAAAATCACGTCCTCCCAGAATATCATCTCAGAAATTCCATCCACCTCTAGAATTACATAACACCCATGAAATGCTCCAAAGCCCCAGAGCTGGAGAGAGACAGTTACGTGGCATTAGGCAGTACCGCGGTGCCCTTGCCTCTAAAACGAATATCTAACAACTCGAAAGATTTTTTTTTTTTTCCTAGAGGGCAATGAAAACTTTTGGAGACACTGCGATCACTACGAAAAGTTCCTCCTAAAACGTTTTCTAGTGTAATTACAAACATCCTGGAACCTGTTTCTCTCTGGCATCTTACCCGCGGGTTGCCATGAATGAAAATATACTGCTCTATTTCACTTCAAAAGAGGGTCAGAAAGAAGCAATTCAAAACCTGATTTTAAACATCACCTCAAAAAGGCTGGGGACGAGAGGCTGGACCAGCAATGAAGTTTAAACACCTCTGCACTCCTAGGAAGGCCAATAACTTACCGTACGAAATCAATAAAGACCTTTCTAAGCAGAAATAGTTATACCTCTTTAGGGCACATGTTGTTTTATGATTAAAGAAAAGAGGACTAGAAAATTCTCCCTCCCCACCCTGCGTGGTGTGTGTGTATGTCTGTGTGTGTCTGTGGCCAAAGTCCAAATTTTACTGTTGACTCAAAATCTTGCTAATACTGTGTCTATTTGTTCTCAAACTGCTAGCCAGCAAATGTTGATATGAGCCAAAATTACTTGGACTTCAGCCATAGCATGCGTATGAAGACAATGAAATTTTATTTCCTTCTCCTCATCATTAATGAGCTTATTGGCTAAAGTGCTTTAAAGTTCTCCAAAGTAGTTCTGTGGTTTATAAACATTCCAATAGCATCCCTATAAAAACTACAATGTCCACCTGTCTCTTTGGCCCTCAGTTAAAAGACTGCATAAGAATTAGGGATCTGACTACCGTTTAATCCCTCTCCGTAACAAGGGAAACAGTCAAGCAATGCCCACAGGTGCTAGTTAACAGATTATTTCACAAAATTTAAAAGGTGTGCCTTCAAAATTAGAATCTTGTGTCCGTAATGCCTAACAGGCACAGTTTGACTTTTTGGCAGGCAGGAAAGAGAAAATGCATAATTCTGACCTGAAGGGGAGTTAGTGAAAAATCACCCCTTAGCTCCTGATTTGCTGAAAATAACCAGAGAGTAGGACATTAGGCCCCTACTACCGGCCTTCATTTCAGAAGCACGTGCAGATATTCCCATTTGACAACCACGCCCACCCAGCTTCTTACCACCCGGCAGATACCAACTGGCACCCGCAAGCTGGGGGCAGTCAAATACACCATCAGGACAAAAATTAAAGCCTGTTTTCCTTCAAAAGAGTTGGCAATGTTACTGACTGATTGAATTTTTATGACAATAAAAAGCTGTTAAAGGCAGCTCATAAATCTCATGTTAAAAAAAGTTTAAAACACATTAAGCCTGATTTTGCTATGCAAAGACCAACCATGTAACCACTAAAGGAGACACTGCAGAAGAATATTTGGTGACAGAGTAAGCTATTCTTGTTCTAATAAGTGAAAAAAGGCTGTTTAAAAAGCAGTATGTAGACCGTAAGCCCATTTTACTCAAATGTGTACGGGGGAAACCTGGAGGATATACACAAAAATACCGAGAGATTCTCTTTGGGTGACAGATTTAGAGATTATTTTTATTATTTTATTATTTTGTTGATCTTTATTTTTCAAATCTCATTCACTGAACAGGTCTTATGCTTCTAAAGTAAGAAAAAAAAATGTAAACTGCTGCAAAACTTAGTTTTACTCAAGTCCTAACTCCTCCCAGAGTCCAAGATCACTATTCGGTCAAAATCCTTTCTTACAATAATCTACAACGACACAAACACAATACCCAGCAGAAGAAGCCAGACACAAATGAGTACAAACTGAGCCATTCATTTCCCCAAAACTTGCAAAAGCGACCAAAGAACAGTAGGATGTCAGAAGCGAGGGTGGTAGTTAGCCTTGGGCGGAGGACTTAGCATTACTGAGTCTCCTGCATTACTTCCCGGGTTTCTAGCTGTGCTCAGTGGGGAGAAGCTGGAAGAAATGAGTCTCAGCCAACGGCCAACTTTGTGTGCGCTGCGCAAACTAGGAGACCTATTTAAAAACACCTCACCGACCCCTTAGAAAAGACAAGTCTCGTGTCCACACACACATCCGAAAGTCCAGAGACACAACACGAGTCTGGATTCCAGCACAAGTACCAGGAAGGAAACGTTTCCAAACTCATTCTTCCCCACACTTGGGCTCCCATTGGCCGCAGTTCCAAACAAATGAACAAATGAACTAGGATCAAAAGAAAACAAAACAACGGGAACCCATGAAGCTCTCTGTATTGTTGCAAAAGCACAAAGACAGTCAACCAGAGAGTTCTGGATGAAAATAGTGCGTATGGATTTCCCAAACCTCCTTACCATCCATTCCCAACATTCTCTTACTTGGGACCAAGAGAAACTGCTCTTTTCGGGAAGCCGGGAAGGGCAGAGGGAAATGTGGCGAAGGCAGGAAGGAAGAGGGGCCTCTGGGGCCCACAGGGCGCTGGCTGGTCCAGTGTTACCTCTCAAGGCCTCCCAGCCACCTGTTAACCAGGCCCTGTAACCTCCCCTAAAAAATGGGAAGGGGAGACCGAGGCACGCCCGTTAAGAGTAGTGCTTCCTCACCTTGGTTACACGTGAGAATCGCCTGGGGAGCTTTGAAAAACCCCGGTAACCAGCCACATTCTAAACCAACTGCTTTTGAATCTCTGGGGGGAGGGGGGGCGAGATGCACACACCAGCACTAAAACAAACCAAAACAAAGCAAACCCCTCCCGATGAACCCAACGTGCAGCTAAGGCTGAGAACAATGGTTTCGAGCCGCATGTGTTACGTTTTCATGCACACGCACTGCGCACAAGAAGTCGGGTTCTGTTCAGTAGATCTGGGGTGGGGCCTGAGAATGTGACATGGGCGCTCTTGGCACCCTGATCCCCGCTTGGACTAATGAGGGTACAGACCACAGCCTTTCTGAGGCCGTGCAGAGCTTAATGAGCATGCATTTCAGAAAGGGGCAGGGATGTCCTAAAATAGATTTTCTTCTAGCCCCTCATGCCCACTTAGACACAACCGGATTCCAAATATGTGTCCCTTTGTACTAAAGCAGATGTGCAGGCCCTCCTTTTGCCCTCCTCTGCTTTAGAGAGAGGCCAATGGAAGTGCAAGACACCAAGTTTCTGGAACATCAAGTCAAAGAAAAGCAGCCAGCTCCCCCAGCCCCACCCCATTAATCACTAGAGGCTGCTGGAGAAGTAACGGCTCCCTGCAGTTCGGTGGTTTGCGAGGGCCTTCTAGAAGCTCCCCTACTTGACAAGATATTAGGCACAAGCCATACCAGAGTGTGCATTAATGAGACCCACATGCAGCTGCTGAGAGTAAACACTCACTTAATCCCATGTAGCTGAACGGCCTAACAAACGAATTAGCTGGTGGCATTCACTTAGGATATATGATCCAATTTATATTATGATTTCTTTCTAAAGGCTGAACTGATTTTGACACATCTAAAAATGTGGTTTCAATCACCCGCAATTACACCGTTTGAACAGGGGGAGAGAAAGGCTTTTAAAGGACCCAGACCTGAGGGGAGCAAAGAACAAGGTGAAATGAAGGAGATTTGCACTGGTGTTGGGACAGCGGGGGCATTGGTGGGGGGCCCTTCAGGGCCTTAGTGCTGCTGTCAAGGAGCCCAGGAGACTTTCATCTCTGTTGCTGAGTCCACTCAGCCAACATGTAGGCGCAGCCTGGAGAAAACTCAGACAATTCCTCACCACCTCCCCCCTCAGACTGCATTCGTGCCCTTCAATAGTTCAGGGGCCCCAGAATCCCTGAGCCTCGAGCTATGGGGAGAGGGCGGGGCTCTGTCAGGCCCGGCATGGCCATCCTAAGACCAAACAGAGGCTAAGGGGATTATACACTCCAAGAACCTCCATATTGGCCTCAGCTAATGACGCCAAGAGGGAGAAAGGGCAAGTACCACAAGGGGCTAAGAAATTCTCGAGTGTTCATCCAACACTTCCCAGTACTTAGCTTTTTCTCAGTCCCACTGTCACACCAACCGCATGAGGTAGTTAATATGACTTGCCCCCTTTTCACACATGAGGAAAACTGAGGCACAAAGACCAAAGTCACCCAACTGGGTACTGGTGTTGCTTCCAGAAACGAAGTATTTAATGAATCGTGGTCTCAGGCCTAGGCTGCTTCCTTGGGCCCTGCTGGGCCAGCCTGATTCCCTGTGGTATGTCTGAGGCAGAATGCTGCAGCCTTCGGAACAGCCACCCAACTGCCGAGAGGGGCCTTGCGCCTGTGTGCTGGAGCCGATTCCAACAGCTGTTCACATGAAGAGGCTCCCAATGCCACAACAGCTTGGCTATGTCTGTCCATCAAAGTGCAGAAAACACCAAAATAACTACTCTGTTGTTATGTACTTGGTGCTGGGCCAACAATTTTCATGTATCTTATTCTGATTTTTATAGAGGGGAAAAAAACATCACGTACTGAGAAGGTACGTAATTTTATAAAATCACCTGTTTGAGTTTTCAGTGAAGAGCATCTGGGCAAAAATGTGGGGACTGTTTTTGCGCACTCTACATCTCCACTCCAATGATGCTAAATAATGACCTGAACTGTCCACAGTAAATTTCCCAGAAAAAAGCATGAAACTTGCATTTATTCTATCAACACGAATGTTGTTTTCCAGTCAAACCAAACTCCTTGTGGACCCTGAAACAGGCTGTGGCCGAGACTGCTACCTACTCATTCTCTGTTCTCTTTTCTACCCACGCACATGGCTGGGATACATTTCCCAGACTCCCTTGCAGTCACGTGAAACTGTATAACTGAGTTCTGGCCAATGGCACGTGGGTAGAAGTGGCCTATTTCTCCTTTAAGCCTGGCACATAAAAGCCATCTGCATAATCCTCCAGTCTCTCTTCCCTCAACTGCTGCTAGATTCAGATGCTCTAATGGAGGACTCGAGGTCCCCAGGGAGTGGTAGAGCCGCAGACAGAAGGAACCTGGGCCCCCTGAATGCCTGAGCGGAGCACAGTGCTCCCCTCTCAACCCACACTAGACTGTAACACAAATAGGAAAACTTTACTGCGTTATGCCACAAAGACTTTAGGGCTTGTTTGTCGTCACAGCTAACCTACTCTCACTAACACACAGATCCCACTCATTTCCTTTTTCTTGCACTTTCGTAAATCTTACCTACTGTTTAAGTCAGTGATTTCCCAAGCGTGGTACCAGCAGCAGGAGCCTGTTAGTAATGCAAATCCTCAGGCCTTAACTCCTGTCCTACTGAATCAGAAACTTAGGGAGGAGGTGTTGGTGGGGGGAGGGAGCTAGAGTCCAGCCATCCGTATTTTAAAAAGTCTTCCAGATGATTCTGATGCACGTTCAAGTTTGATGTCTACTGTTTTAAGTGAACTGAGATCTGACAATGAAGTCTGCAAGGCTATCCCCCAGCCTCACCCAGCTCTTCCTCCTCTGATCTCTGTGCCATCCACTCATCTCAGCCCTTAAGTACACATGGCCACTGTCATTGTGACCACATTGTTTCTCCTCTATGGTACATGCTTGTCCCAAATTCCTGTGGGCAGAGCTCATCCCCCTTACCTATTGGTAAATGTTGGAAGGGAGGGAGGGAGGGAGGGCGGGTGGGCATACCTAAAATACATAACAGAGCAGGATCCCCATTCAACAGATGGAAAATGTCAAGTGCCGGAACACTGGGTGACTTGTCAGGCAATAACTCAGTAAACATGCTCACTTGATGTCATCACCCACAGGTCTGACTCTCACAGAGAGAGGATCACAAGGAGTTAAGAATTTGAATACTTAAGTCAGAACTAAAGTTTCTGGGTTCAAATTTGGGCTTTTGCACTCAGTGGTTATGCAATTTTAGGCCAATTAACCTTTTGGTGTGTCTGTTTCCTCATCTGTAAAGGTGGGATAATAATGGTACCTACCCTTATTGGGATGTGATAAAGATTTAAAGAGAAAATTGTATAAGGTGCTTAGAATAATGCCTGGCGTACAGAAAGGTCTCCGTAAGGTTAGGAGTTCTATCCTATTGGATGAGTGACCTGGGAAAGTCAACTAAACTCCGAGCCTCAGTTTCATCATCTGCAGAAAGGGGTTGCCAGGATGACTTGAGATGAGGAATGGTAGGTGCTGGGCACGGGCATGGAGGGGGGCCCCCAAGCCTGCCTTCTTCCCATCTCTTGGTCTTGCTTATGCAGTGCATAGAGCGAGGGAACACACAGATACACATCTCCAGGATAAAAGGGCGCAAGTCAGACAACAATCAGCTCACACAGGGTGTGGCTTTCCAGGGGGTTCAGGACTGGAGCAGGAACTGACCAGCCCCCCTCCCCAGAGAGATGCACTATGGGAGCATGGCTCCTTGGGCTCTCCAATTCCCTGCTTCATTTCTAAATAAGAAACAATGGCACCGCTGATCCAGAGACATCTTTGTCCAACTTTGAAAAACTGCCCACAGCAGCTAGAGAGCAAAGGTTAGCCACAGCTCTCCTCAGACTTGTTATTAATGGATACCTCCTTCCAGCTCACCCCTTCCTGAACTGAGGCGAGAGAGACAGGAAGATGAGGAATTTCCTTCTAAGCTTTTTTCTGTTTTAAGATTAAAAGCAAATTTACAAGGTCAAGAAAACCCACAATGTTTACGCAGGGTTAAGAGGAGCAAAGAAGGTGGAAACTTTAAGCTTTACTCTTTTTTTATTCCCTGGCTTCCATCTGTCCTTGGGGTCTATTTCTTCTTGAGCTTTTCAACCTAAAAACTCATATACGTGTGAACTAGTACACTTGGGAGAGGAATCTGGCAAGCTCTAGAAAAGCCAAAGATACCCCAGTCTTCAACTCAGCAAGCCCGTCCCTAGGTCAACCATGACCCACACAGTAAGTTCAATTTCCTTAAACTTGTTTCAATTATAAAGTAACAGGGTGGTCAAAGTAAACTCTGTCACCTTGTAACTGAAATAAGTTCAATGAAACAGTAACTCCTCTTACCGCAGGCAGCATATTCTGGGGTTTTCCAATGTATTCTATTCTATTCATTTTTTTTCAGTGTAGTTGCAACCCATTGGTTTGAGTTCATGACCCACGAATGGGTCACAACACTCTCTGTGAAAAACACTGCCCTGAAAAACTCGCACATGTATGCACAAAAGTGACACGTTCATTGTAGCATTGCTTGGGAGGGGGGAAACCAGAAACAACTGCTACGTCTATCAACAGGAGAATCAATAAATGGAAGTACTTTCATATAATAAACTATACACAGCAAGGAAAATGAATCAAGGAGATCTCCAAGTAACAGTATGAATAAATCTTCATGTATAATGTTGAGCAGAAAAAGGCAAGTTGCAGAAAGATACACAGAGCACAAAACAATGTATACAGATTTTAAACCAAGCAAAAACAATACTAAACGCTGCTTAGGAATACACACATAAATATTATAATATAAAGACATGCCTGAGAGTTATTAAGAGGAAATTGCAGGGTATGGTTGTAAAAGGTGATGCTATTGAGAAGAAGTCTACATTAGTCTTAGTTGTAATTGTGTATTTCTTAATATAAATGCTGTTTATCATTCTCTATCTTTCTTGTGTATCTGAATTTTTTGAAGAGTTTACTTATTTATTTATTTATTTATTTATGAGAGAGAGGAAGAGACAGAGCGCATGCGCGCGGGGTGGGGGTGTGGGGATCAGAGAGAGAGGGACAACCTGACTCCCTGTTGAGTGCGGAGCCTAATGTGGGGCTCGATCCCACGACCCAGAGATCGTGACCTGAGTTGAAATTAAGAGTCAGATGCTTAACTGACTGAGCCATCCAGGCGCCCCTCTGAAATTTTTATAATTAAAAGAAAAATCCTCCATGGAACTACAACCTTGGGACAATTTTGCTTCTTCCTTTTGGAGTCAACGGAATAAAAGTTCTCCACTTTTAGCTCCAGTTCCCACCCGAGAGCAGGTGAGCCCAGAATGCAGATGCATAGGAAAGTGCCCGCACCCCATCTCCCAAACCAGCCAGCGTGCACCAACACAGAAGAAAGATGGAGGAGGTGCTGCCAGGTGTGGGGAAGTTGAGGACACCGTGCTGCCGTTCGCTGAGGGCCCGAGAAAGGTGCTGCTGGTGGCGGCAGTCATCACTCCAGGGACCGCAGCGGAGAGGAGCCCCAGTATCTAGTGATGCATATGGTTCACCACTCTGTGGGGATTCTGACACCCCGGCCCCCCATCCCCCAAATGCAGGGAATGCTGGCTTGGAATCAATTTTACTGGTTTGACCTTCTCTGTAAATCACCAAAATGAATGTTGGAAAACTAAAAAAAAGGTGATTTCTTGATGAAGACATCCCCATTGTATAAATGGAGTGATTTGTTTCTGAGATTTCCGTCACCAGAGCTAGAGTTAGAATGTACCAGATCAACAGAATCTTCTAGCAGGAGGGCGTCTTAACCCAGCACTTCTCAAATGTTAACATGCAAGTGAATCCCCTGGGGAACTTGTTAAAATGTGGCTTTGGGCACAGGAAGCCTGAGGCAGCCCAGGACGTGGGGCTGAGGACACTCTGGGAACAGCAAGCCTTTAGAGTATTCTAAGCTGCCCTCTGCTCCAAAGATGAAAAAGCTGCCAAGGCTGAGGGAGGAAGTGACTTGCTCACTGTCTCTTGGTACTTCGCTGGGACTAGAACCTGGCTCTTCAGAGTTAGGCTTCAGTATTTCTCTGTTCATCTCCTGTAGGTCTCAGCTGCTGGATACACCAATCCAGTGAACTGGCCATGGGGCTGTCAAGTTTCCGGTCGTTCCAAATTTACACGGCAGCACTGGCCCACTGTCACGTAAACTCTCGCTTGTGGTCAAAGTGGGGTCCACAGACCACCGGCGTCACCATCACCTGGGAGCTTGTTCAAAATGCTTGTTAGAAATCGGCCCAGAGCTACGGAATCAGAATCCGCGTTTTAAAGCAGCTCCCCAGATGATGTGTCCGTACACTGTTTCAGATGCGTCAGCTGGAACACTACACAATCTTATGTACTAGACGACAATTCTCCAGTGTCAATGTTTTTTTTTTTAATATTTGTTTATTGAGAGGGAGCATGTGCACGCACATGAGCAGAAGGGGCCGAAGGAAAGAGAGAAACCCCAGCAGACTCCGCGCTGAGCGCAGAGCCCAACCTGGGGCTTCATCTCACGCCCCTGAGATCATGACCTGAGCCAAAACCAAGAGCTGGACGCTTGACCGACTGAGCCACCCAGGCGCCCCTCACTGCTTTTATCATAGGCACACAATGCCAACTTGCTCACTTGGTTTCCCTCTCCTTCCTCACCTCTCTCCCTCTCTTTGAAATGCTCACACACACAGCCACACACAAAATGAGTACACACAGCTGATGCTCCTTCAAGGGCTCTGTGTTTGTGACTTAAAAATAACAGCGAAGCGTTACTGGTCACTTGCCCCGCACACTCTAGGCCTTATGTGAGCCCCATGATGTTCCATGATGTGGCAACGACCACTCTATTTTACAGATGGGGGAATGGAGACTTGGTACACTTAGGCGATTTGCCCAAGCCTTCCAGGAAGCATAAGTGGTAGACGAGGAAAGAGCGAATGTCAGTCGCCCCCCAAAAGGTGATCCAAAATGAAGCCGGGGAGCTAATGGCTCTGACACAGAGAACTGGCCCGTCCCCGGGAGAGGCCCCGGGGCTCTCCCTCTTGCCCTGAGGTGGGGCCTATTTCCCGGGGAGGGAAGGACAAGACTTCTGACCCTTAGCCAAAGAGTCTGCCTCCCAGGGAAATGGGCTGTGGGAGGGGAGGGCAAAGGGGTAGAGGAGAGGGAAGTACTAAGCTCAAATCATCAAAGTGCAAAGTGCATCAAAGCCTCCGAGTATGAGGCCCTTAATTCTTCTATTCGAGGAGAGGTTTTCCTGGTGCTCTTGGACCATAATGTGCGTGTGCGTGTGTGTCTGCCGCTCAAGTAAGCTCCCAAAACCATCGCCTGCTTTGAAAGCATTGTTTCTAGCGTCAGGAGTTCTGACGGGCCTCATTCAGAAGGGAATGCCCTTCAGAAGAGGAAGTGCCCAGGGCTTCCCTGTAGGAGTGGCAAACAGTTGTCAGGCGTCTGAAGAGCTAGGGCTTACACTAGCAAACGAGTGGGGGCAGCAGGAGCTCTAGAACCTACTTTAGAACCTACCTAGCGCGGTCTAACAGCCGGAGACACAAGAAGTGTGGCAAATCTTCCCACCTGTACCCCAGGCAGACCAAGCTAATAACTTCCAGCACTTCTGAGTAAGTTATCAGGCCTCAGAGTCCTTCTCAACACAGTGATTCCACAGCCACTATCAAATGATGAAGACCAGCAGGCAATCAAAAACCTGCCTGCCATCTCTGTGAAGGTAACGGGCCTTCTCTAAGTTTCAGGACACCCGATCTCTAGCCCTGGCCCTGCCACTAAACAGTTGTATGACCATGCACCAGGCACTTGACCTTTCAGGCCTTCTGCTTTCTCAGCTGTCAAATGGAAGAACTGAGAGGCAAGAGGCCTTGAGTTGGAGAACGGGGTTGTTTCTGGCAGAGAACCCAAGGTGACTCTCCCAGACATCTTGGATTTCAGCAGGTTTTCCTGTCCTCACAGCTCATTTTTCCTATGTGGCAATGGGCATTACAAATAGCTGAGAAACTACAAATCAGGCCACATACAGCCATGGTGGCTGACCACCCACACTGGAAAATGATTGGGGGGTGGGGTGGGTAGTGGCTTGATTTTTTTTTTCTAAATGTTTACCTGGAATCTTCTGGTAATGTGGCTACAGTATATAATCATTGAGGTAATCACTACAATTTCACTTTTAAGGCAGTTTCTAGATATTCATATATACATGAGGTAAGTACCCAGATATAAACCATTTCCAAACTTTTGCTCCCACACCCAGCGGCCAGGATGCCTACAAAAATGCATGCCCAAGAGAGTATCATGAGAGGACAGAGCTCTCATACAGAGGAGAGGTCTATTTTTTTTCCCTTTATCTCTGAGGAAAATCCAACGACCATAGTTTCTCTGTGAGGAAAATAGAAAAAATGGATTTAAACTTTTCCTTTAGGGGCGCCTGGGTGGCACAGCGGCTAAGCGTCTTCCTTCGGCTCAGGGCGTGATCCCGGCGTTATGGGATCGAGCCCCACATCAGGCTCCTCCGCTGGGAGCCTGCTTCTTCCTCTCCCACTCCCCCTGCTTGTGTTCCCTCTCTCACTGGCTGTCTGTCAAATAAATTAATAAAATCTTAAAAAAAAATTAAAAAAATAAACTTTTCCTTTAGTTTTATTCTTAAGCTATCCTGTTTGGAACAACTGCCCCCAAACTTCACAGCCTTCTGAGAGACACAGCCCTGACTTGGATCTGATACTCGGCTCTAATATTTGTATGCCTCCAATTTGGTAGTTTGAATGCTAGAATCCTAAGTTTGGGGCTTTAAGCTTTCAAAACAGAACCAACGTGTTTGCTTTTCACATCAGGTATAACTCCTCATGGGTAAGCAGGTACGTATTTGCTACCAAGAATATTCCAGGGCCTTCCCCACATATAAGCAAAATGGTGTGGCCTGGGGAAGGCACAAGGCCTACAAAAACCAAGTCTGTTTAGCACGCAGGCCTAGAGCCTGGGAGTCTCTGTGCTCTCCTTATCAGGGAACAGACTGACAGGCCCAGGATGGGTCCAGAAACAACAGCCTGTAGATCCTTCCATTATGTGTAGGACCCTATGCTGACCAGATAAATCTCAATGGTGTCTCTCTAAAGGAGCCATGCGTGCCTGCTCTCCGGCTTGCTGAATGGCCCACTGACAATTGTGAGGCTGACCTCTCCACCCTGCTGGCCCCGGGGAAACGCAGACTCCAGCCAGCCGCAAGCAGGGCCTGCACTCTCGCTCTTCTCTGCTTAAGAAATCAGAGAGAGGCAGGTTTTCATATACTCCCTCCTTGTTCTCAGCCTACCTTCTCCAAACCGCCAAAGGCGGGCAATGAGATAATTAGACCCTGAGAGAGGAGTTCAGTGCTGGTGAAGCCCTGCCAGGCTGAGAGCGCCGGGGAGAAGCGATCCCACCCTACACCCAGAAGAAACAGCTCCTGGGAAGTGGCTCCTCCTCAACTCCGCCGTGCTCCGCAGCAACCCCAAGCTTCCACGTGGAAGCGACTTCATTCTGAAAAGCTTTCAGTGCCTCACACACACAGGGCAGGTGCTCTCCTCCTCCTGGCCTCTCTTTGAAGCTGCTATTCTAGTGATTCTTGACCTTGGCTGTGCATCAGAATCACCTGCGAAGCTTCTTTTTTAAAAAGAAGAGTGGAGCACCTGGGTGGCACACTCAGTTAAGTGTCCAACTCTTGATTTCGGGTCAGGTCATGGTCTCAGGGTCATGGGATCAAGCCCTATGTCTGGCTCCATGCTCAGCATGGAGTCGGCTTGAGATTCTCTCCCTCCCTGTCTGCCCCTCCCCCACTTGCACGCTCGCTCTCTCTAAATAAATAAATGAAATCTTTAAAAAAAAGAAGAAGAAGAAGAGGAGGAGGAGGAGGAGAAAGAGGAGCAATGCCTAGACCTACCCCCCCCAACTCCAGGATAAAAGAGCAATGCCTAGACCTCCCCCACCACCCCAGGATTCTTAATTAATTGGCAAGTCTACCCCAAGTGCTTCCAAAGTACAGCCAATGCTGAGAGCAACTGAGCTAGTCCCTCTGCCTCATACACACATCCCCAGACCACTTCCCTGCCTTCCTTCAGCTGGCTAAGTCTGGGTATCCCTCCCCTTCAGGTCTCAGTGTAAATGTCATTTTTTTCTAGAAACTTCTCTGGCTCTCCCAGACTGGCCTAGGTCTTTGGCTATGTGCTCCCACAGCACCCCTACTTTCCCTCACACCACCCTCATATTATAGGACATTTGCACATGCCATTGCCCATCCTCTGACAAACGCCCACTCCAATAGGACAGGGAGTGCTTCTGGTATTGTTTGCCAGCCAGATCCCCATGCCTCCCCGACCCAGGGTAGGTGCTTCACAGAAAACCGTTTGAACAAACGACTGCCCCTGGCTTATTCACTGCTGGCCCCTTCTCTAGAACACCCTGGTAGCAATTTTTAAATCAAGCACTTTCCAAACCACAGTAAAATACCTTCTCCCTCCTTATGGCAATGGAGAAGGGAAGTTTCCAGTTTGGTTTCTGTCGCAGAGACTAACTACTTTTTCACCAAACCATTTGCCTTTCCTCTGGGCACACTGCTAGACCACATTTCCCAGTCTCCCTGAGCCTAGGTGTGGCCACGCGCGGAGGCTGGGCAATGGAATGTGGCTGGAAGTGGTAAATACCATTTCTGGGCCTAGTCCAGGAAGACTGCCCTCACAGCCTCCCGCCCTTGCTGTTGGCTGGATCAGGGAATACGGGGGAAGACTCCGAGGTCCTAAGGGAGGGTAGAGCCACAAGACAGAAAGAACCTGGGTTCTTGAATGACTACGTGTACATACAGCACCCTCCTCCAGCCCCTGCCAACCCGCACTGCACCGGAGCGTGAGTGAGAAATAAACATTTCCTGGGATAAACCACTGAGGTTTGAGGGTGTTACAACAGTTAGCTTACCATAGATAATATACTTTTAAATTTTTTTCACCAGGGGGCGCCTGGGTGGCTTAGTCCATGGAGGATCTGACTCTTGATGTCAGCTCAGGTCATGATCTCAGGGTTGTGACATCGAGCCCTGTGTCAGCCTCCATGCTGGGCATGCAGCCTGCTTAAGATTCTCTCTCTCTCCACCTCCCCCCGCCACTCTCAAAAATTTTTTCACTGGTTTATCAACACTTCAGGGGACATATAATCCATAAATTCAAAGGTCAAAGTGAAGAAAAACTGCCTTGACCAACTCCATACCTCTGTTTTGAAGCACATGGCTTCTTTTCACAGAACACAACTCACCTCTGTACTTCCCAGCTTGGCACGTGTTACCTGATCCTAAACAACATGGTGAGATCTCTTTAGGATCCACCTCCATTTGACCTGTCACCTGTCCTTTGGGCATCCAGAAAAAAGCCTGGTCGGCATGTGGACCAACCCTGCTCTATTCTGGACCACTGGCCAACTGACCTCTTGTTCTTTCTAACCAGCCATGCACAAGAAGAAACGGGCCTCAAGCCTCAAGCCTCGGCTCCCCACTAGACAACGAGAACATTCCCAACCATAAACCCAAGTAGCACTGTAACGGTGACTAACTTTGAAATCCAGAACCCACTGCTAACAATCCACCACGTTTCAGACAGAACCAAAGGGTTTTTGTCCACTTTTATTTAAAACACACACAAACACACACACAACATTTGAAGGAGTTCAAAGCAGAGTGAAACCTATATATTTTCTAAAATTGTTAAACTCCAATAAAACTTTATCATCAATCTGTTCTTTGAACTGAACTCACATTTTTATTTATTACGAGTCTCTGGCTCCCACTGTCACCTACCTCAACTTTTACCTTTATCACTTCCTTTAGGGAAAAAGAAAGCCACATGCCATGAAATTGTCGGAGGGATACTCTCTCTGTATGCATATGTCTCTGTGTTTGGATCCAGTAAAAAACACGCGGCAATTTTTAAGACCATCGTTTCTAAAAGGGATTAATTATTTACCAAATATTTATCGCCCTCCATGCAACGCCCCACAGGAAATACCAGAACGATTGACCCAGGTTCTACTCTCCAAGGGCTGACCATCTGGATAAGGGAGTTACATTTAAAGCACAGTTAACTCCAATAAAGGTTAAATGGGGAAAACTCCGTAAAAGAAGGTAGAGACAAAGTGCTCTCAAAGCCTGGAGGAGAAGTAGATTGCTCCCAGAAGGGAAAATGCATTCATTCATTCATTCATTCATTCATTCGTTCAACAAATATTTATCGAGCGGCTCTTCTATGTCAGGCGCCAGGCGTGGTACTGAGCGCACAGTACTAGCAAGACAGACGTTCACTCAGGACCAGCTTCATAGAGCAAGTGGTATCGGAGCTGAGCCAACAGCCATAATGGATGGAACACAGCATAATAACAACAATAATAACTGGAGTTAAACACTTAGTAAGAAACTTCTAATTAGAGTGTATGACATCCGTCAACCTACTTAATCTGCCCACCAACTGTATGAGGTAGGTACTCTTATTCCCATTTTACAGATGAGAAACTGGTCTCCAAGAGGTGAAGTTACTTGTCCAGGGTCATTCAGAGCCACTGCCACACACAGGATGAAGACACAGCCCAAAGCTGCCTGTGGAAGTCACGGAAGGAGTTCCACCCCAGATTCAGGTCCATTCAAAGAAGCAGAAGAAAATTGTTCTGAGCGCCCCAGAACATAAGTGACGAAGGTCACCCTTGGCACTGCCAGTGTCCTGGAAATCCACACCAGGGGGCCTTTTATCAGTGACATTGCACAACAAGACCCTTTTGTCATTCTAGTAATTAAAGCCCCTTGGGGGTGGGGTCCTGTATGGAAAGTAGCCAGTTTTCCAGCCTGATGTGATTCTAAGGGTAACTTCTCCTCAGTGTGCCATACTCCCTCTCACTACACACACACACACACACACACACACACACACACACACACACACACCCCTTCCTCCCCTTCTTCATGGAATAGATGAAATCACTAGGTTCCATCAAACATCTTACTAAACTGTTGAGTTTAAAAAAAAAAAAAAAAGCATGGCCCTCCAGTCAGGGTCCAGACACCACCACACAAATAACAGACTGCAAAATGAAGGGCCCAATTAAAGGAGGTTGGCGACTGCAAGGCTCTAACTTGGGCCACTGTTTGGGAGAAAACCTACGAGAGGTGGCTTCAGATGAGACCAGGCCGACGGGGCTGGTTTATGCAGATATGGGGCTGACAGGACGTCGTGCACTCTAGGGGCTCATGTTTCATAGGCGTCCCTCAAGAGGGGTTGAAAATCAAAAGTCCCTCGTTCTGGGCAGGGTCACAGAGCCGGGGGGGGGGGGGTTCTTAGTCTCTGGAAAACTAGGCCAGGAGTTGCTGAAGAAGAGGAGCTCATTGTGCCCGTAAGGATGGCACTGCCTGGCTGGGCCCCGCTGAGATCCACCCATGTCTACCACCCAACAACTTAACCCCTTTCCTACCGTTAGGCCTCACAGTACAATAACAGGTAAAAAATGCATAACCTATTGCCACAAAGGCCATACAGAGTTCCCATACGACCCCACAGTACCATTCACAGGCGTTTCCCCGCAAGAAAGAAAAATCTACGTTCGCACAGAAGCTGGTACACAAATGCTTCTATCAGCGTTATTCATGACGGCCGAAGGGTGGGAACAACACAACTGATGAATGAATCAACAAAACATGGCAGCACCGTCCAACGGAAGAGGATTCAGCTATACAAGGAATGAGGTAGTGACACCTGCTACAACATGGATGAACCCAGAAACCACCACATTAAGCAGAAGCAGCCAGACGTGAAGGGTCACATGATGTATGATTCCATTCCTGTGAAATGTCTAGAGTAGGCAACTCCACAGAGACAAAAAATCGATTAGTGGTCACCAGGGGCTGGGGGGAGGGTGAAATGGGGAGCAGCTGTAATGGGTGCAGGGCTTCTTTTGGGGGTGATAAGACTCTTCTAACACCGACTGTGGTATGGCTGCTCATGGCCGTGAGGATACTAAAACCCACTGAACTGTATGCTTCAAATGACTGAACTGCATTTCAGTGAAGGTGCTATTTTTTAATGTTTTAAGAAGCAAGCTCTTAATAAACGTTCAGCACTTGATAAATGGACGGACGGACAGATGGAAGGTAGAAAGGAAGGAAGAAAAGAAAAGGCGTATAATCAGAATGGAACCAGGCAAAAACATCAGGTGAACTCAACATAAGGAAAATTCTACAAAGTAACTGGCGTGAACTCTTCAAAAGTGTCAGTATGATAAAAGGCAATGTCAGTGTCACAAAAGGGCTCTCTGTGTTATTCTTGCAACTTTTCTGTAAGTTTGAAATGATACAAAAATTAAAAATGACCAAATGAAAGACAAAGACAAAGAGACAGGGAGAGACCTGATCACTGGGTATTCAACGATGTCCCCACCTCTACCCTTAGAGCCTTGAGCCTCATCTGTGAATGCCCCAGCCTTTGACACAGCTACCCGAGGCAGGGGCGTGAGGGACAGCAAGTGCCGCGGTGACAGGCATGAAGGGCAGGGGACGGTGGCCAAGGAGCCCCAAACAGTCTTGATGAGAAGTTCTGGGATCCCACACCAGAGAACATTCTCACTACAAACACCCAGAACGACCTCACTTCGGGTAGGAAAAGGAGAAGGCCATTTTACAACTAGTAATGCTGACGACAACTCAGCAATAACCTGACCCCGGGACCAGAGTCAACAAGTTACCATGGGCCACAGCTCAAGGAAGCACACCGTTTCCTTCCAGATGCACGGACCCTGGGTTGGTGTGACTGCTCCAGCCACGGGCGCGTAATGGCTCTGCTTTCTCCCTAGTCAGGCATTTGCTTATTTTTCTCATCGTCAAGTTTGTGGTTGGCAGGACCCATGCGTAATGGGTGATAAATAGACCCTGTGTGTGTGTGTGTCTCAGACAGAAAACAGAATGAAATTATAAGACCGGCCTAAAAACCAATAAAGTTCCCCTTCTCCAATTTCTCTGAAGGTCTTACTAGATTTTAATTCCCAGCAAGTCTCCTCAGATGCCTTGGAATTGCCTGGAGAAACACTTGATGTTACTGTGGACCAAATCAAAGGGAATTAAACATTAAAGTGCTTGGATAGCAGCGCGGGTCTGTGATGGTTTGAGCTGTAAGGCGCGTGCTCACACACACGAGCTGATGCATCTTTCCTCTAACGGGCTTCGTTAGTCCTTCTTGAGGAACTTCCCCTCTAATAAGGAGGTTGAGCTGCTAGGTTAACACTGGGAGTTTCTTGTCATCCCCTCTTTCCGAATCTCATGACAATCGCTATACGATTCCCACAAGTGTCTGCATATTGGTTACTAATGGTGACTGATTTCCTGTACCTACATGAGTCACCTGTTTACCCCCGATGCATGATACGGTGCCCAATGCACTGTAGGTGTTAAATAAATATTTGACAGGTTCAACTGAAGTTAGAATTCAAGAGTAGGTGAGGGCACAGGCGCAAGTTTGGTTGTGGTGATCTGGTGCTAAATTTCTTTTGTTAACATACTTGGGTGTGCGTGCACATGCATGTGAACTTGAGGGCAGAAAGGAATTGAAAAGGCTCGAATCCGGGAAGTTCCAAAAGGGTATTAAATCATTCTCCAACTCAGTGCTCTGAAACTGGGCTTCACCCACCACTAGGGTCCCTGAAAACTTTCTGGCCGTGAGTGGCATATGGATACAGTTTTAAGAGATCCCGCTTCCAGATCTTCGTCTTCCAAATGTTTGCCTCCCTAAAGCTCACCTGCCAGATCCTTGCTCGCCTGCTTCTCCTTCCTCCGCTTTATGGAGGAAAAGGATGTTGGCCACGTACCCTCAATCTTCCCAGGGTGCATTATCCCAAAGAGTAAAAAATCTCCTGGCACCCAAACAAAGGGATAATTACAGACAGAGTCACCTCAGAGGGAGAATCCCAAGAGTGAAATAAAGCAATCTTCAGGTGGGAACTTCACAGCACAGCACTGTGCTTTCTATATTTATCTAGCCACGCAGCTCCCCAGCCATCCTAGGCTAGAACTCAGAAACGAGACTGGCCAAGCACACGTCTTAACGCATTCACTTGAATCAATGAAGAAAGTCAATTCTTTTTACTGAAAGCAAGTCTGGTTTGGCTGATGGTTTGACAGTAAGAAATGGTTTCTCCAATTAGGGCACATAACAGACCTTTTTTCATAAACAGAAAGGTTTTGATGAAGATACGCTTAAAGTTTGTATATGATATACACCAGGGCTTCTCAGACTTTAATGTGTACATAAATCACCCGGGAAGCTTATTAAAATGCTGATTTGGATTTAGCAGGGCTAGGGAAGGACTCGAGATCCGCATTTCTAACACACTTGCCGAGGATGCTGATGTTATTTGTCCATGAATCACACTTTGAATCGTGAGAATACCCAATGTGCTGGAAAATACAGTTTTTGTAGCAAATTAAACTTATAAAAAATTCAGATATCAAATATGAAATGTACAAGAGGATGCTTAATTTTTTTCAATACAGTTAGGAAGTATTTCCACAAGAAAAGTTTGAAGACCTCCGACTGGAGCCACTGTGGGCAGCGTGAAGCTGAGGTTCGCATCCAGCCTCCGGTGTCTGTACAGGATAGAGCTCTCCTTTCCCTCTGAAGTGGAATTCCAGAGGAACTGACTTCCTTGCCAGCCCCTCACGTAGCTTCAGCTTCTGGCGGAGCACTCAGGGGCCCAAACCCTCAGGTGCGAGAATCGCAACTGCAGCCACTGAACGCAAACAGCCCAGTTTGGATGGCGGGTAAGGGGGGAGGTGGCGGGGGGTGGGGGAGGTGGGAGGTAACCAACCCTGCACAGTCAGCAAAGCCCTCGGGATTCCTGATTCAAGGGGAAATGGCCTCATCGACACAACCACAGCGACAGCTGACATGAGTTGGCACAGGTCGGTGTGCACTGTTGCGCAGAGGGCTCACCCCAGGGACACCTATTTCTGCAGGGGCGGAAATAGGGGCCTGCATGTCCTGACCAGATTCTAAGCGAAGCCACAAAACTGCCCAACTCCGGTCAGTCCCAAGTCCCTATCAGTACCCCCCTTCTCCTTCCAGGCATCCCATAAAGGTGGGTTTGATCTCCTTCACGTTCCATTAAGTCCACCTTCATTCCCCAATACAAACCCATACCACTCGCTTTTTTATTTTGAAGAGAACGCTTTATTTCAACATGTATTCCAAAATCTTCTGGCCTGGCAACAACCTAATCAGGTGGATTTCCACTTCACAGAAATGGAAAATATAGAGAGCCCCAACAACAGGTTAGCCAGGCTGAGCACGCCAAGTAAACTGGGGTTACATACAGCGGATGAATCTCAAAACTGGCACTTCTTTAAGACCAGGAAGTAGCCACTTTTGTGCTCAAGAGAGGATAAGTCAGTAATTCCAGAGCCTCCGTTCTCCACCATGACAAAGTAGGCACACTCAAGCAGCCTTCTTTGCGGCATGACCATGAAGGGTACTGACTGCTGCCTTGAAAGTGCTTTGACACCTCCAGAGAGAAGGAACTAATTAATGTTGATTCTCACCCAGGGCAGGGGGGCCCATTCATTCATTCATGCTGGAGGTAGAGGTCTAGATAGGAGTGAAATTATTGGGAGCCCAAGATCCAGAGAGGAAAATGAGAGAGCTCTGAAGGGTCCCAATCCTTTAAAGGACATGACATTTCCCAGCAGCTAAGCACTCACTGAATCACAGAATATTAAAGCCAAAAGGAAAAGTAGCGATCCTCTAATGATCCAAATGATTTTTACTGTACTGAGGAGGAAGCTGAAATCTGGAGAGGTAAAATGACCTGTCATAGAGCTTGTTAGCGAAAAGAACAGAATCATCACCCCGGTGGTCTTCTGCCGCGCAGCCCCACAATGCTCGCTCTCAGGCTGACTATAACAGATGAGAGAGCAAGGCTCAGGCTGCCTCTACCCAGTAGGAACGCACAATGAAACCACGGCAAAGTGAGGCTTCCCTTTAAGCTAAACAGCTCCATAAATGAGGCTGAGAGCATGTGAAGGGTGAGGATAACTTCCTGTGTGTGCTGGTATTGAACAACCAGCTTGGGTGGTGGGGGAGCCTTGATCTGAAGCATTTGACCATTTCCACGGTGTAAATGCTCCCACCGTGCCAGATTTCAAGCTACTAACATGATGTCACTGAACCCAAGTTGGGGAGAGATGTCTGCAATCAGCTCTCGAAGGCTGGTGCAAGCTGACTCCAGCACACCACTGGGATTTCTGAGAAGTCCAATCACTTGGGTTGGAGGATGAAATGACCTTTTGCCTGATAAGGAAAAAACATCCAGGTTTGTGAGAAAAAGTTTAGCCAAACATCCCACCAATCCCTGAACCCTGAAGTCTCCAGTTTCAATGTCCATGGGACCCAGAGAGAATCAAAGTCTTGAGAAGTCACTTGGTTCAGCCTGCCTGCATCTCTGACAATTCCAGGCAGGAGCCATGAGAGGTGGAATCAACATCCCCTATCTTAATGCTCTGGGCAACCAAGCGTTCCTTTCCCAGCAGCAATGGGAGCCAGTTTCCAAGGTGATGCGTGAGCTCAGACCTCCATCTCTGCCAATGTCAGTGGAGGTGCCTAAATTCACCTCCAGGCAGCCCTCTGCAGGTCTCATAAACAGGATGGGAAACATGAACCACCAAATTCCTCCTCAATTTCCATTTGCTGAGATCGCCAAGGCTGGGGAGGCAACTCAACAGGGCAAGTTCTGAGCCTGTGCTTTCTCTTTGCCAAACACTGATTGGCTGATGGAGGGAAAACTGTTGTATAAACAAAGGTGGCTGATGACATCCGTGGGTCTGGAGCAATTGCGCTGCATTGTTCTGACAGCTAACAAATGGAAAGAGCTCTTAGGGAGCATGTTTCAGGAACAGCTGGAATATGTAATGGACATTTTTCTGTGAGTTTGACAGGCTGAGCTCCATCACAGTTGAGCTACACTCACCGGACACTGATCAGAATGAACTCTGCCATTCCTCGGAAGGTTGCCAAGAAGCCTTGCAATAGAAGGGAATCCAGGGCCTCGGTTTCAGAAATGAAGGAGAATAAATACCAGATCATAAGCAGACCTGATTTAAAGAGAAAGACCCCCGGATGGCACTCTCTCCACTTTCTCCCTGGCTTCTTGACCATCATTATGTCATTTTGATACATCCCACCAAAATGACATAAATACAATCCTTTCCAGAGGGTCACTTTGGGGAAGAATTTATCACATGTTGCTTCTTGGTCTTTAGATTCATTCCCTCCCCTCCTCCCACCACATACACACACACTTGATAAAGTCAACAGACATAAATTCTTGAAAGATACAGAATATTCCAGATACTTTGCCTTACACAAGGATTCACTCTAAGCATCATTTAAATGACAAACTCCCATGGGGCCCCTAAGATAACCTGATTTATCAAAATCTGGTTTGCCCTCAACATTTCAGGAGCACATCCATAGTCTAAAGCAAGGTGGTTTTCGGGGCGCCTGGGTGCCTCAGTCAGTTAAGCATCTGCCTTCAGCTCAGGTCATGATCTCAGGGTCCTGAGATCAAGCCCTGCATCGGGCTCCCTATTCAGCGGGGATCCTGCTTCTCCCTCTCACTCTCCGTCTGTGCACAAATGCATGTGCTCTGTCTCTCAAATAAATAAAATCTTTTTAAAAAAAACAATAAAGCAAGTTGGTTTTCAAAATCGATGACCAAAGAAACTTTTCAGAAGAAAGAATTTTTAAGATTACAAGATTCACTTCTGCACAGCAAAGGACACTATCAACAAAACAAAAAGACAACCTACTGAATGGGAGAAGATAGTTTCAAATGATCTCTCTGATAAGGGGTTAGTATCCAAAATATATAAAGAACTTATACAACTCAACACCAAAACCCCCCCAAATAATCCAATTTAAAAACAGGCAGAAGACATGAACAGACATTTCTCCAAAGACATCCAGATGTCCAACAGACACATGAAAAGATGCTCAACATCACTCATCACCAGGGAAATGCAAATCAAAACCACAATATCGCCTCACACCTGTCAGAATGGCCAAAATCAGAGCACGAGAAACAACAAGTGTTGGCAACAAGTGAAGATGTGGAGAAACAGAAATTGTCATGCACTGTTCATGGGGATGCAAACTGGTTTGGCCACAGTGGAAAACAGTATGGAAATTCCCCCCAAAATTAAAAATAGAACTGCCATATGATCCAGCAATTCCACTACAGGGTATTTACCCAAAGACTACAAGAACATTAATTCAAAAAGATAGATGCACTCCTGTGTTTACTGCAGCATTATTGACAGTAGCCAAATTATGGAAGCAGCCCAAGTATCCATGGACAGATAAATGGATAAAGAAGATGTGTACACATACACACATGCACGCACACACATACACTCACAGGACTATTACTCAGCCATGAAAAAGAATGAAATCTTGCCATTTGCAGTGACATGGATGGAGCTGGAGAGTACAATGCTAAGTGAAATAAGTTAGAGAAAGACAAATACCATATGATTTCACCCATGTGGAATCTAAAAGACAAAAGAAAGAAAAAAGAGACAAAAAGACAGACTCTTAAATACAGAGAACTGGTTGTTGTCAGAGGGGAGGTGGATGGGGTAATGGTGAAGTAGGAGAAAGGGATTAAGAGCACACTTATGATGAGCACTGAGTAATGTACAGAATTGTTGAATCACTAGATTATACACCTGAAACTAACACAGTAGTTAATTATACTGGAGTTAAAAAAGATTACGAGATTCAAATCAACAAAAGATTGAATATTCCTGGTACTATTCTTTTTCTTCTTTCAGACTCAAAGGAGTTATTACAAATAATAACATGCCTCGAGAAGATCCTGAGAAGGTTGTAAGATCTGAAGAAGCCACCAGTCGGAGAGCACTAGACACTTCCCAACACGGCTCGGCACCAGCCCCCTCACTGCAAGCTCCACCCTAATACACAAACCTTAGGGCAGCAAAGGATGAATTGATTAGCTGCAGTCGACATGCCCAATCAATCCATCCTCGTGGTATGGGGACCCACATGGACTCCCCCTTCCAAGTCTGGGCTGGGAAGGAGAAATTCATCTCATGAAAGACGTCATCAGAAGGCATGACAGCCTGGAGCCACGAGCTACCTCTAAGATGGTGGAAGTCCTATCCCTGTTTGTAAAAGCGAAGAGAACCCAGCATTTTCCTCTCAGCTCCTCGCTGGCCTGCAGTCTTTTCTCCTTACACAACTTCGCAAGTGACCTCCATTTTGAGCAATCCTTCCCACTGAAGGCCATCTGGCTTGACCTCTTCTGACCCCACTTCCTCCCTCCGCCTCCAAGTACATTGAGCTCACCTTGGACAATCACCAGAACTTGATGATTAAAACATTCTGAGCTAAGGATCTTCAGAAGTCCTGCCAATTGATAAGCCAAATTAGTACCGGCGCATAAAGGAAAGCGGCATTGTCTTTGTTCTCCACCGATCGGCGCATCGTCCTGCCCACCGTGCCACCACGTTGCTCCATGAGACACACTTAAAAGTCAAGAGGAACACAACTGCTGAAAGCGAATGAGGAAAATCAGGGCACGTCCAGCAGGCACTCGCTGTCTTTCCTAATACTACTTAGCACTTCCACAAGCCTTTTCATCTTCAAAGCACTTGAGGAACATTAGCTAATTAATCCTCCCAACAGCCCTGCAAGGTGAGGAAGGATTATCTCCATTTCACAGATGGAGAAATGAAATATTTTGAACACAGGCATAAAATCCAGTGACAGACAGAATTGCCAGAAACTGGGTTGGGCTCCTTCCCGGTGTCTTTGATGCCCACCAAAGCCTGCCAAGGTATCTCATCCCCAACCTGAGCACTGCCAAAGGCTCCTAACCAGCAGGTGGCCAAGCAGACGGAGGGCCAGAGGCGAGACAGCCAAGGCTCCCCTGCTAACCCTTCCAAGTCTACAATTAATGCATGATTTCACCTGATGGTCTGGTTAGGGGAGGTTCCTTTTGAAGGTTAGATGGAGGAGGAGACGCCTTCTCAAGTCATCTTCTGAGCCATGATTCTGATGTTCCCCCCCCCCACACCTCCACTTGGTTGATATTTTAAACCAAGGCCGCAGAAACCACATACAACGATGGGCAACCACTTTAAATCCTTCCTGGAACCGAGGCAGGTTCTACACAAATAAATGAAAAGCCATCAGCATGGTGCTTTCATTATTCAATTTTTCTCGTATTTTAGGACAAGACTTTCTCTGATCAAACCCCAACTGCAAATGCCAGTTGGAACCCTGGTCAAAACCTCATAATGAAAAGCAGTATAGGAACTTTATGTCTACCCCAGGCCTACAACTAAAGGCGTAATTCCAAACTGTGGTGGTCTCAGAAGTTCTTGAATTTTTCAAAAGCTATAAAAACCACTTGGAGATTCAGACTGCCAGCACATTCTTCAGAATCGCCACTTTTGAGTTTGACCATTGCCCTATCAATAGCTACCATCAAAGCTTACCAATTTCTACCTTCATGCCTTTCATACTCTGCTCCACCCCGGAAGTCACGTGTGTGCTTCACGCATCCAGGTACATAACAAATAGAGAACTTGGAGACCACCTTCTCCATCCCGCCAAAGCGTCCCCAGGTTCTACGTAACAGAAGGTCACAGTAAGTATCCAAAAAGGTATTCGGGGGGGGGGTTCTTCCCCCCACCCCAAGGGCCACCTGGCAATGTCTGGAGACACTTTTGGTTGTCATAGCTGGCAGGGGGCGGTGGGGAGGGAGAAGAAGCTATTGGCACCTAGTGGGGAGAGGCCAGAGCTACACAGGACAGCCCCCACCACAAAGAATTACCTGGCTCCAAATGTCAACAGCACAGAGGATGAGAAACGGGATTAGACGAGAACCATCTAGATCAAGCACATGCTGAGCACATAGTAAGTGGGTTTTCAATAAAAAACTGACAGATTGAGGGACTGAATCGTTAGCTGCTTCTATCACTGGGAACAACCCCTGTTGCCAAAACAAAGAAGTCAGACAAACCCAAGAACAAGTCCGATAGCAATTCCGCTTTCGCAGAAGCTAGGCAAAACCTCGATCATTTCATCTGTGAATAAAAGTGTAAAGTTTACTGACTTGAAATGAGTTGTGAAATATTCGTTGGCAGGGATTGTGTCTCGTACTTCTTTTATCCCCAGTGATGCTATCTACCTAGTAGGTGTAAAACAAAAAACTGTTAACTGATTGATGATCACGGACCTCAATTATATCACAGGGGAGGGGGCAAACCACTAAGTATAAGTAGAAAATAGAATATTTTAGCTCAATCAGTCCCATTACGGTTTTAAGATAACACACCGGGGGATGCCTGGGTGGTTTAGTCCATTAAGCATCTGCCTTCGACTCAGGTCATGATCCCAGGGTCCTGGGATTGAGTTCCACATCAGCTCCTTGCTCAGCAGGGAGTCTGTTTCTCCCTCTGCCTGCTGCTCCCCCTGCTTGTGCGCAAACACACGCGCACTCTAATATATAAATAAAATCTTTAAATATTTATAGATAGATAGATAGATAGATAGATAACACACCTAGAGAAGCAGTCAAAAATCAGTCATTATATAAAAAATATAACACAGCAATAAAAAAAGCAAAAGAACAGCTCTTTGATATACAACATAGGTGGCTATCATAAGCATAATACTGACCAAAAGAAACCCCACAAAAGATACATACTGTCTGATTTCATTTGTATGAAGGTCAAAAATAAGCAAAATAGTAGTTACTATTGCAGGATATGCAGTATGACTACTGACTGGAAAGGGGCACGAGGGAACTTTCTGGAACACTGGAAATGTTCTGGATCTGGATCTGGTTAGTGGCCAGATGTAACTGTGTACACACATAAAAAATTTATCAAACCATACACTTAAGATTTGTTCACATTACTGTATGTCAGTTATTTCTTATTTTTAAAAAGATAATAAGCATTAATTAAAAATACAAAGTGCAAAAAAGAAAAAACAGCCACGGTACGAAAGTTTAAAACTATGGTTCTAAACAGGTAGACTTCTGTTAACAAGGCCTCCTTCCACTGGTAAGTATTCACAGCTTTCATCCAAATTTCAGCTGCAAGAGTTGTCTTCTTTCTTAATTAAAATGCAAATACAGACTTGAGTCAGAAAGAAAACACTAACTTATTTCCTATTCAAACAAAGAAATTAAATGCAAGTCTGACAGGCCAGGTCTGCCTCCACGATCCAGGCCAGCACAGTACAGCACACATCCCCCCAGTACCCCCCACACACACAGAGGTGCCTTTGATCTGGCTGCCTGGGGCAGCTCATAACAGGAATAAGACTACTTAAAAATCTAAACAATTGCACTTCACAATTAAGAAACCACCCCTGCCCTCTCCCTCCCAAAAAAACAAAAAATCATTAGTTTCCTGCTCCTGCAAAAAAAGACACAAGTTCTCAGCTATGTCCCCAACTGAGTTCCCACACTCCCTAGCTCCTCAAGTCCATGTAGCACCTGCCTTGATATTTCTTATTTCCATTCTTAAAGTATAGCACTCTATGCCATTATAAAAATGCTATACCTATAAATAAGAGGTCAGAAAGTACAGGAAGAAAATTGTAAGTTGCCAAAGTATACCTTAGAACTGTCTTTCAAAATAGCTAAGAATGCCCAATACACATTTACTGTGATTAGGCCACCGTGCAGTTGAAGAACGCTCTTCTACCAGGAAGATCAAAATCTTTATAAAGAATTTTTAGTTACCCTGTCTGCCCACTCAGATTTTGAGCTTCTAGAGGACAGGGGCTATTTTGTCACCTTTATAATTTAAAATACCAAGACGTGTGCAAAAGCATCATAGACCTTCGGTGTCTGTCTGGTAAATGATGGATGGATGGGGGGAGGGTTAGATGGGGGGAGGGAGGGCCGAGAGGATGAAGAGATGAAGGCATGGATGGATGGATGAACGGGCAGGTGGATGCCTGAGTGGATGAAAGAGCAGGTAGGCAGGTGAGAAGATGAAAGGTTAATGGGTGAACGGATGAAGGAACAAAGTAGTAGCAAATGGATTACATGCTTTGGCAAATTATTTTCAGCTCCTAAAATTGTTTTCATTAGACATCTACTTATAACCTCTCTCAGAGTCAGGTTCATACTAGGTTCTCAGTTAATACTTACCAATTTTAAAATTTAAAATATAACCGCATCTTAGAAAGGGGAAAGAATGAGCAGACTGCATATGGATAGCATTCTATCTGAATGCTACAGCACAGACAGGTTAAAGTAGGAGCCTACAGCCACCATTCAGCTACCAGATCTGCTGAAGAAAGCCAAAGTTAATACAACGAGAATCTATAAAGCTGTGAAGGACGCAAGTAAGGTGAACATGGATTTGCTCCCAACATCTAGAAATACTAGGAAAGATTTACAGAATTACCTATTCCCAAAGTATGTATAAGCAGGATACTTTAATCATCAAAAACTATGAATGTCTAGGAAAGAAGGTATTGTAGACCTCACCTTTAAAAGTGACATCAGGGACAATTTTAGCTTTTCGTGGCACAGACCCGACAGCTGGCTGATGGCAGAACCCCAGGCCAGGTGGGTCATGATCGTGACTAACGGTTTCTCACCTTCTGTACTTTCTAACCCATCATTCTTCATACACTAAATGTAGGGATATTCTTTCTCTGACATATGTGCACAAATGGACATACATGGTTCTGAAAGCAACCAAGCACGTTCGAGCAACATTCTCTAAGCGTGAGCAGCCCAGAGCAACACCACCCAGGTTCCGCAGAGACAGTGAAGACAACAGTTATTTTCTTTTCGTGTTTTCTACCTGCACATTTTTGTCTACATTTTTGCTCCCACTCCAAGCCAGAAATGTCATCTCAAAGCTTTTTTTAAGTGTTATCACTTCTGAGACACACACTAGACTGTGGAAGCTTATGTCCGAATTCAGAAAGTGCACTTGAAAAAGGGAAAAGTATCAACAGAGAATTTTAATGCAAACCAAACATAATAGCTCAGAATCCAATTTTAAAAGGTTCCTGGTGCTGATGGCAAACCACTGGAGAGTCTCAACAAAAAATCTGCGCAGAAGAAGGATCATGTCCTTTGGATTTCCAGGCTTCACACTAAAAAGGGGAAAAGTCTAGAAGTTTAGAAAAGTCTACAGTAAAACTTGCTGCTTTTAAGATTCATTGATCAAAGAAACTGATCTGTGCCGAACCATAAAGACCCGAAGATAAAACTGCAACAAAAATATTTACGGTGGAACAATCCATTTGTGGTCCTCTTCACAAAGACATATACACAAATCAGAAGGAGGGGTCTCTGCTCCGAAAGCTTTTACTGTGATACTTGTGCTTATCAGTCACCAGCCAGAACATCAGCATCCTCCTTACTTGGCTCTTTGACCTTAGAGCTGCTCTTTCTTCCCCCTCCCCCTCCCCACCTCCTGCTAGTTTTCCTTATTCATTCTCTGACCCTCTCTCAACCTCTTTCCATCATTTCAGTATCAGATGGGCTGGATGTGGTAAGCCTGGGGAAAACGCACTGGGAAGGACCCGTGGCCCAGGCCTTGGAAACATTTTATCACAGGCTCCAACGCCACACAAAGATTTGAGGACTGACATCCTCAGAGAGGAGAGATTTTTCTTTTCTACAAAGTCAACCTAAACATGGAAGAAGTTGAGGGAATTTCTAAGCCACCTCAGCACTGGATTGACAGCAGCCAAGTGTGAGGAGAAAGAAACTCCTGTCCTGTCTGGGGACAGACTCCAGGCAGGCCGAGCTGAAGAAACATAGCGCTTCCAGGAGTGATGGTGGAAACTGCCCAAAGGGGCCTGGGCCATGCGGGATGAGGGCCCTGGGCAGAGGCAGCCAGAGCACTCTGGAAGGGAGGGACACGAAGGGCAGGAGGGGTCAGCCCCTGCCAGGATGATGAAGACGCATCTCTACACTCCCAACCTCCTTTTTTTTTTCTTTTTAACGAGCAATAATGAAAAGACGCCAGCGTTCAGATAATGCATGAGTTCTCTTAATGCATCATCTTGCTTTCTCGTAATACTAAGGCCTGAACAGGTATATTTGCAATTCAGCTCATGGTTGTTCGTCTTTTCTTTTTGCGCTGATTTCTTGCTCCTTGGTTTTGTCGGAAAGAGTCCTTGATGTGCAAGAGCAGTATACAACCTTGCGAATATCATGCAGTGAAACCAACAGGCACCATGATTAAGGGGAGATCTGAGCAGCACCGCGATAAACAACAGCAAAGCTCACGCTTTAGTCGAACTGGGCAATTTTAGAAGTTCTTTTGTGCCCATGCTCTTGGGTGGCAGGCATGCTCAAGACTTGAGTTGTTTAAAATGAGGCATTTGTGAGTGTGGCTGTAAAGAGAGGCCATCACTGACGAAACAAAAAATTTCAAAATTCAGCAAAGGCACAACAGTGACGCACAAGCTCCATGGTCTCTCCTTCGTCATCCAAATGCAGAATCGTCTGCAACCCTACTGCAATCTACGTAAATGCCTTGACCACACTGTAACTTCTCCAAACGTATTTTTAAAACCCAATTATGACTGGTCTGATCAACACAGTGCCAAAATAGAACAGCAATCCTCTCCGGAAAAACTCCCCTTTCTCAGATTAGCCAGTGTTTAATCATTGTGAATGAGAAAACGACCAACGGAGGCCATCAGTAAGTAAAATTCTTGCTAAAAACTTGGATTTTATATTGCATGTGATTTTGCTTGTGGCAGCTTGAAGCGTTGCATCATAAATATTTGTGGTTGACATGAAAACGAAACTGATTCCAATACAATTGCCCATTCTTGCGCATTTCCTCCTGCTCTAACTCCCTTTATGTGGTTTACATAATTTCAAAAAGTTGCAGGAAAAAAAGGTTTTAAGATAAAAAATCATCGGTGAATATTTACTATTCGAAAGTAGAGAATTTTCATGCCTATTTTTAAATATTTTACTTTTAAAAATTGTGTAAATTACGTATTGTCTCTGGCTGCCCTCTTGCTACAAGGCAGACCTGAGTGATTGTAACAAAGATTCAATGTCTTGCAAAGCCTAAAATATTTACTATCTGGCCCTTTATAGAAAGTTCGCTGACCCCAGAATGTAATAACTCAGTGAAAAAAAAATCTTAATTTGTGCATCTTTAAAACTGAGAACTTGTGTGTGTGTCTTCTGAAATTCACAAAGACCCACAATTCTCAGTAAAATACAGAAGAATTGTGTCATCTCATAGCAATAGTGGGTGTTTGTCCAGAAGGCTGATAAAGAGGGTAGATGTAATTATCTTGCTATTTCTTGAAGGAAATATCCTCTCTTTCAACACTCATTTCAAGAAAACTATGACTTTTATAATTAAGTAACACCAATTGCAAAAACTGTCCCCCCATCCCTCTCATACACACACACACACACACACACACAGTTTCACATTTTCGTCATGGGCCCCATCCATTCATTCAGGTTCCCAGTGGATGCCAGGCACTGTGCTGGGACCCAAGACCCCAAAGCAGAAGACATGGCCTCCATCCTCACTTGGCTGGCAGTGGAATGCAACAGGCATAGAACAATTAATAATGGGCCCACGTGGTAAGCACTGCGCAGAGGAATATCTGTAAAATAGGAACATATCTTGGCAGCGAAATCTTGGAGCGAGCAGATGATGTAGTTAGGGAAGACTTCACGGAGGAAGTGATGCTTGGCTTGGGGTCTGAAGCCTGAGTAGGAGTTGCTGCCAGTGAAGAAGAGAAGACAGGCTAGGCTAAGCAGCAGGAACAGCATATGCAGCGAAGAGAAACGAACATGGCAGGTCCAGGGACCTGCACGCTGCCTGTGCTGCATGGAGTCCAGGAGAAGTGGGAGAGTGTGAAAGCAGAAGCCAGAAAGTGGACTGGGCTCAGACCTATGCCTTGCTAAGGAGTCTCAGCTTTTTCTGTAAAGGTGGGGGTTATCGACATTCCTTAAGCAGAGCAAGAACGTGCTCGGATTTCTGTTCCGTCCATAAATGCAAGACAGCCTAGTGCTTGAATGAGCCGAAGAAAGAGTTCACGCGATCTGTTCGCTGGAAAACACAGAACAGGCAGAGCATGCCAATTTTACTTCACAAGAGGCAAAAACCCTTCCCCTCTCTATTGTTGCTTGTGTGTCTAAAAATCCCCAGTATCCGAGCAGCGTCCTGCAAATGGCAACAGAAATGCTACAGTTACGAGCTTTTGTACTCGTGGTCAAAAAAGAATGAAGACTCTGTTTCCAAGCCCAGAAACATCGATTATTACAATATTCTGATCACAGCCCAGACATCTCCAACTTGTGGAATGTTTGCTCCATACGCTCCCTTCAGAAATGCCTCCTCATTATAGAATTCTTGCAAAAGTGAAATAATTCCAGCTACTGTTTTTCCCATAAAAGGGACCACTGTGCCTCTGCTACTTTCCCCCAGCATGTTTCTGTAGGTGGTCATTTCAACAATAAAGGAAGTTCAAGGGTTCAAACAGATTTCCACTGTTACAGCCCAAAAATTTGAGGTTTTTTCAAGGAAGTCCCCCCTACCGAGCAATTATGCTTGAATTCAAGGCTGGCTCTTTCTTACCAAAGCTGTGGGGAGAGGAGGGCCGAGGGGAAGGGGGTACGGAGTGGGGGAGGGAAGAGGAGAGAAGCAACTAAAGAAATCAGAGCACTCAATCAGAAGTAAATTGTTGCAACCAGCCATCCGATACCATGGAGACTCGGGAAGGGGGAGGAGAGACGAGTCTGGGGGATTGGTTCATTCCCCACTCTTATTCTTGGCAAATTTCTGCTTTGATGAATAGATACACTTAGGGAGAAAAAAAAAAGACATACAGGGGCCATATAAGGACCATAGCATGCCCCCGGGAACACGTTCAGAAGGTGCTAGAAGGAATCAGGTGGAGCTGCAGCGTCCAGCAGGGAACATCTGTTTGTTCATGGTGCAGTCTTGGGGTCACCACACTGCTCAGCCCACCCCGACGAGGTCTCCACCTCTGTGTGACATCCCATGACCTCTCCAGGGCAGAGCAGGGCCACTCCGAAGATGCCGGTCTCCCCGCCCCCCATGTAGCGTTGCCTAAGGCAACAGAGAACCACTCCGTCACCATTTTCTCTTCTGCCTCTCTGTCCCCCATCCTGGAAGGCCCATGAGCGAAGGTGACTCTGAAGACCCATGGGTAAGACACTTGCTGCCCCACCCCAAATCACTCTTCTCTTTCCTCTACCTCGGCAGTGTGCGTGTGTGCGTGTGTCTGTCTGTGTCACCCATCTCGAAGTGCAATTCATTAGCCTCACGTTTTTCACAGAGCGGATGCACGAAAACATCAGAGGCTAGAAAAGTCCTTATTTCTCTCTTCCCCTTCTGCTAACCTGTGGGGGCCCCGGCCTCTCAGTCGCCCATCTCCCTGGTCCCAGGGGAGCCTTTCAGGAAAGCCGCTAGGGTGCCGGGTCCTTGCCACTGCTAAGCAGCACGCTGCGAGTAACCTCCTAGAGAAAACACACCCAGCTAAGAGCAGGTGTTCTTTTAAATGTATTACCCAATTATTTCACCAAGGGGGAAAACATTATAAAATAAAAGCCTTGAAAGCCCACATATTTTTAAGAGCAAATTGCACGTGAAATGACACCACCATCAAAGATTAAAATGACTGAAAGATCACCCTAGCATTTATGAATGCACGTGCTCGTGGCATTTATGAACGCACCACTGCACCTCGAGCCACACGGATCCGTTTCCATTCTTCTCCCCTCAGGTGGTTTTTACATCTTTGCTTGCTGCTATCTCGTACTAAGCATTCGCTCATTTTACAAAGAAGGAGTCTAAGGGTAAGAGAGTGTGGGTGGTTTGGCGAGATGCTGCGACCGACCGCACCGAAGGCAAGGAGGGAAAAAATTCTCATCTGGACACTGGGCCGCTCTCCCCCAATAAACCCTGGTGGACGAAACGCCCAGAGGAAGTCGCTGGGCCCCAAATGGTGCTATTATTTTAAAAGGTTGCACAGTGTGTTTTGGTGTGCCTCTCCAAAAGGAAATGAGAAGACTGATAAAAAATTAAGAGAATGTTTCCCCAGGAGTTCCCAGGTTAAGAAGCGTCTGATTGTATTTACTCGTTTGGAGTTTGCTGCGATGAGCTCTCTCGCATTACGAAGCCATCACTGTGTTTTTCTGTTTCTTTCTATTTGACTTTTGAGGTTTGGGGGGGTGCTCTAAAGAGTCTATATTGATTCTTCTTCTTGCATTTTTTTTGACAAGTGGGGTGTGCTTTGTGCTGTCTTAGAAAGCTAAGACGGTTTCCATTACGGTTGAGGGTGGGGAGGGGGCAGAATACCCAGATGAGCTCAAGAAAAGTCTTTGACAAAATAAAATCTCATTTCCTGCACATAAAAGGTAAATGATATGTGCATTTTTTATTTGAATCTCTAAACTTATATGCCCTAGTGTCATTTGTCTAAGTGAAAATCGTTTTAACTTAAATTCTTTCTGTTTAGGAAAGATCAGTTAGGTCTTTGGGGAAAAAATAAATACATAGAAAGGAAAGATGTGTCTAGCCCAAGAGTTAGAAAGTTAGGACCTGGAGCCTGAATCTCAAGAACACAGAGCTTATAAAATACAAGGCAGGACCCAGTTACGCAAGGCCGCAGCTCTTGCTGACCGCCTGCCTCGCAGGGGGAGGGGCTCCGAGACGCTGACCCAGCATGCACCCCAAGTACAAGAGGCTTTTTTTTCCTACGCTTATCAGCTTTCTCTGGTCCAACTTTTGAAACTGTCTCTCATTTCAACCTTTCCAGTGCAAAAGGATTTATAAAGAGTGATAGTTCCCCTGAGGACAAACAGGTGAGCAGATAGTACAAGCCAGATTTATCATCCCAATAAATCCACTTCTCCAAACAAACAGCCTTACCATTTGGAAAAGCCTTGTTCTCTCCCATTTCTGGGCAAATGACTACACTTTTTTTTTCTGGGAAGAAAGAAAAGTATTTTGAATAGAGTCTGAAAAGATTGATCAATCTGACCAAACCTGTGGTTTCATTTCAATTAATGCCTAGTTTAAAACTGTATAATGACACCAATAGAGAATGACTCATAACGAATGTGACTTGCAGAACCCATATTAAAAAAAAAAGTCCATGTGAATAGCATCATCACCGCTGCAGAGTATTAATTAAGCAGCCCATATGATCATGATGCAATGAACTTGAGAGGAGAAAAGACAACAATGCCAACACTGAAAACCTTCAGCTGGATTAGGCAGCCGCCATCCAGGGGGGTCAGAACGCTTATGCGCAGAGTGGAGCACATTCATTTACCGTAAGACAAAATTACACACACGGCAATTTCAGACCGATCTGAAAACGGCACATCAACGCTCCATCTCATTCTTGCGTGTACACACACACATTTGTGCGGACACGCATGTGCTAAATACACATGTATTTACATATTCAACTAGGTGCCATATATAAAAATTGCTTTTCAATTAGGCTATAGTTAAAAAGCTTCATAGTTAAGATCAGGATTTGACAAACCAGCCCGCGAGCCAAACTGGCCCATATTCTGTTTTTATAAATAAAGTTTTATTGGAATATAGCCACGCTCTCTTATTTCCATATTGTCTATGGCTGCTTTCCCATTATAGTGACAAAGTTGGAAAGTTGCAACAGAGACTGTATAGCCTGGAGGCTTAAAATATTTACTATTTGAATCTTCACAGAAAAGGTTTGCCAACGCCTGATTAAGACAATGAATACCTTCTAACTCACACGTAAGTCAGCCTGCACACGCAGTTCAGGTTTGACTGAACAAGCGCTGGACTTTTTTTAATTATTGGGAAGTGTTATTAAATATCATGACCCACTAAGAACTCAGGTCAAAGGAACTTTGGGGGCTTTAGTATAATTACTCCATTTTGAACCTTAATTCCTTTGGAAACATTTCTGAGCTATGCTCTTAATATGATATATAATACATATATATTATTTTGATATATACTATTATAAATACATTTAAGTATACAATATCACTGAAACGAAGCTACACAAATGGTACTCATTCACGCTTCGAGAGCTTCCTACACGCATAGGATTTTTCTCGCTGTTTCATAGGAACAGACACACATAACTCCACGACTACATTTACTACCAGTTATGATCATTTCATCACAAAATTCACCAAGATATGTAACCATAAGGGGCAGGTGGACAGCCATCTGAAATCCCCCGTTACCAAAAGTATGAAGCTATGTGTAATTCTAATCCCGTTGTGAAATACATTTTCCACATACATCTCTCCTGGATATAGTAATCACTCACTCCTCACAAGATCAGATTATCCGATTAAAAAAAAAATTACTTGTTCTTGTTTCTCATGCACTGTGTTTAAAAGTGAATTTGGGGTGAATATAAACATGGGGCAGGCAGCCAGGTCACAGGTTATTCTATACTATCTGAGTAGACTTCAATGAGTATTCTATTTTTGTCTCTATTTCTAAGTTCAATAATTCTGATTTCATTTCTCACATGGAACCTATTCATTATTCCTACGTGATATGAAATTCTCTTCTTCAAAAAAATCTAAATGTAAAGCTTTTACTGTTTGAGGAGAAGGACTGAGCACAATACACATCTTTACTGTCATCCTCTTGTCAAACCCACACCCTGAAGACGACAGGCACGGTGACGAAGTAGAGTAGGGCAGCAACGATTGGGTTATTCTGTACATAGATGCAGACTGTCACATTCATGATTTGGATCAAGGATTCATGACCTCATTCCATAGCTAGTCAACCTAGAGCAAATGTAATTTATTGGAGCCAGGAGGCCTCATTATGATCTGGCATTCAACACGGCCCATTCCTCTTACCAAAGTAACTCACAAAGAAAAATGATAGCCATGTAAGAAATCCATATTAGTGGTCTTCATTTTATTGACAAGATTTCCAAGATAGCAGGAAGAAAATATATTGCCCAGGGCTTGCCAACCCATTACAGAACATACATGCCACGTTAAAAATGATTGTACAAAATGAATAAAGGAAAATCATTCACTTGAAATCTCACTGGAAAACTCTGGCTTTTGGGGTAGCACTTTTATGACACATAGCCGCAATCACCACCTCCCGGGAAAAGTTTAACCTGCCATTGCTTCACTTAGGATTCCAAAATATCCCTAATGTCTTGAAAGCCACTTGTAACTACCATTTGTCTTTATAGGTGGAAGCACCCGCACCTGCACCCACACTCCCTTCTCAGTCTCACACAAAGACAATAGGGCATGCTGACACCTTCCAAAGGATTCATAAGGGGCTCTTTTAAGGAAAATTGTAAGGTATAGCCCAAGAGGCAGGAGTTTCCTTTGGCTAAGTGATGGTGTTTTTGCCTTTTGAGGTAAAAGGCAAAATTTAGGAGCAAGGAAGAGGCATGAGATAGTGTGTAAGATGGGGGAGATGCAAGCTAATGACATCGGCTCACGGGCTCATTGCAGATTTTTCCAGGTGAGGTCCATTATAAGTCATTTAAGCAAAGGCAACAACTCCCAACCTAATGGAAGTGAAGGCCTGTGTACGAGAAAGCCTTGGGAAGGGGAAGGAAGGGTGTCAGGAAGAACATGGATTTCCTTACTCACTGGCATTCTAAGGTTTTAAAAAAAAAAAAAAGAGCAGAGATTTGCTGTCAGAAAGGTCAGTCTGGTCTCCTTTCCATGCTGTTGCTGAAAGCCTGTACGACCTTTATCTGGGCAGATAATGAACTAGTTATTATCTCAACGGAAGGTCCTGACTCTTTCTACGCTCCCCATCATCAACTCGCCATGCTTAATTCAATCTGTGTTTATGCAGCTCAAACATAATCCCATCAGATTCCGTCGTCCCCTTTCCAGACAGTGATACTGTTGCTACGATCAAGCTGGTATCACTTTCAGGCAGGATGGGGAGAAAGCCTTATCATGACAAGGGGACCACCCTCAGACACAGCCATTTTTTATAATGTTTTTGCATGTTTGGGGGTTTTCATTTCCCAGTGGATCTGAGATAAGCCACCTGGGGAATTTTTTATTGTTTCTTTGAGGCTATTGTTATTTATACTGTATGGACACTTCAAGGGCAGCTCTCATGGTCTCAGTGGAAAGTGGTTTCATTCTCTGAATCTCATTCTAGGCACAGAAATACTCAGCCAGGCAAGATATCTTGGCTGTTAAAGCTATTTTGCAAATAGAATTTTTTTTTTGCAAACAGAATTCTTTTAAGAAAAGCGCTGAGTAAATAAAACTTCTCATGTGTGCCACAAATTTTGCTCAAGTTCCATACACATTTGCCTAAGCCTCAGTGTTATCCCATTATAGTAAATTAAATCGGTGCTCTTTGCCAAATACTGTAGCTTTCCTCCTTAGTGAGATCGATTTATCAACTGATTTGAGGTTGGGTGTGGCCATGTGACTTCCTTTAGCTAATGAAGGATGAGCAGAAAGCGACACCTGGTACTTCTAGGGGAAAACTTGACGAGCAATGTACTACATTCTCCTTTGTAGCACGTGTGTCAAAATACAGCCTCCATCAGCTTAATTATAACCAGCAGACCATCTCCACCGACGTGTAGTAATATTGGAAAAATATCTGTTCGACTGAGCTGCTGGGATGTGGGGGATGTTTAACATCACAGCGTAACCCAGCTTCCTGACTTTCGTATTCTACCTCCTTTCCTATTGCTGCCCTGTCTCCAAAACATGAATACCTTTCTGTAACAGACAATGCTCAGGAATATTCCCATGGGGGAAAAAAATCATAATGGAAGGAAAAGACAAGAGCATGGTAAAAATATGTTCAACTGACCGCAGATTTTCATTAAGTGCTGTGACCTGATGCCTGTTGGACTCTTCACACACAGTACTGTGCTTATTTACATGTAGAGTCTAGTATCACGTTGATTTTTCATCACTTTTTTTCCTGATCAGGCAAGTCTGGATATTACAGTGGGTAACAAGTACATGATGTTACAGACTGAATGTTGACATGCCCCCCAAATTTCTAAAGCAAAGCCCTAACCTGCAGTGTGGCTGTATTCAGAGATGGGGCCTCTAAGGAAGTAATTCAAGTTAAATAAAGTCAAAAGGATGGGGCCCCGATCTGACAAATTAGTCTTCATATAAGCCCAGAACTTGCTCAATTTCTCTCTCTTTCTCTCTCTCTCTCTCTCTCATTCCCTCACGATGTGAGGACACAGCAAGGAGGAGGCCACCTGTGAGCCAGAAAGAGAATTCTCACCAGAAACTCAATTGGTCAGGACCTTGATCTTGGACTTTCAGCCTTGAGAGCTATGAGAAATAAAAGTTCTGTTGGCTAAGCCACCCAGCCGGTGGTATTTTGTCACGGCAGCCTGAGCTGACAAATACACGTTCTAACTACTCAGGTGGGTATACAGTGAGGTAAGTGGGTCACTAAGTTTCTCTCAGGACTAAGACATTAGGATAAAAAGCTCACGCTCTGAAAGAAGGAATCTGAAAAATCCTTGACAGATGGATAGGTGTTCTGTGGAAGCACAATAAATATGCATTACGTGCCAGACACTGGGCGTAGAGCTGAGGACATAAAGGCAAACGACACATGGGCCCTGACTCCAAAGAACTCACAATCTAATGGGAAACACACTGAGCAAACACATGATTTCAATACCACAAACATTTGCTGAGTACCTACCGTGTGCTGTGTAACCCCACGCTGGGAGATGAACCAGGCAACCCCTCGTTATTGATCATCCGATCACTCTTCACGGAAGCACACATACTGCTCAATTATGAGCAGCATCAATAACCAGGGTGGTGGGTTGGGGCCGATGAATGCTCTGTGGCCTCCTCACCACACGACAGCACTACTGTCTTCAAAATGTTGCCATCTTGTCCCTGAACCAGTCCTGGTCTGGCTTACTGACCATGGAAGATCTCGAGAGGAGTCTGACAGAAGGGTGTCTCATAAGGAGCAGGCACTTGCGAGAGATGACCCAGTGTCAGCCGTACCCTCAGCTCCCCAGACAAACACCTGGCTCGCAGAAAAGCGTATACGATGGCGTGCCTTAATACAGAATCCAAAGCAAGCAGCCATGGCGTAGCACCGTATCGGAACGAAGCCCACCATTCAGGGGTCATGAGTGGAAATGGAAGCAAGTTTGAATGCTGACCTGACCACTGGAAAAATAATCCCCCCCGCAAAACCAGGAGCAGTCCTCCTCAGGGAGAGCATGCTTTTCCGAGCCTTCCCTGAAATCTTAGGGACCAAGCATCATCTCTTCATATCGACCTTACTCAAGGGACCTTAGGCCAGATCATAAAAGACCCACGACTTCTCAGCTGCAGTGAAACTGGGTTATCTTCCGTAAGAGACGAGGCACTGATGCCATCGAAGCTGTTTGGGCTTTTTATTACTAGTCGGAAAAGCAAGAAATGGGAGAAGGGCTTCAAAATGTGGTTTATAGGGATGTGAGGGGAAAGCAGAACAGGAAAACAGAAAATAGTGTTAATAAGCAACACTGAGGGCAGAAGAGGAAACACCACCATCTCCCCCAACCGTGGATTCGCTCCATTCATCTTTTACCACAGAAAGGGATTTGCCAAGACGGATACCAATACAGATACTATTAGATGTCGGTCATGCTCTGCTTCTGAAACACAAACAAACAAGCAATGCATGGGAGATGCTGCCAGAAGACGTGGGTTTTCCAGGAATACCTGAGCCAGTGGGAGGGAGGGAGGGAGGCTGGTAGGTTTAGGAACTGACATTCCCCGGTCTTTCCTCCACAGGGATACTTTCTTTGTGCTGTTAGGATTCTGGTGCTAGAAATTCTCTCTCAGGTTCTGTGGGGTAAGGAACTCATCGTGACCCCTGCTGCTGCTTCGGCATCCTCCCACACCACAGCCAACCTTTAGCTTTTTCCTCCTCCTCTGTGCTGGCAAAACCCATAAACCAGACTATGAGAGACTAGGGAAACTATAGCCTTCTTTAATTAGGTAGGATGGCGAGGTAATGTCGGCTCTCTGTCTGAGTGGGGTTGGGAGCGAGCCTTAAGGGTTCTTGGCAATGCCACACGGGTGCTGGGCAGCAAGCGTGCACATAAACATTTATTGAAACATCCTAGCCCTGGGCTTGGTTTGTTTTGTTTTGTTTTAATAAAAACGAGTCCCATGACCCAACCCCACCTAGACCCTGTTGTAATTAACTGGAATGTGGGGCACTGCAACTTGGAAAACATTTTAGCTGTCTTTGGTTTTCCCCGCCAACACTCGCAGGGAGGACACAGATCCGTGGCACACACAGATATAAACACAGGGGAGGATTTTGTGGTAGCTTCTTGCAGACCCGCTTGTTTAGACAGGAAAATAAATGGCCAGCGTTGAGAGGTAAGGTCAGTCATCAGACATATTTTCCAGTCTCACTAATTGAAAGCTAAGGGGGAATCTTCTGGAAAACAGTTTGCAGATTCAAGCAAAGGGGCTCGGGGTAGAAACAGCAAGAGTGGAAGAGCAGCCACGTGGTCTTGGGAAAGTCATGTGAATCACTTCGAGCCTTGGTTTGCTCATCTGTAAAGCAGACATAATAACCCTTGGCTTTCTTACCTCACCATGTTGTTATGAGGATGAAATGAGATAAGGTGTGGGAAAGTGCTTTGGAAAATTCTACAGCCACCCACAGGCAAGGAGTTATTATATTCCAGCCCATCCAGAAGTTGAGTCTTTGGAGGCTAATTTTCAAACTAAATTGTTGGTCACCAGTAGTTATCACCATATGGCTTCACTTGCTTCTTCGTACCCATGTGAGGAAGGAGGTTTTTGCCACCCATACGGGGCTGGATTGTGGCACAGGCCCGGGTGGACCCTTCAGTCAGAGGGCCTCGGGCATGCGCTGAGCCCAGAGCGGAGAACGGACATGTCACGCGCACTGCACACAGCTGCTCCCTCCCGGGCGGGAGACACACCGGCCGCCGGGCGCACGTGCGGGCACGCCCCATGCTTCTTCCATGGACCCGGGAGCGATGCGTGAAAAAAGACTGACACCCCTACAGTCTACAAAATAAAAGCAGCCGTCCTCACTCCTCCTCTTCTATCTCCTCCCTTGTGCCCTCTGAAAAAAGAAATTTTAGGATTAATAAAAATCTCCTCCCCCAGAGGACTTGAAGGGTAACACCTGGCTGTCCAGGTGCCCCACTCTCAGATTACACTGCTCTTCCCTCTGCCACTCTCTGTAACACTTGCGAGGTACCCAGGACCCTGGAATCCACTGGGCTTTTTCTCTGTGATCCGTCTTCACACGTCCCTCCTGATTAAATTGACTCAATACGAATCGAGATGGAGCCTAGAATACAATGTTCATTCAACGAATTCAACAAACATTTACTCGCTTCCTACCGTGTGCCAGGCAAGCGCTGGTGTGGCAGAGACCAGCTACATGCTCACCAAGCCCGCTCACAACTGCGTAACATTTCCCGGCATCCCCTGCAATTCTCTGAGCTCATACGAATGAGTTCTGGCCGATGGAATATGCGTAGAAGTTAAGTCCACGACTTCAGTCACAGCCCGTAGAAACCCTCCTATATGATCCCCATCCTCGAGTCTCCCACTTGCGAGACCTGGAAAGAGACAACGGTCCCAGGTGGTGAGAAAGCTCCAAAACGTAAGAGGCCTAGATCTCTGATGAACTGCGTAGGAGGCCATCAATCGAACAACCGCATCAAATCGCCATGGGGACAAGAAATAAAACCTGGGTTGTATTTAGTCACTTAGATGTTTGGGGCTCTTTGTTACAGAAATTAGCCTACCCTGACTAATGCTATTGAGAGTAAAACAGGGAACAAGACATGGTCCCTGATCCTATGAAGTTCTCAGTTTAGTGCAGGAGCACAAAAACAAACAAGTAATTAAAACAGAGCGAGATCACTGCTGCGAAGAGGAAGACAGAGTGCTGTGACGACTTGCCCAGGGAGGCTAATGGGGTGAGTCGGGAAGGCAGCCAGGAGAGAGGGCCATCAAGGGCAGGGCCAGGGGAAGCTGCAGGAGCTAGAGAGCGTGGCACAAAGAACTGGAAGACTCTTAGAACAAGGGCCGCAGCAATGGGCTTAGGGAGGCAGACAGAGAGACCAGGCAGGAGAGAGGGTGGGCCCAGCCGTGGATGTCTTGAAAACTGGTTCATCTCAATGTTATCAGAAGAGCAGTAAGAAGCCGCAGAAGAATGTGAACTAGGGAATGATGCGATGAGACTTCTCTCTGGCAAGGTTCACTCTGCAGGAGCGTGCAGAGTGGATTGGGGGAGAACAAGACAGGCAGACACAATGACTGATTGGAAGCCTCTTCCACACACCAACATAGTGCATCAGACCCTTGGGCATGGACACCAGCCCAGATCCCACACCATGGTCACTGTCATTTGGACCATTGGCCATCTTCTCTGAGGGCCCACCCTCAATAGAATCATTGCTTCCTGGTCCTGCTGCTCCCCCTTCCCTCTTCATGCCAAACCTGTCCTCAGGGTCCCAGCATGCCTGTCAGCAAAGCCCATGGGGGTTATGCCAGAAGGACAAAACTTCACTCTATTCCATCTCACACTCTCCATAAACAATGTTCATTAAACGTCTAGCATTCTACCAAGAGACACGTGCCTCTGCAAACAAGGACAGGCCAGTGCGGCAATAAGTCAGTACAGCATTAGCAGCTGGGCACGGTCCCTCAGAAAGACAGGCAGCGGCCGACGAGAAGGGCAGGTACCATCGCTACAGAAATGTCACCCAAAGAGCTGCACCTGTCAAGATGGCCCTGAAGACTTATGAACAAGGCACTCGGGGGAGGGAGCTTCAGTCTGAGGGATCCACTCGAGTGAGCAGATCCCAAGGAGAACTCGGGCCCCTGGGCCACAAAGGGAATAGATGTGGCCTGGGAGTGAAGGACACTTGGAGAGAGGGAGCCAAGAAGAAAAGATCAAGAAGGGCCTGGGGCAGATTTCTATTTAAAGCACAACTTTAAAGAGGGACAGATGCTTATTTGTATCCATCCCATGTCCCCGTGGCAAAGAAACAGCAGCTTATTTCCCACATCTGTCTCTTGCTCCCCCTTTTAATGACAACACAGACAGCAAGGCTACACTTGTCACGCCAGAGGTGAGATGCTGAAGTGGTCAAGGTTGCCCTGGTCTGTGTTTCCCTCCCCAGCCATCACTGATGGAGAGAGTGCCACGTTCACCAGCAGCAATGTGCCCCATAGCAGTACTTTCGATCTGGGACTATTCCACCACCAACGGTGGGAGGAAACGCCCCATCCCTGCTCTCAGCAGTGACCACAAACACGTGCCCCCTCTAAGTGTGCTCAGAGCCCGCAATCCTTCTCCTTGTCCTTGGGCAGCCCTTGTAGCAGAGGCTGGCGAGCTGTTCAGCAATCCTGTTCCCCTTCTCTTCTTGGGATACAGGAGGAGACTGTATGCACCAATCTCCCCTGCAGTAGTCGTGCTCACGTGACCGAGTTCTGGCCCAGACCACGTGAGTGGCAGTAAAGCAAGTCACTTCCAGGGCTATACCATGAAATCATCCCACGCTCCATCTTCCTGTTTGCCCATCTGTTTACCTATCCAGGGGCTGAATGGAGAGTGCGAAAGACGTAAAAGAACCTGGGTCCCTGAGTCACCACCTGGAGGAGAGCCCTGAGGATAGTCACCTGACCAGAATCAGACAACTGTACAAAAGAAAAACATTTTTATTGTGATCGGCCACTGAAAGTCAGGGGCTGTTTGTGATGGAAGCTAGCCTAATGAATACAGCTCTCTCCCCCATTCTTTAGAGCTAAGGGTCAGAACCATTAACATTGTTCTCCAGTCCACTAACATCCCCTACTCCTGGCAGAAGACCTCACCTTACTTTTTAACAGCTTGAGATGTGATTCACACACAACAAAATTCACCCTTTAAAACACACAGTGGTTTTTTTTTAAAGCATTTCACAGAGTTATGTAATCATCATCATCCAATTTTAGGACATTTTCATCCCTTCTAAAAGAAACCCCTTACTCAATAGCTTTCACTTCCCATTCCCACCCCCATCCCCCACCCAAGCACTAGGTAACCTCTAACCTACTTCAAGTCTCAGTAAATTCGCCTGTTCTGGACATTTCAGATCACTAGGATCATGCAATGTGTGTTCCTGTAGGGTTGGCTTCTCTCACTTAGCAAGTTTTCAAGGTGTACCCATGCTCCAGCATGTATCAATAATTTGCATGGCCTTTTATCACTTTTTATTGCCAAGCAATATTCCATTGCATGGATAGGCCACATTTTCTTTACCCATTTAGCAGCTGATGGACATCTGTGCTATTTTCATCTTTCGGCTATTTTGTGTAATGCTGCAGTGATCATTCATGTACACGTTTTGTTGGAATATAAGTTTTAGATCCTCGTGGGTATACACTTAGGAGGTGAATTCCTGGCTCGTATGGTAACTCTATGCTTCACACGTTGAGCAACTGTCAAATTGTTCTCCAAAACTGCTGCACCACTTTACTCTCCTGCCAGCACTATGTAAGGTTCCCAATTTTTCCACATCCTCACCAACACTTGTCATGGTTTGCCTTTTTTATGGTAGCCGTCGTAATGCGTATGAAGGGATAGCTCACTGTGGCGCTGATTTACGTTTTCCTGACAACTAATGATCGAGCATCTTTGTGTGTGTGTATGCTCACTTTTATGTCTTCTTTGGAGAAATGTGTATTTCAATCCTTTGCCTATTCAAAAAATTAGGTTGTCTTTTTACTGTTGAGGTCTGTTTTTTATAATTCTAGATATAAGTCTGTTGTGGGTTGAATTGTGCTTCCCCCCCCAAAATATGGTGAAGTCCTAACAACCCCCAGTACCTACGAAGGTGACCTTATTTGGAAATAGGTTCCTTGCGGATGGAATCAAGCGAAGATGAGGTCCTATCAGGTTAGGGTGAGCCCTGACTTCAATGACTGGCATCCTTACAAGAAGACCACGTGAAGATACAGGGACACTGAGACACACAGAGAGGAGAGGAGCATGTGAAGATGGGGACAGAGTGGAATCACACATTTACAAGCCCAGGAACACCAAGTATAGCTGGCAACCACCAGAAGGTGGCAGAGAGGCAAGGGAGGATTCTTCCTTAGAGTCTTCAGGGTGGGTAGAGCTCTACCAGAACCATGACTGGGGACTTGCAGCCTCCCAAACTGTGAAAGAATAAATGTCTTTGTCTTAAGCCACCAGTTTGTGGAAGTTACAGCACCCCTAGGAAAGAAATACAAAGCCCTTTCTCAGATATAGGACTTGTAAATATTTTCTTCCATTTTGTGGACTGACTTCACTTTCTGATGGTGTCCTTTAAAGGAACAGAAGTTTTTCATTTCATGAGGGCCTCTATTTTTTTTTCTTTTGTCACTCGTGCTTTTAGTGTCTTATCTAAGAAATCACTGCCTAATTCAAGGTCATGAAGATTTACTTCCAAGTTTTCTTCTAAGAGTTTCATAGTTTTAACTTCAACTTCATTCTTCTGCATGTGGATATTCAGTTATCCCGGAACCATTTTGTTGAAAAGATAACAGCTTTCTCCTCATTGAACTGCCTTAGAACCCTTGTCAAAAATCAATTGACCAGGGGCACCTGGCTGCCTCAGTCGGTAAACTGTGCAACTCTTGATCTTGGGGTTGTAGGTTTGAGCCCTACATTGGGTGTAGACATTCATTAAAAATAAAATCTTAATAAAACCAATTGACCATAAATGTAAGGATTTGTTTCGGGACTCTCAATTCTCTTCCACTGATCTATTTGTCTATCCTTATGCCACTACCACGCTGTCTTGATTACAGTAGTTTTGTAATAAGTTTTGAAACTAGGAGGTGTTGAGTCCTCCAATTTTGTTGTTCTTTTTCAAGATCGTTTTGGCTCTTTGAGGTCCTTTGCATTCCCATATGAATTTTAGAATCAGTTTGTCAATTTCTGCAAAAATGTTAGCTGGAAGATACAGATTGAACTGAAACTGCATATCAGTTTGGGGAATATTGCCATCGTAACATAGTAAGTCTTCCGACCTATGTACATGCAACGTCTTTCCATTTATTTAGGTGTTCTTCATTTTCTTTCAATGAGGTTTCATACTTTTTAGTATACAAATGTTGTACTTTTGTAAAATGTATTCCCAAGTATCTTATTCTATTTGATGCTACTGTGAAAGGAATTGTTCTCTTAATTTCTTTATTGTTTCTTCCTAATGTATAGAATACTACTGATTTTTGTATATTGATCTTGTATCCTCAAAGCTTGCTAAACTCATTTGTTAGTCCTAACAGTTTTTATGTATGGGAGGATTCCCTAGGAATTTCTATATGCAAGATCATGTCATCTGTGAATAGAGATACTTTCACTTCTCCCTTTCCAGTCTGAATGCCATTTTTTTTTTCTTTAATTGCTCTGCTAGAATGTCCCGTATGATGTTAAATAGAAATGGCAGGAATGGACAGCTTTGTCTTGTACTTCATCCTAGTAGTGAAACATTGAATGCTTTCCCCCGAAGTATGAGGTCAGCTGTGAGTTTTTCATAGATGTCCTTTATCAGGTTGAGGAAGTTTCCCTTCTATTCCTAGTTAAGTGCTTTTGCATGAAAAGGTGAATTTTGTTGAACGCTTTTTCTTTCTTTTTTAATACTATTTTTTTATTATGTTAGTCAGCATACAGTACTTCCCTGGTTTTTGATGTTTCTCTGCATTTAGATAATAGATGATCACGTGACTGCTCCCTCTATTACAAAGGTAATAACGACCACTGAAAAGAAATCGATTTCCAGCCCCCTTCTCCATCATATTTCACTGTATTAATCTGTTTACGTTTCTTCCTTCCCTTCCAGACTGTGAGTTACCTAAGGTAGGGGCTCACATTTGACACATTTGTATCCTCAATATCTAGTTAAGTGTCTGATTCACAGAAGTCACTCCATAAATGTTTGTAGAAATGATGAGGATGAATTCATCCTTCAGAGGCATCTAAGAAAATTATGATGACAAAGAGCTGAAGGGGCCTTTCCATGGAAAGGGCTACTAATGGAAAGACTGTGACTGGGAGTAAAGTAGGGATGTTCTCAAGGTACAGTGTCCCTGACCACGAGTGGTACAGACCATCTGTCTGAAACACAAAGAATTTGAAAACTCAAGTGGTGAGAGACCTCATGGTTTAAAGAAAGTCATGGCTGTGGTCTTCTGACAAAGATGGCTCTGGAATGAGACAGCAGTTTCAAACATCTATTTTTCCAATGCCCAAATTAAGAAGGGGAGACACGGTAATAACTCGGTATTCTTGGGGTAGACAGCAAAAAGGGCAACAATTCTTCCCTTCCTGGATCCATACCCCTTGCAATTCTCTAATCAAGTAGAGTCTTTTTTTCCACCTCCTGAATCTGACTTGGTCTTATGATATGCTTTAACCAGCTCCAAGCGTGTATGCACACTTCCCTGCCACGTTGGAGTCCTGCAGGTGACGAGAGATGCCGGACTCAGTTACATGATTACCCCAGCCAACACTCCGACGTAAGGCCACCTTAGCCCAGCTAGTTCTCAGGTGACTTTCCAGCTGACCAGCAACTCCTCACCAACATGAGGGAGCCGGGCTGAAACCAGAAGAACCACCCACCTGGGTCTAGCCCAAATTGCCATCTCACAGAAGTGTGGGCTAAACAGTGCTTGCTTTAAGCCACTTAGCTTTGCGGTCATCTGTTACACAGCCAAAGGTGATTGATACAGAAGTAATATCCACATAAATTGGAAGACCAGCTCTTATTCCTGGGATTTTAACTAATCAATTTTATAACCTGGGGCAAATCACTTCACCTTTTTAAACCAGAGAAACAAGGAAAGATGGTGGACTGGCCCAGTGCTTTGTAAATGTCCATAAACGGACAATGCCTTTCCTCAAATGATACTCCACAGGGCACCTCAGTATATGAAACAGATGACAAGGCACCTACTCTGGTTCTCGAGGAAGCTAAACCCCATCTGTTCAGCTTTCCTCTCACTCCTCCTACTCCCACCTCCACTCCCTGGAATGGCACCCCAGCAACCTGTGGATCAAGTCTGGAAAGCACTGTGCCATTCAGGTTTTTTAGGCTTTCTTTCAGATTAACATTCCATGATGCTAGGGCTGAAGGGGACACTGACTTTGGCCTGAATCAAGCCAGGCTGGCCGCTCTGGTAGCACTGCCCACACGATGTGGCAATTAGTTGTCTTCTCGTCTGTCCTCTCCAGCCGACTGTGAGCAACTCAACTACAATTCAACTACAACTCAACTACAACTCCTCCTCCTCCTTTTGGAGCTCCTTCCCCACCCCAGTGATTGCCACGTACCCCTCGACACAATGCACCAAGTCAAGAAATGCCGTGTAAGTGGATGCCTGGATGAATGGCTGGATGAAAGAATGACTGAATGAACCAATAACCACATGAATGGATTATTGTTGGAAAAGAAATGAATAAATAAATGGGCACGTGAATAACTTTAACATGTAATTCACAATGTTTCAAAGACAGAACGAATTTAGCCTTTTCCCTGAGCAGAAGGTCCAGGCTCCACCTAACATGCTCAACATGGTCAGATGACTCTCAGCAAAAAGTCTGAAACAACAGTAACTAAATTAGTACCTCTTGGAAAGCAACCCCCGTTATTTTCTGAGACTTCCTATCATTAATTCCTTTCAAGGACAGGAAGCATCTCTCTCCATGCCCCTACCCTGAAAATGCCAGCCAGCCTCTACCCAGGCCCAACCCAATGTATCACCCTCCCCACTCTCTGCAGTTGGCACGTGTGCCCAGATTTACTTGGACTCTACCCAAACAGAATTTTCTGCAGAAACCTCCGCCCCATTTATCCATCAATGGTTTTCCCAGAGAAGAGATGGGGAAAGCTCACTTCATGTGCCACCCCCCTTTGCTTGTGTGGCCCTGATGGGGGTGGGGCTCCCGGGGCTGTTCTGCAGATCTCCAGCTGTGTGCTGAGAGCAGGAAGCCCAAGGAGAAGTGCTCTGGCTCAAGCCAGGGATTCTTCCTGTCCTCCCATAAAGCTTCTGCTTCCTGCTCTAAGTTCTTAATGACTACCTTCCATTTAAAATCATCTTTAGCTTTAAAGGAGGCTAACTTTGACAGTACTGTAAGCCAAGATAATCTGGCCAGAAAGTACTCTGATGAATTTAATATCCTTTTTTTTAAGGTGGGGAATGAGCATGAAAAAATGCAATCTGGAACAGAAATATAAATAAATTCCAGAGAATTGATGCAACATCACTGCAGTAAAGCAATAAGCAGGGATGCTTGTTGAGCTTTTGAGCTTAAAAAGGTAAGGTCAGGTTTCATTTTCTTGTTATTCTATTATTTAAGTGATGTGTCTCAATGGATATATTTTTCCTGCCATAATGTTCTTTAAGGTTCTCAGAACCCTCCGAATGCCCAATAATTATTATTTTATACAATCGATACATTCCCAAAAAGTTGCTGGGTATCAACTTGTTTTTAAATAGAATCATTATATCATTTTAAAATGTTCATTAGTCTTTGTATTACATAAGTAACACAGAGAAGCAAAAAAGACCCCCCACTTCTCAAAAAGAAAGTTATCTATAATCCCGCCTTCCAGAGATAACCACTGTTAACATTCTAGAGCAGGGTTTTTCAAACTGTGGCTTGAGGCCCATCAGGAGATCATGAAATCAACTTAGTGGATCATGACCAGCATCTTAAAAAAATGAAACAGAAGAAAGGAAACAAAGAAGAGGAGGAGAATTGGAATGAAGCAGACTACTGTAGGGAAGGACAAGATTGTATGGTAAAGAAAAGAAAAATAAATGTATCAGAATGCATCACACAGAGAAAATCAAGTATTGTCAATAAAACTAATGTTCCTGCTACACGCATCTACTGGGGTCACAAATGTAAAATGTATTTCTCACTGTGGATCATGATCAAAAACACCTTTGAAAAATACTGATCTGGTGGGGCGCCTGGGCGGCTCAGTCAGTTAAGCATCCCGCCCTTGATTTCGGCTCAGGTCACGATCTCAAGGTCATGGGATGGAGCCACGCTGGCTCCACACTGGGCGTGGAGCCTGCTTGAGATTCTCTCTTCCTCTGTCTCTCCCCTTGGCTGCATGTGCACATGTGCTCTCTTGCTCTCTCTCTCCCCCTTAAAAAAAAATACTGATTTCGTATAGATCCTTCCAGACATTTTCCCCTGTATTCCTATATCTTAATAAACATGCAATAATCTGCAGACTGGTAGCAAGTCTATTAGACTTTGGAAAGTATCACAATCATATTTTGGAGTCAATAAATACCAATGTGTATCATTTTAATGGCAGAGTATTTCAGTGTACCATTGTGTAGTAATGTTGCTTGTCAACCAATTATCTATTATTAATCATTTAGGATATTCCTAATATTTCTTCATCATAAGCAATGATAAAGCATCTATTCATGTTTTTATTTTTCAAGTGATTTTTCTTGGGTTCGATTCTGAAGTGAAATCTCTGCTGCACAATTTTTTTGTGTGTATTAATTTCATAAAGGCCAACTGCCTCCCCAAAAATGTACAGCTATTCACACTTCCAGCAGCAGCGTCTGACAGCCCCCTTGTGCTCGCCCCATCCTCACTGCCTCCCCAAGCCTGATCATTATCACGTTTTCATTTTGGCCTATTTGAATAAGTGGGGGGGAGGCAATTTATTTTAATTTGGGGTGATTAGTTATCTGAATTGAGGTCACCCACAGTTAATTTACATCAGCCTTCAAGCAGCATTACAGAAGAGAGAAGGACGACCCCTGAGCTAGAAAAGAAGCCTCTGTATCCGTGAGCTGAACCTTTTGGGTTTAGACAGTAAAGGCCTTGATGTGTAAAATGACTCCTGCTATAGCAAACAACTTATTTCTACAATCAGTGCATTCCCCCGAACTACTGGGTTACAACTGAACAACTCATTAGTGACAGCCAGACAGGCAGCCCCTGCCTTGCCCAATTACACGTGCGACCATCTAACACACGCACCGGCTTCTTCTTGATCTGTGGGCTTTCTCGTCCAGAGGTCCCAACCCCAGTCCTTCTGAGCATCCAAGGACCCATCTGGACACTGTCTGTGGGTCTGTTTTTTCTACCTCCGTTTCCCCATCATAAACTGGGAGGCAGAAGGCTAGCCCGCGGTGCTAAGGTGGTAGGAGGGGGAGTGTGTGCCAAGAGCACCTGAGTAAAGTAGATGGAGCCTCAAACTGCAGACAAGAGCCACGCTGAATCCCGGGTTCACATTTTCAATAGTGTGGTCTCGAAGCCACGGAGCCCAGCCTCCATTTCCTCAGCTACCAAAAGACTATAGTTCCAGCACAGACTTTTGAGGGGCTCGTGGAATAACATGAGACAGGGCTAGCAGAAAGCAGTCACACAATAAACGTTAGGTGATGTTAGGGGGTGGGTGTGTGTGTGTGTTTGTGCACGCACGCGCATGCACGCTTGAATTTGCTTGATGTTCACCTGAACCTGTTCAAAAGAAAACCCCTGATAATAGTCATCTAAGACAAAAACTCAGCCCCCTTCCAAAAACTGGGGGCAGGGCTGGCTACAGCAAAAACTCAAAGGAGTGAAGAAGAAAACACTGTAGGCCGCGGTCTCAGCTGCGCCCCACAGAAGAGAAAAGCCGCTTGCGACAAGCAAGAGATACCCTGGTCCTCAGAGTAAGTCTGGATTCTTAAAAGCCTCTTGTTCTGCGTAAAGCTCTTTTGCATTTCACACCTGGTGGGTCAAGAAAAGCATATTGTCTGCCCCCCCTCTCCACCTGTAACCCCTGCCTTCACAGAGCTGTCTCCCTAGGCCTCTGGTTTTTAAAAGCCAAAAGTCAAGTCACCTCTATGTTTGAAGAAAATCTGGTTAATGGTGCAAAGCAGTTTCCTCATGGAAAAATCAGCTCACCTATCCACTAGTTAGGAAAAGGAATGAAGCAAAGTATAGTGAAGTTTAAAGCCATGTTCAAATTTATCAGAAAACCCCACTCTAAAGGCCCGGCTGCGTGTCACTGTGCAGCAGGGGTCCCCGGGGGCTTCTCCCAGCCATTTCTCAGACTTCACCATAAAGGCTTCACAACCCCTTCACACCCAAAGGGAACCCAACATTCCGTCAAAACACAAGGCAGCCGTGGGGCTGCCTGACCCTCAAAGAGGTCTCAGTTATTCCCGGGATGCTTGGAGGGGAGGGCCTGGACTGAGACATTCACCCCTCAATTCTCCAGTCACGGTCATTTCAGACCAAACAGGGAGGAAGCCTCTGGGGCTGGGGCACAGGAGGGCGCACCACTCACTGAGTCCAGGATCTCAAACCTCTGCAAAGGAGTCTGGGAAGCGGAGCCTAGGTCAGGGGTTTGAAAGAAAGTTCTGTGGGCAGTTTTAGAATTTGCATGAGGCCTTTTCAACCCCCAAAATCCACAAAAGCCCCATCTAGCCAGGGTTGCTACTTTGTGGATCAGATATCCATGGCCGTGAAAGCAGAGACCTAGAAGAAACCCCCTGAGGGGGACAGAAAAGCCTCCCCTCTTCGTTGTCTCTTGCCCTTCTGAGGAAATGTTCTGTTTTTGCCTTGATTTTGCATAAACCTTGATGGTGGGGCAATCAGAGAAGGCAACTCTCCACAGCTCTACGGCTAATCCAGCCAAGTGATTAGAAAACTCACCGGCCTTCCTCCTCCATTCCCAACCCAAGGAAAGGAAGCAATTTGAACATCTGACAGGATTCTCCTTCCCACAGAGGAAGAGCTGAAGCAGTGCCAATCGGGATTCCAATGTCAAACTCCGATTACATGGACTTTGCAAGTGATGTGAAACATGGCTTTGTTAAGAGTCCTTGTTTGAGAATCAAAAGTCCCCATAACTACGCTTTAATTTAAAAAGAGGGTGAAGAAAGGTCCTTTTAAGTAGACCACATTTCCTCCATTTTAGGCATCACAACTTTGCCACTGAGGATCAGTGATACTCTTTAGAGAAAAACAGAGCAAAACTTTTGCTTAGTCTAGAGGTCAAAGGACAAGCAATAAAGAGCAGTCACTGTCATAGCCTCGAAGTATCTTATTGAGGGAGAAAATTTTGTAAAATTACAAGGCGGGGAGTTTTTACCAAACAGAAATGTGTAAGTATGTTCATCAAAAGACAGGAACCAGGATGTCCATAGCAACATTATTCAAAAGAGCTAAAACTGAAAATTACTCAAATGCCCATTGATAAGTAGAATAGACAAAACATGGTACATTTATAGAAAGGAATACTATACGGCAATGAAAATAAACTACAGCTACATGCAACAACCTGAATGGGTCACAAATATAATTTTGAACAAAAAAAAAATCCAGATATAAAAAAAGCACATGGTGTATGATTCCAAAATAAGCCAAAATGATCTACACTGTAAGAAGTTAGCATACTGGCTACCCTTGGGAAGGTATGACTGGACAGGAACATTGCTAGAAGTTTGCAAATGTTGTTTCTTGTTCCAGGTGCTGGCTACAGAGTTGTGCTCAATTTGTGAGAATTCACTGAGCTGTACACTTACGATTTGTGTGCATTTCTGTAGTTGTGGTATGATGAGATCTTTCAAATTTTACAAATGTATGTATACCACTTATACATGGGTGGGGGGTAGAGAGAGAGAGAGAGAATTCTTTCGGTTCCAGGTAGCATCATTTCTCCAGAAGCTGGAAGTCTGTCAGAAAGTTTTTATTGCCATTTCCTTACTTGAAGAAAGCTGCCACACTGCTCTGGTCACCCAGAGAAACTCTTTATGTCTCTCAGAAAAAGATCCTACAGTTTAGTGCCTCTTTTATTCAGTTAAAGAACACCAAACACTTGGCAGTGCTTTCATCATCTGTGCATTTTCGGGAAAAGCAGTCCTCTCTCCTGCCTGCGCTGTACTTCTGCGTTGCGGTCCGCCAGCGCTAACTGCCCCAAACAGCTCCTAAACGTAACGAGGAAAGTTCACTTCTCCCTCATGTGCAGTCCAGTCGGGTGTTGGCAGGCAGCCTTTCATGTGGTGATTCAGGGACCTGGGCTTCTCCCCTCTGGTGGCCCTACCACCCCGAAGGGCCTCGGAGTCCTCTGCTGAACCCTCTCCATGAAGCCAGCAGAGTCAAGAAGAAAGAAACTGCAGGGGATTAGGTAGGAGCGTTTATACATCCATCCTAGCGCGAGGCAATTATCCCTCCCACAGCCATTGGGCAGAACTCAGTCACATGGTTCAACCTAACTGCAAGGAAGGCTGGGAAATGTAGTCTGGCCATGTGCCCGGGAAGAAAAGGGAAGAGTTGGTGAACACCTTAGGCGTTCTCCGTCGCGGTCTGCGCAGATCTATCATCTCCTCTCTTCTGCTAGCTGTTCCATTGTCTGACTACAATGAGCAGAGGACAAAGCCCTGGACATGTCATTATTGGAGACAATACAGACAGTCCCAGAAAGTAAGGGCATGGGTGTCTACACTCAGCACCACTTCCACAATGGCACACATCCTAAGCCAGGCCTTTCCCCGCCGTCAGAAGTCCACACCCCGCAAGAATGAGGGCCTAATGGCTGCCAGATGCTAAATTGTTCTTGCAGTGCTCCGCAACATGAGTTAGGCCAGCCAAGCCAGAAAACAGGGTGGCATTCTTTTGTCCTCATTTTTACCACACAACCAGCTGACCAGAATATTTACACTGGTTGAGGAACCAGGGGGACTGGGTTTTATCCATTTTTATACCTATTTCCTTTTCCCAAGCTCCTGATAATAATCATGATACAAGTAAGAAAAATAATAGCACCCACAGCACACACGTATTGTATTCTGCGTATGCGCCACACATTGCTGCTGCTCTCCATGGATGGACTCACTTCATCTTCACAATGATTCGACGTGGTGAGTACTCATAGTGTCCCCATTTCGCAGATAAGGAAACTAAGGCATGGAAACGAAGAACTTGTCTAAGATTGCACAGCACAGCTGGCAAGCAGTGGAACCGAGAGAATCAAAGGCCAACGTGTACTTCTACTAGAAAAGTGACCACGATTAGGAACACAGCCAGTGATCGTGACAAAATTCCAGTCCCTCCGGGAGCAAACCTTGAACCTAAGCTTCCTAAGTGCAGGGCTTGATCCAACCAAGCTGAAGGCCACAGAAAAACATACAGAGCAACTTGGAAAGAAAACAAAGTACAAGGTAAGAAGGAGAGGAAAGACTCTCTGGGTTTTTGGGGTTTTTTTTATGTTTTGTTTTTTTAACTTTCCTTCTCACTCAACAGCCATTAAAACATCTGAGTTGACAAATCAAGAAAACATGAAAGGGCTTCAAATTTACGCTGACAAGCCAATACTCTTAATAGCCTGCCTGCTCACTGTCTTTACTCAAGTGAATTTATAAGTGAATCCCATTTCTCACCATCTTGTCCCACCCTATCGCCAGCCTGAGCTTTGCTGGTCTCAGGGTATTGGGCAAAGAGTTCAAATAAAGCCACACAGGCGGCAACTTTATGCAACGTATTTTTCTTCATGCAATTGGATCAGTTTTAATTAGCAAAGGCTAAAACTTTGCCAGATGAGCGCTGGTGACATCTGATACCTGAGCAGAGTTCCAACCTCTCTTGTCTCACACAGAAGGCTTTAACGCAAGTGAAACTCTTCAAAACCCTTCAGGGTCTCTTCTTGGTTTGCCCACTTTGCCCCACATCGCCCCAAACTTTGAAGCATCCATCCATCGCTCCTGTTTGCGAAGCAGAAAGCCCTATGACTTCTCATGGAAAAGGATTTCTGTGGTATTTATTCATGCCGCACTTTCCCCCCTCAAAGTTCATCTTTAGAAGTGAACTCGCAGTAAACATGCGCCATCTTGCAGTTGAAGCGCTGCAGGGGTGAAGAGGGGGCTGGCTGACTCTGATGTGAAATTATAAAGGAAAATACAGCTTTACTTGCATTATTAAAATATAAATACAGGCTCGAGGAACAGAGTCCAGATGCACACTGGAGAGAAACATAAATATTGATATTAAATTCTAATGAACGTTATGTCTCACTGGCTGTCATCCCTCCTCATAGCTACTAGCTCTTCCGTCCCTCAGATGTCTAGCATCAAAAATCAAGAGGAGCTGAATTCCAGAATAGGGCTTCTTATTCCGCAAACCTAAACGCACTTGGAATAATCAGAAATCAGATTTTAAAAAACTTTCTTCATCCTCCAACTAGGCTTCAAGCATCAGCATCAGCGGAAAACACACGTACAAATCAGTATTCCCTGCCACTTCGAAATTTGCCTGAGATGAACACATTCCTTTTGTTGTTGTTGTTCATGTCCTTTAAAATGTTATTTTAGCTTTATCCTAGAAAAACTCCTTCTAAGTTAATCCTGGGGCCTCTGAGACCAGATTCTTATCCCTGTCGCAGATCTTCCCTAAAGCTCAGCATCACGATGTCATAAACAGCCAGTGTCATCAGACCAAAGTGAGGGAACCATTGCAATTTGTCTTGGAAATCTTGGGGCGCCTGGGTGGCTCAGTCAGTTAAGCATCTGACTCTTGGTTTTGGCTCAGGTCATGATCTTGGGGTCATGGGATCGAACCCCACATTGGGCTCCAAGCTCAGCAGGGAGTCTGCTGGAGATTCTCTCTCCCTCTGCCTTCCCCTCTCCCCCGGCTCATGCTCTCTCATGTGCTTACACGCTCTGTCTCTCAAATAAATAAATACATCTTAAAAGAAAGAAAATCTTATACACGGAGTCACGAGTTCTCAGTCTGATCCTACTGGGGAACCCCGAAGCCCCTGTGGAAAGATTTTCTTCTGCGCCCACAGTCATCCAACAGGCCTGGTAGGGGCTAATGTGAGGGCAGCAGAGCTCAAACAGCACTCTCCTAACTCCAATAAGTATTATCTGTCTGGGGCGAGGGAACAGTCCCTATCTTAATAGGGGTGTGGGTTACACAGGTGAATACGGTTGTGAACACGCATCGAACTACACACTTGAGAGCTGTACATTTCAACATATGGAAATTAGACCTTGATTTTTTTAAAAAGAGTATTAGAATACCTTTTAAATTTTTCCAAGATAGCAAAATGAGGTTAATCAGCAAGACTCTAGAAGGGCCGACCTCCTGGACTTTCAGAAGCGGCTTTACAAAAGGCATCAGATGTAGGTCAGAATTTGCTTGTGCTCCTCCTAGAAGGAGTACAACACGTTCTAACATGGTTTCCTTTGAAGCAAGTCTGGCAGGGTAAGAGGGGAGGAGAGCTTTCCATTCCTTTTCAATTGTATGCCTTTCTGTACGGGTTGTATCGCCTGGCCCTAAACCATGAAACAAAAAATATCGACAGCTCCAAACTGGATCCAGCCACTTCTCATTCCTTCTGCCAAACCACCACCATCTCTCATCGGGGGGGAAAACTGCAACGGCCTCCCATTGCTCTCTCCCTGCTTCTACCGCGGCCTCCCCCTCCCCCCCCCACACAGCCTCCTCCTATCACAATAGCAAACGTGATCTTTTTTTTCAACCCGAAGTCAATCCTATTACCCCTAGGCTTAAAACTCTCCAGTGAGTCCCCATTTCACTCAGAGTGAAAAGCAAAATCCTCCCCATGGCCTACTAGACTCTCACTGAGCCACCCTCTGCCCCACCTCCCTAGCCTCCTCTCCTCCCACCCCTCTCCTTACTCTACATCCACCACGCTGGCCCCCTTGCCATCCCTCCACCAAGCCAAGCGCGCTGCCGCTCAGAGGTTCGCCCCGCGAGAGCCCCCTTCCTCCAGCTGCCGGCGTCATTACCTCCAGCACCTCTTTCCAATCTGCGCTCCAACACTGCTTCCTTAATGAGGCCCACCTGACCACCCCCCTGGACACCGCAGCCCCGCGCCAATCCCCTGGCTGGCCCTCACCCTGCCCCAGGTTCTTTTTGCCCAGAACACACCTCCTTAGATGCTCTCGGATCTCCTGAAAGGTATTACATTTGTTCTTTATGGTTTGTCTCCCTCCACTGAAAGCTCTTGGTAACTTTGTGCTCACTAATGAAACTCAAGTGCCTACGGCAGGTGCCTGGCAGGGAAGAAATGCACGAATCTAAATGATAAGATTACTGGTCAAAAGTTTTTTATTTTGATAGTTCTCTGCATAATAAAAAGAGCACACAAAGAGCACCAAAATCTTAGCAGTTCACCATGCAGAGGGACACAGCGCTCAGCTCAGTGGTCTCCTGCCCCCCGACCCGCATGGCGCAGATTTAGGCACAGGTCTCATCTACTTGGGAAAAATTAACACATGCCTCCCACTCCACGTGATCCAATGATAGCGGCAATAAAACACGAACCAATAATTAGCAGGGGTTCACCACGTGCCAGGTACCGACTCCAGCGCCCCTACACCCCGACACCTTCCATCTGGTTGACAACGGGATGTGGGAGGTACTGCTTTTATCTCCATCCCATAACAGACAAAAAAAAAAGAAATATTCAGAAAATTGTCCAAAGTCATACAGCCACGAAGGGGTGGAGCTGGGATTTGAACCCTTGTGGTCTGACTTGAGAGCCCACGCTCTTAGCCACATTCTTGCTTGCTTCTCAACAATTAGACAAACCGGACACTCGCCAACCTTACTCAAACTGAGCTGAAAAAACGCCAAAGGTCATGAATCCCAAACCTTTCCTTAAGGAACAGATGACAAGGACATAAGGTTCTCACCAGCCATCCTAAAAGAAAGAGATAAGCACTCTGATTCTCTCTGCCTTTTACAAACCAGGCACTTTGGAGTCAGAGAAATGGACCCTAGGACCCAGAGAGTCCGATGCTGCAGTCACTCTCTGGCCAAAACACCAAAGCAGATTCCACAAAATAATCTCTTTATCCATTCTATACAAGAAAATTTAAATGGCCCCTCTGATGGCTGCAAGCAAGTCCAGTTTGAGCCAGACTAACCTCATTTCCCTTTTGAGTAGCGCTATTACACTGGGAGATCAAAGGGATGCTACAGACATCTGGTATCTTGATTTCAGCGAACCATTTGACAATTGCTCATGATGATAGATCTTGTGGGCAAGGTGGAGAAATGTGGTTTCAGTGGGAAGGTGGGGGGTACATTTGTGGCTGCTGCAACAATGGTACCCAAGGAATGTTGATGAACAGACGTCAGCTTGGAGGGACACTGCTAGTACTGCCTGCCAATGGACTCTGGCCTCGAGTCCGTCTGACAATCATTTTATCAAAGATGTGGATGATGGGCTAGAATCATGTTTATGATGTCTGCAGAGAGCAAAATGCTGTGGGCAACAGCTGACACAGTGAATCAAGACTTTAAACCATCACCACTGATTGGAAATGAAAGAGCAAAGCAAGCAAGATTCAATTTAACAGAGACAATGGGCGAGTCTTGTGAAATTTAAGTTCAAAATACCAAGTGCACAATGGAATAGAGGAAACCTCGTGTGAAAGAACGGCTGCTGTAGAGCAAAGTCGCCAGCCATAAAAGCAACAATGCAGCGATAATGTCGTGCAATGGTTAAAACAGCAAGGGCCACTGGGCCACTTAGTCCTAGCAGGGCATCCATACAAAGACAGGAATGGGTCCATTTGCGCTCTGCAACCCTGGGCGGGAGGTTGGATTTGATAGATGCTTAGGTCTTTCCCAAGTCTGGGATCTAAGATTCTCCGACTCCAGTGAAATTCATTTTACTCTTGGTTAGTTTCACATTCGAGGACTAGGTACTTCATAGGTAAGTAATCTTTCAGCATATGGATGCCCAGGTCCTCAGATTCCTGTTTCTGGACACGCAAACCTTCTCATGTTCATTAGCGAATTGAGAGCAGTGGACATTACTGTCAGAAACAAAAATTGACCATGCCTGTCTCATTCAACAAAGATGAGCCAGACGGGCTCTCTGCCCTTTGTGGCCTTGCAGTCTGGAAGAAGTGGTCTCCAAAACCTTGTTTCCACAGATTTAGACCTTAGAATGAGAGCCTTACATTGAGAAACCACTCCTACCTCATTATTTTTTATTTCACTTATTATCAGGAAATTATTTATGAGGAATTCTTGATAAAAAAAGAACTTTCAGGAATCTTTGTGATTGATGGTTTGTTCCAGGCATACTCTTCCCATGATTTTTTAATAGAGTGTCCTATAAAATCTCATGTTCCACGAGTTTTAGTAGTAAAAAGTAAGAAAAGAAAAAAAAACTGAGCTGTCAAAATAAAATTCCAACTACGTCGAAAATTGTCTTTGTCCCTACAATTTCAAAGTGTTATGTGAAGTCAATGACTCCTTAAGACTCCTGGACAATAGGAGAGATTTCATATGTCATCGCAATTTAAAGGTAATGCCCATTAAAGGTAGGCCAGAAGCTCTGAGACTCGAGTCGTTTCTGAGAGCTTATGTGGAATTTACACTTTCCTGATGGCATTATGTGGGAAAGGCCTCCACAAACAGGAAGAAAGAAATCTTTTTTGTTACCGTCTTAGCATTATCAGCCCCAAAGAATCTCAAGGATTTCCTAGGTAAAGTAGTTCAGTAGTTTTGATTTAAAAGCCCAATCCAGTACAACAAGAAAAGTCTAGAAGGAAATGTGTTGCTGTTACTAGTTATGAGGAAATTACAACCATGAATTATTAACCTTTAAAAGATTGCTTTCTTCTCAGTTGTTCCGTGATGGATTTAAAAGCAGCTTTCAATGGAGCTGTTAGGATCTCCTAACGCATCACAGAAGCTCACTGAGCAGAGACAGGAGGAAAAGAAATCTAACCACAGTTACTCAAACATCCCAAAAAAACCACATTAACCAGACTACAAGGGGGTTTTGCAAGTGGTAGAATGAACAGAATGGGGGAGGGAAAGGATCATCCCTTCAAGAACAAAATGAACCCGTGATTAGTGTTACCATATGAGCCCAAAATGATATATTCGTCCAATGTGTTACTTCCTAATATCTTTCTGGGTTTAGCAGTTTCTGTGTCTGCTCTGGCTGAAATTATGCTTCTCGAACAGGGAGTTTGGATCTCCCGGGGCCATCACTGACCCCATTCCACAGGAGCGTAAATGGTACTCTCAAAGGCTGCCCAATGGAACACTGAAGAACTGAGTGGATGTGTCTTCATCATAGCAGACTTGAGTTCCTTCCATGTCCTTTCTCATCCCTGAGGGACTGAAGCTATCCTCCAAAGGGTAAGAAGTTATTTCCAGACCCACTGGAGAGCATCTGGCTAATGTAATAATCCGGGGTATATAGTTCAAGGAAAAAGAGTGAGAAACATCACCTCTACTATACTCCTGGCCCTAGGTCTTTACCTTCATAGTTCAAAAATTAAACAGATTGTTTTGGTCTGAGTTCCCCCAGATCCTATGAGTGCAAGTACAAGTTCAAGTAGTTTCTGTGGAAGGGGACCCCAAGAACCACCCATAGGTATAGGAGAAAGTGAGATGGAGAATACACAGTACATTGTCAAATAAGTCAGCACTGTGGGCAACTAGAGTTCAGTCTTACTGGGGATCCCTGAGAGATGCTGTGCAACATGCAAGGAAACTGGGGCATTCACGCATCAGTGCCCCAGCCATCATTGGTTGACTACTGCTTCAGGGGCATTTAACTCCCTGGCACTTCTGGCTTTCCCTCTGTTCAAGACCAACCATGGTCCACTGGCCAAGGGAAAAAAGCCATAGACACAGTCAGGAGTTTACAGTCAGCAGCCTTCAGCATGAGAGGGGAGGGCTGAAGGAATACAGACAGAGCACCAACACTGTCTGCTGTTCGGTATGAGAAAAGCTATGATAAAAGTTAGCACACAGTTCTAGAAAACTTGTAGGTGGGGAGATGGTAGGCAAGGAATCAGGTTCTGCTTCATAGAGAAGATGATGTGCTTGGTGGGTACCAAAGATTGAGTAGGAATTAACCAGTGAAATGTTCCGGAAGGAAAGAGTAGTATACACATAGGCACGAAGAATGAGAAAGCCCGGCAAGTTGGGGAACACCCAGTAGTTCAGTACGACTGGGTTAGGGTAATAGATGGAGAAGGCAGAGAGGGACAATGGGTAGAAGAACGAGAGATGGAGGCTGTCACAGCGACAGAAGCATATTGAGAAGGGCCTTGATTTTAATATAGTAATTCCCCCGGATTTGTGTAGCAGTGCATGGGAGAAAAGTCTGGTGCTTGGAACATAGTTTGTGGGCTCAGACCTGGATCCTAATTCTAGACTCCAGCACTTTCTAGCTGTTGCTACCTAGAGCAAGTTGCGAACCCTCAGTACGGTGGGAAAATAATAGTACGTCTCTCACAGAGTTATTGTGAAGATTAAATAAGGTGATTCATATAAATATCTTAGCACAAGGCCTGACGTGTAGCAGAGCTCAATAAATATCAGCTAAAAAATAAAAATCCAGGGGCGCCTGGGTGGCTCAGTCATTAAGCGCCTGCCTTCAGCTCAGGGCGTGATCCTGGGGTCCTTGGATCGAGCCCCACATCAGGCTCCTCCGCTGGGAGCCTGCTTCTTCCTCTCCCACTCCCCCTGCCTGTGTTCCCTCTCTCGCTGGCTGTCTCTCTCTCTCTGTCAAATAAATAAATAAAATCTTTTAAAAATAAATAATAAAAAATAAAAATCCACTCAATAGAGGACAAAGGTATCACTGCAGTGCAATGGAGAAATGATGGTCTTTTCAGTAAGTGGTAATGGATTAACTGAGCATTGATAAAGAAAAAATTAATCTTGACCCCCTACCTCACATCACTTACAAATATCAATGTCATAGGACTCATGGATGGAAATGACAAAGGCAAAACAAAAAAAATGTCTAGAACATAGAAGAATATCTCTACGAACTTGGGGTCGGTGAGGAATTCGTTTAAGAGCAAACCGAATAGAACACAAAAACGCTAACCATGAAGAAAAAGATTGCTAAACCAAACTACATAAAAATAAGAACATTTGCTCACCAAAAGATAACGCTAAGAGAGTAAAAAGACAAGCTACAGAGTTAGAGAAGGTATTTGCATTATCTAGAGCTCACCCATGATGCGTATCCACAATGTATAAAGAACACCTTCAATTTTAAAAGGTACAAAAAATTTTACTGAAAACTGAGCAAAGGCCATTAACAGGCAGTTAACAAAACAGCATATCCAAAGAGCCAAAAATATATATGAAAAAGTGTGCAATCTCACAAGCTGTCAGAGAAATGTAAATTAAAACCGCAGTGAGCACTGTACTCCTGCCCACGGCATAGCTGGAGTTAAAAATGCAGTACCAGTGTCGGCGAGGATGTGGAGCAACTGGAACTTCCATACACTTCTGGGAGTGTAAACTGGTACCACCAGTTTAGAAAACTGTAGGCAGGAGCTACAAAAGCCAAACATATCCATCCCCTGTGCTCCAGCAATTCCACTCTCAAATACATACCAAACAGCTGTGGATACAGTCGCTCATCAAAACACATGTGAAAAAAATATTTGTGGCAATAGCCCTAAACTGGAAACCCAAATGTCCATGATCAGGAGAATGGATCAAGGAATTGTGGAGTATGCAACACAACGCATAATTTCATTCAGCAATGAGAATGAGCAACCCACTGTCTATGCAACAACGCGGAAGAATCTTACAAACGTAAATTTGTGTCTAGCACTGTTCACCCAACAAGTATATCATGTGTGACTCCACTTACATAAGGTTCAAAACCAAGACAATCTAATTGAGAGGGTAGGAGTCAGAAGAGTGGTTGCTTTTGGGGAGGGGGACAGTGACTGGTAAAGGGCCTGGGAGGATGTTTCCGGATACAGTAATGCTTTATTTCTCAATCTGGGTGATGGTTACAAGATTTGTTCACTTTGTGAAAATTAACCAAACTGTACATTTATGGTCTCTGCACTTTTCTGTAGGAATGTTAAAGTTCATTACAAAACTTACTTTAAAACTCAGTAACAAATGCAATCAACAACAACCAAAAAGCCAACGACATTAAAATGTCTGAGGATGAATGGTTTGGAGTTGAGGCTCATGAAGTGACTCCAAAGTCTCAGGTTTTACAGACTGAAAGCTGGACTTACTTCAAGTTTATGACCAGAAATCTCAGAAGGCTCTCAACACAGCCAGGTAATCCTGCTATACTTCCTTACCGCTTCCATGCTCCCTCCCTGAGACAGCATCAACACCGGCCTTCTCTCCTCACGTTACCAGCACCATCTCAGCTGAGGACCTCACTACGCACCGCACGGAGAAAATGAGTGTAATCGTGTAAGAGCACCCCATCCCCCCCACCAGCTCAGCATCCCACCAGCCATCTCAACCTGTATGTCTCACGCTCACATCTCCAGTCTGGGCCTCTCTCTTGAGCTCAGAACTTACACATCTAATTGTCTAAGACACGTAAGGCATCTCAAGTTAATATGGCAAAATACTAAACTGCTGATGTCACACACACACACACACACACACACACAAATATTCACTCTTCCACTAGACTTACCCATTTCTGGAAATAGTACCATCTTCCACAAGTTGTTTAAAAAAAAAAACCAACTAGAAGTCATCCATAATTATTTTTTTCCACTCATACCTTATACCCAATCCAATTAACAAATCCTGTCAATTCAACTACAGATAAAAGATTAGCATCCAAGATCTACAAAGAACTTCTCAATCTCAATACATGGGAAATAAATAAAAAAATGTGCAGAAGATACGAACAGACACTTTTCCAATGAAGACATACAAATGGCTAACAGACACATGAAAAAATGTTCAAAATCATTAGCCATCAGGGAAATTCAAATTAAAACCACATTGAGATACCACCTTATGCCAGTTAGAATGGCAAAAATTGACAAGGCAGGAAACAACAAATGTTGGAGAGGATGTGGAGAAAGGGGACCCCTCTTACACTGTTGGCGGGAATGCAAGTTGGTACAGCCACTCTGGAAAACAGTGTGGAGGTCCCTTAAAAAGTTAAAAATTGAGCTACCCTATGACCCAGCCATTGCACTACTGGGTATTTACCCCAAAGATACAGATGTAGTGAAGAGAAGGGCCATATGCACCCCAATGTTCGTAGCAGCATTGTCCACAATAGCTAAATCGTGGAAGGAGCCGAGATGCCCTTCAACAGATGACTGGATAAAGAAGTTGTGGTCCATATATACAATGGAATATTACTCAGCCATCAAAAAGAACGATTTCACAACATTTGCTGCAACATGGACGGCACTGGAGGAGATAATGCTAAGTGAAATAAGTCAAGCAGAGAAAGACAATTATCATATGATTTCTCTCATCTATGGAACATAAGAACTAGGAAGATCGGTAGGGGAAGGAAGGGATAAAGAAAGGGGGGGTAATCAGAAGGGGGAATGAACCATGAGAGACTACGGACTCTGGGAAACAAACTGAGGGCTTCAGAGGGGAGGGGGTGGGGGATTGGGATAGGCTGGTGATGGGTAGTAAGGAGGGCACGTACTGCATGGTGCACTGGGTGTTATACACAACTAATGAACCATGGAACATTACATCAAAAACCAGGGATGTACTGTATGCTGACTAACATAACATAATAAAAAATTATAAAAAATAAAAATTTAAAAAAAATCTTTAAAAAAAATAATAAATAAATCCTGTCAATTCAGAATCCTATCACTTTTCACTGTCTCTATAGACACCTCCCTAGTCCTGACCACCTGTCACCAGTCACACTAACTGGTCTACCAGCCTCCAGACTTGCCTCCTGAGTGACTTCACTGAAGTGTATGTCAGATCATGTCACCCCTGCAAAAGCCACCCCAGCCTGGCTCAAGGCAAAAGAGGAAGCAGCTGCGTGCGCATGGACGAAGCAGCATGCAGACTACACAGGGACAATGATCAGGGTGGGAAGGCTCGCCAGGGGGTATGAAGGTACCCAGACACCTTGAAATGAGGAGAAAAGGGAGCGTGAGTCACTTTTTGGCTTCCTCTCCCTTTGAAAGTCCCCTAAGCCTTGAGCAGTGCTGAAGGGAGATGCATAATGTAGTAGATGCCACGGACAGCCCACCCATAGCCCCTGTGCCCTCCCCAGAGGACCCCTGCAGACATTCCTGTACACAACACTGGCCTTTTGGAACTCTCTACCTGGCCCAGGAGCATGCTGAGCCCACACATGGCGCAGGCGCGGGAGCCAGAGAGTTCACGCTCCAAGAGCTACTTTCCATCAGCGAGGGTGGAAGTTGGTGGGTAAATACTCCAGCTTCCTCACTCCTCAGTGGAACACTTCTGAGGTGTGTGTTGGATTGAACCCCAGTTGCCCACAGTGGTCAGCTGCTCACCATTTGCATGAGTTTTCCTCCCCTCCCTGATCCACTTCCCTACCCCCACCTCCTTGTGCTTCCTGGAATCCCTCTCAAATAAACTACTCTCACAGAAATCCGTGTCTCTGTCTGCATGCTAGGAAACCCAAATGAAAACACATAATAAATATTGGGCTTTTCCATCCAAAGGTAATGTTTTCTATGACATCAAACAACAACAATGCCATCCTAAATTTATATGGACAAAAGAAGAGAAAAGTCTGGACACAAAGTGTGGAGATAATGTTTTAGAAAAATTTAAAAATAGGAGATTTTAAGTTCATTCCTGGGTATTAATTAGCCCCATCTTTATTTATCTATTCATGTATAAATACGTATAAAGGATACATAATCATCAAAAATCCTTTCTCCATCAACCATTAGTTTGCACTCCTGTAAAATGGCCTGAAAGGGCTGTGTTAAATGCCAGATACCTAACTGCCCACTGCTGTCTCTAAGAAAAGAGGGGAGAAGGGGGCCAATTCTGCTCCAGCACTGAGTTTCACTTGTGTGAGATCTAATTTAAGGAGCGATGTGCCCCCCCCCACACGCACACACAGAAATGTATGCACCACTCAACAGTCTTCAAAACTTCCCTCCAGTTCTTTTGAAGTGAAATCACCACTCACGCCAACCGCACTCCCCAGATATCAGCGCTGTAGAAAGTGAAGGGCTTGTCCCTGCTGTGTGGTTTGGGGTTTAAAAAAAAAAAAAAAAGGGAGGCAGGATTAAAGCGCTCATTTCAAGTCCCAAAAGTAAAATACGACTTGGCCTAGGGCAGTCCTAATTCTTTCCAGAACTCATCCCGGAATTGCCCTTTTAAACAACCAGTCATTAACCCAACTCTGGGTCTTTTACAGCTGCGAAAACCGATCGCGCACATCATTTATTCATTACGCTTATTATTATTGTTATTGCAGAAAAGCAGCGAATTCCCGGGGCGCGGTGCAAAGGGGTTTTTGTTGGGGGGGGTGCGCGAGCGGGGAGCGTCGGCGAGGAGGCCGGGGCTGGGCTGCAGGGCAGGGGTGCCCGGAAATCCCCGAGGAAGGGTGCCGCGACAGCGCCCTCGCCTCGCGCGCTCCGCGGCCACCGCTCTTGGGCGCAGCTGCTGCAGCAACGGAGGAAGCTTCTTATGTAAGTCAGAGCCGCTGACATCACCTTCGCCGCGAGCGTCGCAGCCGGACTAGGCGCCAAAGGACCGGCGCGCGGGCCTAGCGCCCCCGCCCACCGTCGGTTCGTTCCTAAAGGATTCGGCCGCCGCCTGATTTGACCGACTGTGCGCCAAAGGACCCTCCTGAGCGCCCTTGGGAGGGCAGATGACACAGAATGACATTTACTGGGAGCCCTAGGGTGTCGCAAGAGTGAAGTTAAAGGGGAGCAAAGATGCCCAAGGGTCTTGCACACGCGGGTAGATTTGGGCGACAGTGCACGGTGGGGGAGGGGGCACGGGGACACGCCTCCCGGATTCTCAGAAGGCAGACAACACAGAGAGCCATTTAGTAGCAATCCTGTGCTGGTGGGCACAGGAAAGATGCCCAGGGACTGGGACGCTCCTGCCTCCACGCTCATCCCCGCGGCCCCTCTGGGCCACAAGGTTAGAGCAGAGGCTCCGGAGTTCACTTGCGCGACGAGCGGCGCCGCGCTACGTCGCACGCAAGCGCAAGGCACAAGTTCGGGGCTCGGCGCAGACCCTGAGGTAACAGTAAGAGTGACAAAACCGCTAAGGCGTTACAAAAGCCCTAAAAGGACGCTCACTACTCCTCAAGCCCCCCAAGCACGCGTGGACGGTACTACAGGGCTCGAGGTTGGGCTGCTGGAAACCACAGAAGTTGCACCAATCCCCCACCCCCACCCCCGGGGAAGGCGAGTCCCGGGAATGAATGACAGACCCCTCTGCCTCCTGTGTCCCCAACACTCCCTCTCAGCCCGCGGCTGCCTACGAGTTCCCAGGCCGCCCCTTTAACTTTCTACCCGCCCCCCCCCCCGCCACTGCATCCCTGCCTCCGGCCCAGCGGGAACTCCCAGCACGGGAAGGACTGGGGTGGGTCCTAGAGGAGGGGAGGGTGCGGAGGCGAGAGTAAGGTGCAAGCTGCAGCGGGCGCGGCGCCGCGGGGCTGGGATTGCGGCGACCGGGGAGGGCGCGAGGGTGCGGCGCCGGAGCGCAGCGCCCGGCGGGCGGGCGGACGGCGCGGGTACTCACGCACTGCCTCCTGCTTGGGGTCCAGCGTGCCGAGGACGCGCTGCATGCCGCCGAGCTTGCCCTGCAGCGCCCAGACGCGGCGGTGGGTCAGCTGGATGTCGCTCTCGAGCTCCTGGAAGAGGCTGCACGCGTGCCGGGCCACGTCCGAGAGCTGCCGGAGGACGCGGGCCAGCGCGGCGTTGCTCACCGCGCACAGGTCCAGCATGAGCAGCACGGCGGCGGCCGCCGCCGAGGACGCCTCGCCAGCCGGGGACGCCACCTCCGCGACCCCCGCCACGCTCTCCTCGCCGGCTGCTGGCGCCTCTCCGTGTGGCGGCTGCTCCTGGTCGGTCGGCGCGGGCAGCGGCAGCGGCGGCCCGGGAGGCGCGGGGGCCGCGCGGGTAGGATCCTCCGGCCCCAACGCCACGGCCTCGTCCCGTCGGCCGGGCGGCTGCAGGGGCGGCGGCGGCTCAGCGCTGCCTCCGTTAGCGTCCTCCGCCGGGCCGGGCGCCGGGCGCCGCTGCCGGCACAGCCACTGCGGCTCCACGATTCTCTTGGCGAAAGGCATCCCGCGAAGCCGGGCCGCGCGACTTTCTGGTCTCCTCAAAGCGCCCCTTGCGAGCGGGTAACCGGGCGCGCCCACCTGGGCGGAGAGGGAGCAGGAGTCGGGCAAAGGCGCGACCGGGCGGTCTGGATACGCGGGGGGCTCCTCCGCTCACCTGGTCTCCTCCTCTTCCCCGCCCCTCTAGCAAATCAGTCCACCTGGTCCTCCTCCGGGCGCACCGTTCCCTGGGTCGGATGACAAAAACGGGGCACAGAAATCCCGGGGTGCGCCTGGGCTCTCCTCACTTGCTTCCAACCCGGGTCGGCTGGCTCAGCTCCATCATTCCTGCCTCGCCGCCGCCGCCCCGGCCGCTGCCGCCGCCACCGCCTATATAAATGGGCGTGTATATGTGTGTGTGTGTGTGTGTGTATGTGTGTGTGTGTCTCGGTGTGAGTGTGTGCGCGCGCCTCAGTTTGAAAGTACCCCGGCGCAGGCCTCTCCCCGCGCGCCCCTCGGCCGCTCCGGGGAGCGACTGCGCCCGGGATCTCACTCCCTCTCTGGGCGGGGAGGAGGTTTCGGAAAGGCGCTTTGAAAACCCGGAGAGAGGAATCCGCCTCCAGCCCGAGCGCAGGAGGCGGCGCGGGGGCGGCGGGGCGGACGCAGGGCGGAGGGAGGCCGGGGCGAGGGGGGCGCACCGCCCTGTGCGGCCGCTGGGAGTCACTGGTGGCCTCGCCGCGCCCAGCGCACTCCAACGCAGAGACACTTACTCGCATCCAAGGGGTTAGGATTCAGACGCTCAGCGCGGTGGGGGCGGGGAGTCCTCAAATTGGGGTTGGGGTTGTGGGTAGCAAGCGCAGAGGCAGGAGGGTGGGGTATTGGGGGTGCGGCAGATTTGGCGTGTTGGAGCAAGTTGCTTCGCCGAATTCCAGCTCTGAGCAAGTCCTTTGGGTTCTTAGCAAGAAAAACTGGGCTGCCCCTCAGGAAGCCCCGGGGTCTGTAAGCGTAGTGAGACAGCTGGGGTGGGAGGTGATGAGGCTTGGGCGCGTCCCAGAGTGACCGGGCCGCTGCTGATACCTCTCCCCAGGTAACTCTCCGCAGCCTGCGTTGGGCCAGGTCTAAAGAGCATGATGAATGAGGCCCAAATCACCAATGAGCGAAAGCCCCAGAAAACTGCTTGCAAAACTCATGGGCACGTTAGGTGAGATAAGCTGGATCACCTGTGTGTTACCCTACTGGGCTGATTCTACACAGGGATTTTCAAGTTCTCTATCAGAGAGATGATTCACAGAAGAAAGTTTTCCCCTTCAGTTAACTGAAAGGTATAATTTCTAAAAATGCATGTATTTCGATTGCCACAGTCTGCAGGCTGGATGCTGTCAGCCTAAAACCTAAAAAAAGAGTTTGGGAAATGTTAATAAAACACATGCTTTCATCCCTCCAAAAAGAATACTGTAAAAATATTTTTTTATTTTAAAGCCACAAGCCAGATCTTGGGAATGCAGCCTTCATTTCGTGTGTCTAAAGAGAACATGGAAAAAATATGTTTTATGGCAACAATAAAGTCCTCCAGCCCTGTGGTGGTGCCTCCTCTCCTCTCTCCCAGCCTTTAGTGGGAGCCTGCACAGGGCCCCCAAAGTCAGCACTTTGGACTGGCCCACACTTCTCTTATCCTACCCTTCCTTCTCTTATTCTACCAAAAAAAAAAAAATAATAATAACATTTTGGCAAGGGAATGTCCTTGTTCATAAAAGATCCAGGCTGGGAATTTGAGGGTAAAGGGTCATGATGTCTGCAAGGTACACATAAACGGTTCAGTAATAACAACAAGAATAATGATGATAATAGTGATGTCTATGTACAAAGAGGAAAAACGGGCAAAATAATGAGTCTGGGTAAAGGGCATATTGGGAGTCATCGTACATTTCTTACAACTTTAAATTTGGTTTTGTTTCCAAACAAAAAATGATTTAAAAAATATTTTGGAAAAGGGTCTTTTAGGAGTTGTTTTTTATCTCACAAATCTAAAAAGCTTAGAGCTGGTTGTTTTCAAATTCAGCTTGACTTTTTAATATGTTCAAAATTCTGAACATGAGTTCTGCTAGGTGGCCAAGCCACACACTCCTCCCTAAACATATTGAGGCATGAAGAACAATGAGGGGTTTTAAAGGCAGCCAGTTAGCAAGCCTTGTGGCGAGTCTGCCCTGCCTCTCACTCCCCCTCACCCAGCACTGTCCTATTAATAGCACTCAGGGGGCCAGTGGAGTGGGCCCAGCTGAGCATTCACAGGGGCACTGAGCTGGCTTGGGCTGTCACTCCTAAGGGGAGCTTGGGATCATTGGTGAGTTCCTTCCTGGGCCCCAGAGCCCCTGCGGCACCTCCAGGCTTGATTGAAGGAGAGGGCAAAAGAGTCTCCCAGGACAGGGAGAGTCCCCCTCCAGGAGGGGGAGGATTCCTCCAGGGGGTAATTAAGTTCAAGAACAGGCTAGGGACCTTGGTGTCTGCCCCGACGTGGTCAGCATACACTGAAGTCAAGATTTCAAAATGATTCAAAGCACACTTCAACTATGCAAAAAGGAAAACTCTCTTTGGAATCTCCTGGACTCCTGGTCATGTGCTAATAAAGCCATTTGGTTCAAAATTAAAAGCTTTGATTTTGGCTTTTGATCCCCCTCGTTCTCAGTCCACTGTGAAGTATGAATAAAGGCACCTTTAGAAAGGCGATTGTTCTACATCCGGGACACCACCTAAATAAAAACCGTGTGTTAGCTGCGCAAGGACAGCTTTAAGACGGCCTCCTGGCCTCACTGTGCCTCTTCACATTTTAAGCCCCTCCTATGTGGCCTACCCTCCACACACACACACACATTCTTCAGCTTGGCTCCAAATGTTAGAACCGAAATACTGAAATCAATAAAAGTGTAGCAACCACATGTAATCATGATGAGATATATGAATATTCTTAATGCTGATGAGTTTTCCACACATCCAGGAGCTGTGCCTTCCTTACTCAAATCCCCAATCACACCATTTTACTCTGGCTTTTCCCACAAAAACCCGATGAAATCAAGGTGGGTGTCTGAAGCCAGATGCTCTAACTACTTATGTGTGTATTCATCTCTCCTGGTCACATACCCCCCCCCCACCCCATGGGCGCCTTTACTACCATGAGCTTGTAGCCAAAATGGAAAGGAAAGGCAGCATTTAAAAATAACCCCATAGGCTAATCCCCAGCAGTCAAACTCATGCAGCTCAAAGGCCAGCACAATTTCCCCATAGACGCTAATGTTCGGTCAGTATAAACCTAATGCCATTGTAAAATGAATGAAATACCCCATCTATGTCACCACGCCCCACGGTCACGCTCCTGCCAGCTGCAGCCCAGTGGGAACCAGTGCAAACACTCAAGTTCCTCTAGAGCCTCCCAAGCAACAAAACAGATTCCTGAAAGATTCTTCACCAAAAATGTCTGCTCTGTTTCACATATCCCAGAATTGATGCTGCACCATCATAATTTATACTTGAAAAATATTTCTTTTGTCTAAGAAATTCCAGGAGATATATGGGCTTGTTAGCGTAATCATGTAATTATAGTGACTGGAGTCTCCCTTCCTCCACCCAGTTGTACCTATTCCTCACCTAATCACTCTAATTCACTCCTAAAAGCCCTGTCACTAAGTAAAAAGCTGTTAAATAAAGAGCATTTTCATTAATTTTATTGGGGAAAATTATGAGCATTCTGTCCCAACCCAAGTTACCCAAACCACTTTACAGATAGAAAAATATATCAAGTTTACATAAGTAAAAAGGAACAACTTGGGAATAAATGAATATGGTATGTCCATAAAATGTAATGTGAAGATATCTTGTAATGGAGGTACATTGTCTTTGCCAAAGGAGGAAGAGCAGATTCGACGGTGCTTAGTGATGGCTGGAGGAGGAGGGAGAGGTTGCCATTCTTGGGAAACTCTTGGAGAGTCATATGGTTCACATTCAAGCAGAAAACTTTCTGGAGCTCATGGTTATCCTATACTTGAACTGTACCCACGAATAAAGTTACAGCATAGAGAAACAACTTTAGGGCAAGATAAAAGCTAAAGATGAGAGAGCCATGGAACATAGGAGAAGAAGGCATGTGCACAGTCAACAGAAGGACTGCGGGAGATGTTACTGGCCCCTCTCTCTCCCACGCCAGAAGGCCACACTTCGTGCTCCCCAGGAGGTTCTCCCAAGTTTGATGTTAGCAGCTGAGCTCTGACATTCACCAACTCCCTCTCTCCTTCAGCTTTGCTGCTTCGCGGGAGGAAGCCAGCAGACCCTCGGCGTGCGCCATCTTGTTGCAGGAAGCTTGCATTCTCCCAGAGCTAAAGTTCACAGCATAAACATTGTGTCCAAAGCGTCCACTGCTTCGTTTTTGAAACTCAAAAGTCCAAGCTCTTCTGGTTCAAGAACCTTAAGTTCAGCTTTGTATAGCTATGTTCTCAGGAAAGAACAGGGGGAAGAATTCATTACTACATCAAAATATGAAGCCACCATACACACAAGCACAGGTGCATACATATTGACAACTATAATGTGTACAGTTTTCCAGGGGGGGAAAGACTATATACCACTCCCGAAGGTTCTCCTTTGTTTCAGTTTGCGCTTTTCTTCCTCAAAAATCCTCATGTAGCCTATCAAGTATGAAGGACAAGGGTTTCTCTCTGCATTTACTGGGGACTGCAGTAAAACATGGGAATGCAGGGAAACATGGGCAGAAAAAAAAATAATGCTATTAAGTGGTTTTTCCAAAAGGCCAAAGACGGTGAATCCAAAGACTGTTCTAGCCAGCTTCTTTATCTTCCCTGCAAAGAACTGTTGATTGCTCACATTGTTTCCAATGGCAGAGATTTTGACTTCTTCCTTATCTTCAGAACTCCTAGCCTCACATTTTACAACTGAATATAATTTTAAACATGCCAAATCTGCATCTAGTCAGAACTGCAAATACATCAAAATAACGGACAGAGTTAAAGCAGATGGTGACAGCAAACAGGAAAGGTTCATTCACTGATTCGTTCTTCTGGTTATGCAACAAACATTTACTGGAAGCTTTATTTACTGAGTGCAGACATCTATTGGGTGCTCAGGCCTCTGTTGGCTGCCAGGGATAGAAAACGAAAGAAGACGTAAACACCGCTCTCAAAGGGTGGAGTCTAGTACGGTAAATAGACATGTAAACAGATCAAGGTAGAACATCACCAGAATTAAGCGCAACTCAGAGTCCCAGAGCCATTAACACCGTCTGCGTCTGCGGGGAATACAGGGATTCTGAATGCAACGCGGGGTTCCGTGCTGGTTCTTCCAGCTTAGAAACAGGAAAACTAAAGCTGGGCCCAAGCATCAGCACGTGGTTGAAAGCAAAACAGTGGCGAAAATTAAGAGACCCTCCAGCCAGCTGCAAGAGAAGACGTGCTGTTGACTAGAATCATGAAATGGCACTTCCAACGAGTCTTTTAAAAAATCCTGGAAACCAGTTGGTAGGAGAAAGAATGTGGAAATTATATTGTTGACTTTTTAAAGCCGATTTGTAATTTTCACTCTTTGGCAGGGCTCTGTTTATAAGGAGGAAGTCGATTTTTCATATATTTGCTATAAGGGAAGTCTTCAGTTGGGTAAAATGAAGCACCGTCTCTAGAGCGCAGGGCGCTAATAAAGCTGAACGGCCGTCCCCCAAGGGTTCATAGGCTCCCCCCACACCTCCCCTTTTCTTGAACTGTGTAGAATTTGCTTTCCAAGCACCCTTCTGTGACGAAAACACCCGGCGCTGGCCTTGACCCAGAGGAAGTGCTTTCGACTGCGGTGGTCCTGAAATAAATCAGCTCTTTTTTGAGAGGAACTTGAGCGAGTGCAATCTACAACTCGCATTATCAGTCTGGGACGGAGTCCTTGTGAACAGCAGAGGCAGCAAACTGCAAACTTTATCAAGATTGTAGTGCTCATTAAGGAAGTGAAATTGAGCCAGATTTGAAGGAAAGCGCTGTAGTAATTACAGAGTTATGAAGATTTAAAAGCTATGCGCCTGGGCACGCAGAGCGCAACGTGTTTCCTTTGGGTTCAGAGACACCGCAATTACAGGGCTTAAGGGGAGCAAAGCACCGAATTAGAACTCCCCATTAGTTTGATGAATCACTGATGTAAGTGCCGGCACCGGAAGTGGCTGGGGCTCAGCCTGATTTCTGTCCCTTCTCCAGTTCCCGGTCCGCTGTTCTCCCTTGAGTTCCTTTACAAGATGACGGGGTCGGGGAAGAACACCAGCCTTGGAGTAATGATAAGAAATTGGGCACAAGAAAGTTAAAACTTTCTGAAGCTTAATGATTTCCCTACGTTGGTGTTGGCTTTGCCAAGAGTTGTATAATAGCATGTTCTTTCTTCTTCCTGGGCAGTTAAACGGTAATCGTACAACAATGACATGTTAGTAAATCTAATAAGAAAACCAGAGAATAAAGTATTTTATGTGGGTGTAGAACAAGTTAACATCCCCACAGGAAACTCACTGAGATAATAATATATGATATTCCATAAGACACGCTAGAAGAAACAGACAGACAAACAAACAAACAAACAAACAAAAAACCCAGTATCTAGCCAATTAGCAACAGTGGGCAAAAGTCTGCTTCTTTGGAAGGAACGGTTCAACCCTTCTGATCAACCTAACAAATCTACTTGCAGAAACGGTGTCTTGCCCTGGAAAATGATGCTGCTAGTGTGAGGTAAGTATTTTGGGGTCAGGATACTTGACTCCGTGCCTCCACGTCAATACAATCAGAAACTACAGCCAATTTTTTTTTTTTTATGAATGGGGAACACAAAGGCACAAAGAGGTCAACACACTAATTCCAACACAATATGACCATTCAGAGAAAGAACTCTATAAAAGAAACTCTAGAACTCATGGCACAAAGACACTTCACTGGACGGGCCAGCCTTTAAATTGTGTGCCGAGATGATGTTTGGTGGAAAAGGTGATTTTGTCAGCGGGAGGTTTTTAAATAAAAAATGTCACCAAAATTTACTTACGTGGCCCTTTTCATATTTGCACATGAACTACAGGGCTCCTGGGACCAAACGTGAGACAACCGACCAGCCATGCCTCTTAAATTATTTTTCCGGAGGTGTTTTCTTTCTCCACCTCAATTGTAAAGATCCAGGAATAACAGCCCAGTGCACAAAGTAGACATTTTTATTTCTCATCCTGTCTCAACGGTCTCATAATGGTTCAATAAGAGTCTGGAAATAATGAAAGCTTCTCCATGGAGAAACACAAGACTCACCATAAGGAACGATAGCACCTAGGAGTCTCCTGTAGTAAGAGCAACACTAGCCGAAACATTCCAGGAGTCCGAGTTTCCTATTGAAGAGAAAAGAAGTTAAAACGTGACCATCCTATACGCTTACTAGCATACAGATGGAATATCAGGTCACTAAGACGAAAATAAACAGTTGGATTTATTTTGAAACATGTTTAAAGTATTTCCTACTGACTCTGGGGAGAACTTCACCCCTGGTTGCTAGGAAAGTCATAATAAAAGGCTGGGGAAAGTGAAAAAGAGAGGAAAAAAGAAAAGGGTTTGAGTTTTAAAAATTATTTTCCATTTTTATTTTACGTTGCCTTTATTTGCCCTTGGGAAAGGGTATTTGTTTTGAACCACCCGTAGGACTTATGTAGTTCTGCTACAGTGGCAGAAACCGTCCTTTGCTTACCCACTATCCATTTTTTTTCTTTTCTAACAGAATTTCAATTTCGTTCCCGGTGGCACTGACACCAGCCAATCTGCTCACCATCCTAGGTTCCCTCACCTTTAGGGTTGGCCAGATGATGATGCAGTTCTGGATAAAAACACCTATGCGGACAGCTGCTAGAGATTTCTAGGAACGTTTTCTCCCCCCAAGGTGCTGCCCTTCTTGATTCTTCCTCTCTCTCTCCTTGGCCCTGGTGAAAGGACTTGGGGCTGAGATGGAAGGGCTGTCCTGTGACTGTCACATACGTGAGGATGAAAGCCTCATGCATAGAGGTAAGGCTCCTGGGGAATAAAAGATAGAACAGAGTGCTCACTAGACCTAGACTCCCACCCCTTCCAAATTTCTTGTATGTGAGAAAAATAACCCCCTATTTGGGTCAGCTAGTCTATACATGCACTCAAATGCGCTTCTGACTAACAGGAGTGCCAATTCCTTACAAAGCAGGGCTCCAAAATTCACACTACCAGGGTTCTAGATCTTCCTCGTTCATGCATTCCATAGATGTTATTCAACAGAAAACCTACAACTGTCTGCAACTATTCTAGGAACCAAGGAGCCACCGGTGAATTAAACAGAAAAAAGAAAAGACTTGCCCTCGTGGTGCTTACTTTCCAGTTAAACAATATTAAATAATCATTGTTCCATAACAAACAGTTTGTGTATTCAAAAGATGGTTCTATACTTTGAAAACTATAGAATACTGATGAAAGAAATTGAAGAGGACACAAAGAAATGGAAAAGCATTCCATGCTCATGGATTGGAAGAAGAAACATCATTAAAATACATATACTACCCGGGTGTCCTGGCTGGCTCAGTCGGTTGAGCATCCAACTCTTGATTTCAGCTCAGGTCATGATCTTAGGGTCGTGGGGTCAAGCCCCATGTCAGGCTCCATGCTCAGTGTGCAGTCTGCTTGTCCCTCTCTCTCTGCTCCTGCCCTCATTTCAAACAAATAAAATCTTTAAAACATTTTTTAAATTTAAGATGTCTATACTACCCAAAGTAATCCACACATTTAATGCAACCCCTATCAAAATAACACCAACATTCTTCCCAGAGCTAGAACAAACAATCCTAAACTTTGTATGGAACCACAAAAGATCCTGAATAGCTAAAGCAATCCCGAAAAATAAATACAAAACTGGAGGCATCATGATTCTGGATTTCAAGCTCTATTACAAAGCTGTAGTCATCAAGACAGTATGGTACTGGCACAAAAACAGACACATAGATCAATGGAACAGAATAAAGAACCCAGAAATGGACCACAACTATGGGGTCAACTAATCTTCAACAAAGCAGGAAAGACTATCTGATGGAAAAAGTCTCTTCAACAAATGGTGTGAAAACTGGACAGCAATATGCAGAATGAAACTAGACCACTTACACCATATACAAAAATAAATTCAAAATGGATGAAAGACCTAAATGTGAGACAGGAGTCCATCAAAATCCTAGAGGAGAGCACAGGCAGCAACTTCTTTGGCCTCGGCCCTAGCAAGGTCTTATTAGACGTGCCTCCGGAGGCAAGGGAAACTAAGGCAAAAATTAACTATTGGGACTTCATCAAGATAAAAAGTTTCTGCACAGTGAAGGAAACAATCAACAAAACTGAAAGGCAACTTACGGAATGGGAGAAGATATTTGCAAATGACATATCAGATAAAAGGTTAGTATCCAGAATCTATAAAGAACTTTTCAAATTCACCACCCAAGAAACAAATAACCCATTTAAGAAAGGGGCAGAAGACATGAATAGACACTTTTCCAAAGATGTCCAGATGGCTAACAGACACATGAAAAAATGCTCAACATCACTGATCATCAGGGAAATACAAATCAAGACTACAATGAAATACCACCTCATACCTGTCAGGATGGCGAAAATTAACAACAAAAGAAACAACAGGTGTTGGTGAGGATGTGGAGAAAGGGGGACCCTGTTACATTGGTGGTGGGAATGCAAACTGGTGCGGTCACTCTGGAGAATAGCATGGGGGTTCCTCAGAAAGTTGAAAACAGAACTACCCTATGACCGAGCAATTGCACTACTAGGTATTTACCCAAAAGATATAAAAATACAGGTGCAAAAGGGCACATGCACCCCAGTGTTTATTGCAGCATTATCAACAATAGCCAAACTATGGAGAGAGCCCACATATCCCTCAACTGATGAATGGATAAAGAAGAGGTGGTACATCTATACAGTGGAATATTACTCAGCCATCAAAAAGAATGAAATCCCGCCATTTGCAAGGATGTGGATGCAGCTAGAGTGTATTATGCTAAGTGAAATAAGTCAGTCAGAGAAAGACAAATACCATATGATCTCACTCATATGTGGAATTTAAGAAAGAAAACAGGTGAACATATGGCAAGGGTGGGGGGAAGGGAGAGAGGGATATAAACCATAAGAGACTCTTAACGATAGAGAACAAACTGAGGCTTGATGGAGGGAGGAGGATGGGGGGATGGGATAGATGGGTGAAGGGCATTAAGGAGGGCATTTTTGTGATGAGCACTGGGTGTTGTGTGTAAGTGATGAATCCTTGAATTCTACCCCAGAAACTGTGCTGTATGTTCACTAAATAAAATGTAAATTTAAAAAAGATGGCTCTAGTGGGTCTATATACTTAAAATAATACAAAGAAATGATATCTGTAGTAGATGATGGTGATTCCCTTCTAGCTTCCTTCCCTTGGCTGGCTCACTCAGCCCCGCACTTCTGCGAACGCTCGCTGCAGATGCTCACTGCTCATAGCTACAGACTGCTCTGCAGGCTTTCCCAGATTTCAGTGGAGCCCCCCAAGAGCTCAAGTCCCCCCAGAAGGGCAGCCCATGGTCAGTGACTCAGTGGAACAGTGCAGAATGCACTCTGTGCTGATATTCACACTCTAGAACTCTCCATGGGATCAGGCTGAGGCCGCCTTCTCCTGAATCCACATGTTTGCTTAGCTCCTTCCCCTGCCCACCCTGCTTCCCCCACACTTCACAGGTCCCTCCTGAGAGCTCTCCCTCACTAAGGCACTGCAGCAAACATGCCTCACTGCAGCTTCTGCTAACGGGAACCTGACCTGTCTGCCTCCATTTTTTTAATTAATAAAGAATATAAATTTTTCATTTCCCCCTTTTGAACTAACCATCTAAAAACTTCCTTGTTTGAATTAAAGCTCATAGAAATAGAGGGGCTTGCTCATAACTCACAGAGTTGATCATCATTCCACTCAGTACAGCTAGCCAGCACATTAGTACTCACTGCTCTAATGTCCTAATTGTGTTAACCAATAATAGTAAAGCATTTCTCTTGCAACCTCAATCGACCATCGGATAAAAAAAGATGCATAAGAATTCTTAATATTGAAATAGAAGTTCATGAGACACATAAAAGGAAAATAAAATGATCATTTCCTTTAGATCAGTATTCAACTGATCCAGATCTTACACACACATCAGGATATTAGTGGTACCTGAAAAACTAATGCAAAAGTGAAAGTATTATGATGATTATATACATTTTGCATTTGCATTTTGGGTTAATATAGACTATCCACACTGTGAATTGTTATGCTCACAAATAACAGCACCAGAACTTTCCTGTCATACTGTGCCTTAGTCCACTCGGGTTGCCATAACAACATACCATAGACAGGGCGACTTAAACAACAGACACTGATCTCTCACCGTTCTGGAGGCGGGAAGCCTGAGTTCAGGGCACCAGCAGAGTTTGGCTCTGGTGAGGGCCCTCTGGCTTGTAGGCTGCCTTCTGCATGGTGTGGAGAGAGGAAGGGCTCTTCCTCTGCTTGGAAAGGCACCAGTCCCATCATGGGGCCCCACCCTCATGGCGTCACCTAGTCCTGATCACCTCCCGAAGGCCCCACCTGCAAATACCACCACACGTTATTTTTTAAAACCCCAAGATGGGTCACATATAAAAAAGCACAAAATGAAAGAATTGTTAACATCATCTCATGAAAATAGCTTTTGTCTCTTTTGATCCCTGAACATAAATTTAAATGACCACTGAACTTGAATATACGTTCAGTCTGTGACCACATACAATATGTGAATTTAAAATCAATCTGTTGACATATTCTAATGTTTCTTACATAAGCAATTTAAGGCCAATAAAATGCATCCCTTGTTAAATAGACAAATACCAAAATTTGTCTTTACAGATTGTGAATAGTAGTATACTATTATAGTATATATATATACCATATATATAAATTTAAAATGGATATATATATGCTATATATATACTATATATATACTATACTATATGTATATATATGCTATATATACTATATACAATATATATACTATATGTGTATATATACTATATATGTATATATACTATATATGTATATATATGCTATATATACTATATATATACTATACATATATACTATACTATATATGTAGTCTACTAAGAAAATTAATTTCTTTGTATAACTTTAATTACTTGTTAGTCCAAAATTAAATAGTATTTGCTTAAAAGTGGGTTCTTTTTTTATCATTCTAAATACAAAAATGATCAAATGATTTTTTAATATGTTAAGGGATTGAAAAGATGGCATGTCACTTTCAAATGGGTTGATAGTGTCCATAAAATAGAAATGTTGAGATAGTTGATCTCTGGGGTCACATATGATGTGAATGACTATGCTTCTCATGTCACTGGCTGGACTGGGAACTCTAGCATCCCAGGGAACTTCACCTATCTTGCGCTATATTGGTAGGTAGTTGTGTAATAGTCCTTACCTATTTAAAAACAAGACACTGTCCGCCTCTGCTTCACTCCTTCATTGTCCAGCTCCAGGGTGACCCCCTCACTGGTATCCCACAGTCCACGGAGCCCTCCTGGGCCCTAGAACCTGTCTTGTGGTACTTTAGTGTGTCTAAACAAGAAGTATTGGGCTCAACCAAGGAAGAAAGTATGCTAGGATGTGAAATGAACCAGATAATATAAGCCTCTGGACTATAGAAACCCTGAACTGAGTTGATAGATCCTCCAGTCCTAGAGATCTTTTAGAATGTTTCCAAACTCAACATCTTGGTGTGAAATATTCGAATACCTAGAAGGAAGGGACTGAACTAAATGACCCTTTCAATTCCAAGCCTCCATGTTTCCAAACAGTGGTGTTCAATATTCATCCAAGCTGAGCTCGTGCATGCTGCTTTATTGTTTTCAATTTTAAAACACATGAAATACCCATCATAGACTCTGTCTACACTACAAGTACAAAGCAGTGTGTACAACAGAAATAACCAAAGAGAACTGTGTGATCTGGAAGGTAAGAGAAGATACCCAAATGGAGTTTCCGTTTGGACCAACAAATTTAAAACAGCTTTACAACGACTGTTTTTTTTCCCCACCAGAAACAGAGGACCCCCATCTCATTAAATCCCTGAAATCTGTATGACCTTTCTTCCTCCTTAGTCTTGTTCTCCCATATATGCCAAATGGAGTGGCTAAAACCTAGAACTAATTGACAGGTCTGCCCATGCATGCACCTTCATGGCTCTGCAAAACCCCCTAGAGCAATTCATTGTAAATAGAAGTATAGACCATGTAAAGATAATATTTTAATTAAACATTATATTGAGTTATAATACCTAACTACTTTATAAGAGCTCTTTATATATCAATGTCGGCATCTATTTATTATGTATATTACAAATAGAGAAAAGCAAATCCTGTTCTGTGCTACTGAATTGTGGTCTGCTTTGCTGTTTCCTCATGTTGTAAGAACTCCTGTCATGAATTTAAGAAGTTGTCACTGTAAGGAGTTTGACTTGGATGAAGTTGGCCCTCTGTGGTTAGGGTAGCCCCAAAGTGGAGAGCCTGGGGCCCAGAGTTGAGATCCCTGAGCATGGCGCTCTCTCCCAGGGATCTCCATGACTTCCAGCATTCCCTAGGCATTTTCTCACTTCTCTTTTAAGTCGTAATTCCCAGCTTCGCATGTGGCAGTTCTGAAAACAAGCCTCCACGAAAGGGCTTAGCAATTCTGGGCTGAAATAGGCCACCGAGCACTGCTATAGCTAGCACGATGTTTTTCTGGGGGGGGGGGAATGACTCCTACGGCCTTTTCTCCATCACTGTCTAAAATGGTTTCCTGGCAAACACAGCTGGAGGTTGGTCCGTTTTAAATGGCACCAACAAAGAATCCTCCCCAAGTCCCTGGAGTGACTCTTCTGTGGTCTAAGAGGATTCTTAGGGAACAGCTTCCCGGTAACCAGTCTCACATACATTGGCATTACTTACTTTCTTCCAGTGCCTCCGGCCACCTCACAAAACCATTTCTCTGCCTTCAGGGTTCACTTCTGGAGATGAACACATGCCGGTTCTCCCCACAGGACAGTCTCAACCCAACACAATGATGTGCCCCCTCCCCCACAAGCTGCCACTGTTTCTGCATATGTGAATGGAACGTTCAATTCACTCAGTAAAGCTTCTGATTTTTCTCAAAGCTTTTCTATTAGATGCAGTATGAGAAGTATGAGATTATCTGGGTCCTACCTCATGATTTAATATGGTTCTCAACCTTGGCTGCACGCTGGAATCATCTGGAAAGTTTTTTAAAATATCGATACTCTGGGGGCTACTGGGTGGCTCAGTTGGTTAAGCCTCCGACTCTTGATTTTTGCTCCAGGCATGATCTCAGGGTTGTGGGTTCCAGCCCTATGTAGGGCTCCATGCTGGGGTGTTGAGTCTGCTTGGGATTCTCTCTCTCCCTCTCCCTCTGCTGCTCCCCCACTTCTCTCTCTCTCTTTCTCTCTACCCCCCCACTCAAAAATATTGATACTCTGGTCCCCACCAGCAACCCCGGCAAAAATTTCTGGTTTAATTGGTTTAGGGTGCAGCCTGGGCATCAGGATTTTTTAAACTTCTCTGGGGTTTCTAACACACAGCGAAGTTTAAGAATCAACTGGAATTAGAAGACTTGATTTAAATGCAGCCACTAATTAGCTATGCGGCCTTGAGCAAAAGAAATATTCATTTATCCACCAGGTATTCCCTGACAGCTTGCTGTATGCAAGACTGCACTAGGAGCCTAATCTCTCTAGCCTCTAAAATAAGTAAATTGGACTCAACAATTTGCTCATTCATTCAGCAAATCAGTATTGAGTTCCTGCGACCTGCCAGGCCCTGTGCTAGGCACAAGATGTGCAGCAGTAAATCAGATGGAGAAACCCCTGCCCTCATGGAGCTGACAATTCAGATGCAGGAGGCACAACCACATACAAGTAGTGAAAAGAAGAGCAGGGGTGCCTGGCTGGCTCAGTGGGTAAAGCTAATGACTCTTGATCTTGAGGTCATGAGTTCGAGCCCCATGTTGGGTGTAGAGCCTACTTAAAGAACAAAATTAAAATATTTTTTAAAAAAGTGAAGAGCAATGTCACATAAAGGATGGGACGGGATGATGAGGGGACTGGCAGCCAATGTGGAGGAAGCAGTGGGCATGGAGGAGAAGAGGGGATGGAGAGAGGTCCATGGATTCCAGAAAAAAGTCAAGGTGATCACATCTCAAAGACTTGGTTGTGGATGTGATATAGGGAGAGAAAGAGAGAGAGAGAGAGAGAGAGAGAGAGAGAGAGAGAAGGATGAAGGCCAATTCCTAGCTCGCAGGATTGATGAGTCATTCATTGGGGCAAAAGATGTGTGAAAAGAACCTCAGCACCACCCCCCCCAGAGGGTTGTGTGGGTCTAGAGAGAAGGTACAGGAACCTGGGGCAATGGAACCAAGCCCCTCCCCAGATAGAGACCAAGGCACAGGAGGAACCTTAGCGAAGAAATGCAATGGCTCTCACAGGTGGTTACTTCAATGCCTGAACTGGGTCTTTGTCTAGCTAAAGGCGAAGCTGCTAAAGAGTCTGTTTCCAGAGGCCCAAAGCTGAACGACTTAAAAGGGAAAAATGGATGGAAGAACCAATTGAGATTGTAAACAATGTGAAGTACCACATGCCCTGTGAAAGAGGGGTCTTACACACCATGGAGGCACTTAGGGAAACAGTTCTCTTCCCCCTTCTGGATGTAGACTGTGTTGGCTCTGAGAATTCATATCTGTCCTTGGGAGATCCCTGTAAGTGTGTGTGTGTGTGTGTGTAGGGGGGCACACGTGTGTGCAGGAGAGAAAGAGAGAGACTGAGAGACTGAGAGATCCGCAGCTACCTTTGGACAATCTGACGTCAGCAGGCAGGTCTGGAGAGACAGTGGGCAGACCAGCACCCCTGGGAGGCTGCAGAGGTACGTGTTGACTAATGCACACTGGGGGAAAGGTCCTGCTGAAGGAAAGGGTGTATCCTGGGGTGAGAACAGCTCTAGTGGGTGAACATTTCAAAAGGGAGATGCAGAGGTGGAAGAAGGAGGAGATTCCAGGAGAGGAGAAGACTTGAGGGCAGGGGACAAGGACAGGAACTGGAGTGTGCCTCTAAGAGCCCCCTGTGAACACCTAAACTCCTCAGGGTCCTGAGGTTTCACAGCCTTTTCTTCACATGTGGTTTTTCTCCCTTTGATGCTCCTCAAACTTCAGCACATAACTGTCTGGTTGTGTTAGGGAGGAAAGTGAGAGAGGGGACTCCCAATTACCCTGGAAAGCTCTCTGAGAGCTTTCCAGAGGGAACAGCAACTTACAGAAGGGAAGGTCCCCCCCACGGAGTTCCCGACCTCCACCCACGTGGAAGTTTGTAGCGCCCCCTGGTGGAGTCGGGAGTAACACATGACTCGGAGAAGCAGAGTGACGCAGGTGGACAAGTTGCGACTGGACTGGGGGCCTGATCTGTCCCTTTCCCAAATACCGTGGGGAAGCAACCCTTAAGAGTGAGATGGAAACTTCCATTTGATTTACAGAAGCAAAACACCAGGCGCAGTGCCTGGTTCAGAGTTGGCACTCAGTAATTGGCAGCCATTACCATGATTATGATGATTATGATTATTGAGATTCAGTTGCTATAGATATCCTGTGGCCTCAAACGATCTGAGAATGGTTCACAGAGTAAGAAGCCCCGTAGGCTCAGAGCAAGTCGACTGTAATGTGGAGGGGTTTGAGGGCATAGTCGCTAATCCAGCTCCAAATCAATCCTTAGCCTTATTCCTAGCAAGTATGTGTTGGCCAACTGCCGCTCGTGTGCGTCACACTTAGCCCAGGAGACTGAGGATTTCTCAGGGCTGTGTTTCTTGCTTCAAAAAGGTTCATCCCTTTCACCGTAACCCCTTTGCTGCTGTTTCCCAAAGGGTCACCAGTTGCTTGAAAGGTCCATGATGAGTCATGCTGGAGACCTGAGGAGGCCAAAAGACACTGCAGGAGGAGAGAGAAAAATCAGAGCTGAGAAGAGAGAAAGATAGGGCCAGTCAGGGCCCCAACAGGAAACAGATGGCACATTCAAATGAGGATGACTTCAAGAGGGCTCTTTTACAAAGGGACCCGTTACACAATGGCAGCGTGCGGGGACATGCAGGAACTCGGGGCCAGGAGAGGTAGAGCTGCTACCACCCCCAGGCCTGCCTTCGGGGATGAGGGGAGAGAGAGGTTATCAGAAAAAGAGAGCCATATAGGCTTCCTTGAAAGAAGCGATGACCTTAGGTCAAGGGACGGAGTCATCCCAAAGAGGGAACTGAGCAGAGTAAACACCTGGAACTCACGTCCTCCAATCCTCTGACCTACTTCCAGAACTCTGCACAGTTTGGACCCAACTGGAAACCCGTCGATAAGGGAACCTTGTTGACATAATCCACATAGATCAAGCACCCAGGCCACAGAGCAGGCTGCAGGACAGGGCAGAAGGGCAAATAGAAGATACCTGGAACAGTAGAGGAGGACATCTACAGATCGGTATTGGTGTTTTTGCATTTGCGTGTTTGTTTCTTTTCCAGAATACAAGACCACAGGCCCATCCGCAGCGGGATAGGCTGAGCATCATTATCTCAGAAATAATGGATGGGTTTATATTTACCAACCAAACTTTCTCTTTGCTCTTGGAGCGAAAGACAAGGCTCTGTTTGGAAACAGTCGTGCCCAGGAGTAGGAGTAGAAAGAGAAAATCCCAGCAAAGGGATTGCTTTCCCTGCGGCTACTGACGGGACCACAGGGCACTACAGAAGGCATCGTGAGGGGACAGGAATAGGTGCCAGAGGTAGGAGTGGAGGAGAGGAGAAGGGCTCAGAAAGGAAACCAAACATTTGGCAGAGAATAGCACGCAGTAGCAAGTGACTATCCGAAGTATAGTCAGGGTCCTTAATAAAAAGCTCTGGCCCAGAAAGCTGGAGCAAGGTTGAGCGCGGGTCATGGCGCGCAGGTGAGACATCCCATTTCTCATAGACCTACATTCTATTTCCTTCTCATTTCACCCAACGTCCTCCTGGAAGTCCTACAGATCTTCCCCTATGACCATGCGCGCGTGTGTTTTCGCTTGTCACGAAATGATGAGCATTCAATGAAATGCTTCTATTTTGGGGGCATTACCATCTCTAAAACAAGACGCAGAAAAGCAGAGAGAGGCAGTTAGGGGCTGCATTTAATCTTCTCTAATATCGCAGTGGGAAGGAAACTGGGGAATGAAAACATAGTCATTTAGAAAATGGTTGATGAGTCACTGATTGGCATCGGGTGGAGAAAAGGAGAAGTCATTACACATTCAGAGTATGCCTGGTCTTTAAAAATAGGCTCCTCACTCTGCTGGAGGGGGCATCGCGGTTTAGAGCCAGAGAGGGTGGCCGAGGGCAAGGGCTGGGACAGAAACTGCCCTGGCAGGCAGGGCGCTCCTCCTTCACCAGATGCCCCTCAGCCCTTGAAAAGCCTCCAGCTTCCAGACGCAGAAAGACAGCGTCACGCCTCCTTGTTCCTCCTCTACCTCTTTCTTGAGGCCTTAATAATACTTTTGGGGAAACTTCAGCTTCAGGGGAAGCAGGCCAAGTAGAAGAGACAGCACTTTGTGCGACCATAATTCTGCCGTCACCCGCAGAGCTCCCTTTCCAGGCCCGGGACGACCGAGCTCTCTCTTGGTCTCCCTGCTTTTGACCTCCTTGTTGTTTATTCGTTGTTCTACATTTTAGTTGGTGGGAGTGGAGGGATTAGAATCTGTCAGATTAGAACATGGTGTAATGTTTGCTGGAGGAGGGAAATTAAAGTCTCCGGTAAGCAGAGGTTTGGAGATTGCCTGGGAATTTTCTTGCTGCCCGTGTTATAGAAAAACAAAAGAAAACAAAATAGAAATGCCGCCCGCTAAGGGCTTTACCTTTGCCGGATAGTTCTTGGGCCTTGACGTGCAGATCTGGGCCACGGGTGAGGCACTGAGCCAAAAAGAACTTGATTGCTTTAGAGAGAGGAGGGCAGAGAAAAGGATAGATCTGGGAGGTAAAGGATGGCAAAGGCCAGGTCAGGCTGAGTTGGAGAAAAAGCCTGGGGACTTTTCAAGAGCCAGCAGGAAGAAGAGGGGCAACTGCTGGTTTGTGATGAATTGGGGTTTGGGGGAAAGGATGTGTGGGAGAGGAACTCGGTTGTGTGTTATGAATGGGATGGCTTCTTTATATGTTGTCAATTCCACAGGAAAAATCTGAACAGTTTTTCAATTATTTTGAATTGTTGGAGTGGTGTTTCTTCTGAATGCAGCACTGAGCTGAGGCGACCACAGGGTGGCCTGGATTTATGCAGGTTACGAACGTGAAGTACATCCCACCCGTATGTGTGCGTGTGCGCACCCCTCACATACAACTTTTACAACAAACCCACAACTTTCTTACATTACATTTTGCCTTGTCACTTGCTTAGTGAGTTGTCCTTGCCCATGCTGGGATCAATTTACCCACCCTACGTAGAGACAAAAGAGAGAAGTCTGATGCTGGGTCTACGTTCAGAAAAGTAGGCAGATCTGCAAGACCCAGATGTATCTCAGCTAGGAATTCTATCCTGAACATGCAATTTGGGATATCCGGAAACTTCCCACTTTCGGTCTCTAGCTTCTTCAAGAAAATGTTAAGGTGCTAGAGGTAAAAGAGAGACTCAGTGGCCTGTGGACTGTTGAGGAATGTTCCCATTTTTCTGAGAGCCTGCAACTATAGTTATTTCTCATACAACGCTGTTTTAAACATCACTGTATGCACAATGTACACTTTCACTCTTACACATTTATTCTTTATCAGCATTAATAATTTGCATTTTCAGTTTTGTTTTGGTCCCCCAACATCCTGAAAATGATTTTTAGGCACATACTCACCTTTAGTCCAACCAAGATGCAAGTCCTCTAGGAAAAAAAAAAGTAAAGCAATATACTTAAAGACTTATGCATCGTAATCCGGCAGGTTTTATTCTGGGATTGTAAAATCTCAACAGATGTCTCAGAGGCATTTGATAAGGCATAAGGCCCATTCCTGATAAGAATTCTTGGTTAACTAAGAATATAAGGACACTTCCTTAACAAGACAAAGAGTATCTCCCATTAGCCAACAGTCAACTTCAGGTTTCATGTTACCAAACCACAAAAGAGCTTGTAGCATTTCCATTAAAGTAAAAAAGAAACAGAGAATTCCTGATCTCACCACTGTGGTTCCATTCTTCGTTGCTGTTGTTGTCGTCCCACTCTTGTTCAACACTGCCCTGTAGGTTCTAGTCAGTATGATGAGATGTTAAATAGCAATAAGCAGAAAAACTTACCAGTGCTCCCAGATGATTTACTTGTTTGCCTGGAGGAACCAAAAGAATCTAATGAAAAACCAATGGGCCAAATAATCCAATTCATTAAGGTGGGCCAGTTAGAAAACAAACACACAAAACTCACTTATATCATCTTTTCTAGAAATTAGCAATCCAGTTAGAAAATACAGTGGGGAAAGATCGTATTTTTTAATAGTAGTATGTTTTTTAAAAGTTAGCTGCAATATGGACGAAGCACTCCGCTGCATGTTCATCCGTGACTCCCAGCAACAGTGACAATCACTATGTTCCAAGCGCTATGCTGAGACCCAACTTCCCCAAGTGTATATTCTAAAGGAAAAAAAATCAGCCCTTCCAACTCATGATTTCACGATATCCCCGCTTAGGAGGAGACCTTAAAGTAAATGTGTTTCAGCTCCTGAATGTGGGGGCAGGGGGTAGTTAATGTGGGGGGGATAGACATAGGCTACGGGAGGCTGTGCGCTGGGCTGGTTCCCTTTGCCCATCCCCACCCAGCCACTCTCTGCTCCCCCTCCCCAGGGAGGCTGGTCTTCAGGGGTCACAGGGTGGGCTCCCTTGCTTCTGGCTGAGCACAGCCAATGGGGAGCCCCAGCAGAAGATGGGGGGCGGGAGGAGAGTGAGGCAGGGGTGCTTGCTCAGCTTTCTGCACAGTTGCTGGGCCAAGGTGTTGCTGCCTTCTCTAAACAGCTCCCCACTTGGGCCCACACTCTCTTCTCTTGCCCCCTTCCGGCCTGGCATGATAACAGCTCCCCACGAGATCGCTGGCCTTGGGTCCTGCACCACCCCTCAGCTGGTTTCCTTGAGCCTTCCTCACACTTTTGTAACAGACCCTTTACTGAACTTTCCTCGCAGTGACCCTGACTGCTGAGTTGATAGGGGAATGGCTCAAGTTCGGAAAGCCGGCCTTTGCTATTAGGTCTTCGGGACAACCTTTTCAAATGAGTATCAGTAGCCCCACTTGACACGGGAGAAAAGTGCAGCTGAGGGGTGCACATACCTCAGCCAGTGTCACCCACTGTCCAACAGCGGGGTGGACCCGTGGGCGGCCCGCTGCTCGAACACTTGGCCAGGCAGCCTCTCCCGTAAACCCGAAGCTGCGTCCCCCTTGCTGCTGACCCACCACCTCCGTGTAGTTCCCTCAAGTAAAATACAATCATAACTCTGGCCCCCTGTGATCTAACCCCTCAGGTTTCTTTTCTTCAGGCCAAATGCTCCAGAAGGCCCTGCTCTGAGGGAGTGCTTGCTTAGGCATCCTTGCATGTCAAATCTCTTCACCCACCTACGGCTACGGCTACGTAGTGGTTTGGGGACTCAGGGAAGAAACGGAGCCCTCTATTAATCTTTAGGCTGCCACAGAATCGGCCCTGCTGTGTCCCAGTTGAGGTGATTAAAATAAAGCATAATAAGCCCACACCCACCGAAGATCGGCAGAGTCCTGAGGTGATTTCAGCGCTTCCGAACCACAGGAGGCCTCGTAAGATCTTAGCCAACTAATGATGACTCATGTTGTTCTCTGGCCTTCTGTGGATTTTAAAGGTTTCATAAATGACACAATACTTTATAAAATTGTTTTTCTGGGGGAGGACAAGGACTACATTTTACTCTTTAGGTTGATGGAGGAGATAAAAAATTTTAAATAATTTGATGAAGCTCATTTAACTTTTTACTGAGGAAAATCTGAGTGATCGTAATGATTTATTTAATGTTTCCTTTTTGCTTTCTTTCTGAGAGGACAACTATTCTTATACACTCCAATATTTAATTGTTTTTTAAATAAAAATTATCTTTTCAGTATTTAATAACAGTGACATAAATTCAAACCCTCGGGTGGTCCTTGGAAGGAAGTCTAGCCTTGTGAGTAAGAGCTTGAACGGTGGCATTGGCAACCCTGAGACTCACTTCCCAGCTGTGTTATCTTAGGCAAGTTTCCTAACCTCTCTGTGTCACAGGTTCCTTGAGTATAAAATGAGATGAATGATGGGTGCTCACTTCGCAGGGTTCATGGGAGAAGTAAATGAGCTGATTCATGTAAAACTTTAAACATGGTGCTGAACACAGAGTAAACACTCACTAATTGCCAATTACTATTATTACTCTGTTGAAGCTTCTATGACAGGCACTGAGGAGGGTCAAAGAGGAAAGAATCTCTGCACGCGAATGTATTATAATTTTATAGAGAAAAATGAGCACCCACAACTATAATACACGGCGGAACTAGCGGATGGGGTCATAGAAGCGCAGAGTGTGACCGCAGTACGGAGGGTGGAGAAACTAGTGCCATTCGGACTGACCCTGCAGATGGTGGGGACTGTGATGGCTAGACTAAAAAGGAAGGGCCTGCCAGGCAGAGCAAACACTGGGGACAAAGGCCCACGGAGAGGGGACCGATGTTATGCTCGGGGGACAGTGAACGTTGACGCTCAGCTGGAGCACAACATGCCTTAGGGACGAGGGGAGACCAAGGCCCTGGCGGAGAGGACAGGGACGGGACGGACAGGAGGAGACAGGGCAGAAGACAGGAGGCAGGTGGGTGAGCATGTAGGCAATGAAAGAAACCGAAGCCCAGAACACAAGGAGAACTGGAGCGGAGTCTGAACCCCGGGTGTCCTACCCTGACTTTCTATTCATTGGGCCATGAGAACTCTGGCTTCAGTTTCTTCGTTTTGGAATGGGGGGCACCGGACCAGACCATCGCCGAGATCCGTTCCGTATATAGCACTGTGAGATACATGCCTGATGATCAAGGAATTCACCCTCTAGGCAAACTCACAAGGGTTTGTTCTCACTTTCATATTTTCCCTTCTCTCTTTCTCCGACTCTGGCTCTTCTTTCTCTCTGACTGATCTTCCATATAGCTCGACATATGTCAGGCTGTCAACATACGGCGTATTTTGCAAACAGATAAACAGTGGCACATATGCATCCATATATTCCTGGCATGCGGATGCCCCAGCTTGGCTTTGTCAGCCTCAGCAGAAAGCATTTGGTAAGTCTCTCTCAGAAATTTCAGAACGCACGAGCCACCCGTGTAGCCTCTGACAAGTGGTTAAAATAAGTTGTTCCATGTCTTCTCTGGTGCAAAAGCCAGAACACTGCCTCCCCGCCCTTTCATTTCAAAAGCATTTAATACCAACGGCTCGGTCCTCTCTCTCCACTCTTTGGGATGTTCTGACCAGGGGTCAAACTGCCCATGAAAGGTTCTTTTGTGTTTCCATTTGGCGGTGATTCATTACGGCCTCTGTACCAGAGGAGCAGCCCTACTAGGACCTGGGAAGGCTGCACTCTGAGACTCTTGGGTCTGTTTTGTCCACTTACAAGTAAAAATAACTTCGTGTAGCTGGCTCTGTAAATGTCCACCCCTGTCCTTCAACACTCGCCATCTGTCCCTGCATGCCTGCCTCAGCGCCTGAAACCCGCAGCTCTCTGTCTGTGAGCCTTCTCTGCTCATGCACACAGTAGGCCAAGGCGCTCCTGTACTTGCTGTCCCCAACATCCCTCAGCCAAGGACTGATGGGAAAGGGTGGGTAAATGCCCCAGCACTCTCACCCTCCGTGGATCCCAGAGTTGCCTCTGAGAAACGGGCACGATGGTGTATCCTCCTCGGCTTCCTGGCTTTTCCTGTCTCGCGCCCACCACCAGTGGCCACCCTTGGGTCGGCGTCTTCTTCCGAGGGGATCCAAATTAAGACAATCTGTAATTCCAGCTCGGGAAAAAGGTGATCAAGGATAACACAGGATCTCCTCAACCTCGGACTTTTGACTGGGGCCCGGGAGGCAACCTGCGGTTGAAAAAAGCTGCAGCAGGTACCAGGCTTTTGGAAATACTCTGCCCAAATTCTACCTTGTTACTTGGTCTGGTCAGAAGCTGTCCCGGCAGCTGAGTGGCCTTGTCCTGCTCTGGCCCACGTGAAAACAAGCATTGGCAGAGCAAGTGAGAGAGTTAGATTCTGCCACGTTTTCTACTCCTGTGTGGCTTCCTGCCTCCTCCCCCTTGAGATCAAATTTTGTTCCTTTTCCTTGTAGCGATTAAAATGTACCCAAACAATAAGGTGAAGGAAAATAGCAATCAAGAAAGAAAGTGGACATGACGGGTCGGCTGTTCTAATACTCACTGGAAGTTCGATGTGTACTAAATCTGAGTTAACATTTAACCGCTAAAACTTCAGGAGTCAAAGGTCATTCAACGAAGGTAACTCCAGACAGAAAGTTTAAAAAGTATCTCTATGCTATTGCCTTTTAACAAGCTACAGCAAAAGCTTTCAGGGAAATCCCAGGCAAAATTTGATTTGTTATGAGCTGAATGTGGGGAGGAAGAAATCAAGAGTTTGAGATGCGAGTGAGGCCCATTACATCTCAGCCCTTAATCCAATCAGTAAGCTCTAGGCCAGTGCTGTCCAACAGAACTTCCTGTGATGATGGAATGTTCTAGAACTACACCGTCCGATACAGTAGCCACTAGCCACATATGGCTATTAAGTACTCGAAATGTGGGTATTGCATTCAATTTGTATTATGGTTATTGAAATAATTCATTTATTGCATTATTATATGGGTTGTACAATAGAGTTTTATCTTGTATTATGATTGTAATAATGGCTATTCCAGTCCCAGCTGTTTCCCCCCCCATCCCCTTCTCTTTCCTCTCCTCAGTGAAGCCCTGGCTTGAGCTCATTTTTCTGCCTTTGACCCAAGTGCTTTCTTCAGGATTGGTTTTCTGTTCTTGCCCTCCAGACCTGCTCATTGTCTACCACCTCCCAGACTTTGGGGACTCTCAGTGGGCTTGCCATCATGAGGGAGGTATAACAGAGTTGTCCATCTCCAATGTAAGCTCCTCTTTGAACTCTTTCTACTGACTCAATCTGGGGGGCAGAGACACCAAGGAAAATATGGTGACTTGCCTCAAACCTTATATCGCCTACATAGTATGTCCTTCCCTTCATACGTAGGCTTGCTCTGAATTTGTGGTGAGACCCTGACAAACTGTACCTTGTGGCACAGTGAGGCAGATGCTGGCATAGGTCCGCATGTACCCCCTTAGAGCCCTTCACCACCTTCACAAATACCGGTCAGCACCCTCACCACACCCAGCTGGCACCTCTATCTCTTTGTTGTAGGACAATCCGCAGGCTGCTAGAACCCACTTTGTCCATGCAAGGACAGCCCAAAGTGCCTAGGATCTATGCCACAGTGGGTCTCGATCCATTGATCGTCATGGGGGGTGATGTCTGGAAATACTCCAGCTCCCTTTTCCCCTGGTGAAGACTCACACTACGCCCAGAGCAGGACTTGGGGACGTGGCTTGATACGTTGCCCTCCTTGGCTCTTCCCTTTGCAGTCGCATTTCCTTCCTGGTTTTTATGAACCCTCATCTCAGAGTCTACTACCAGGAATCCAACCTAAAACAAGTACTGCTTTAAATGAAAAAACCAAACCCTAAAATTCAGTGAAGTTTTTTGTTTTTTGTTTGTTTGGGGTTTTGTTTTGTTTTGTTTTGTTTCATTTTTATTTTTATTTTTGTTTTTGTAGTCTCATTTTTAAAAAAAAAGCTTGTTTGGGGGCTGGGTGAGACAGGTGACGGGGATGAAGGAGGGCACTTGTGATGGGCACTGGGTAATGTAGGTCAGTCATGAATCACTACATTGTACGCCTGAAACTAGTATTACACTGTATGTTAACTCACTGCAATTAAAATAAAAACTAAAAAAAAAAAAGCTTGTTTTTAGTGGGGTGAGTAGGTAGAAATGTTTTCCAATTGAATGTTTAAAAAGTATTTTGACCTATCCCTTTTCATGGTCACAACCAACACCAATGAAATTGGAAGGATCATTAGAAACTTTTAGCAACAGATTTATGCCAATAAATTAAGCAATCTGGAAGAGATGGAGGCCTTCCTGGAAACCTATAAACTACCAAGACTGAAACAGGAAGAAATTGATTTTTTAAACAGGCCAATTAATTATGAAGAGATTGAAACAGTGATAAAAAGAACCTTCCAAAAAACAAAACTCCAGGCCCGGACGGTTTTCCTGGGGAATTCTACCAAACATTCAAAGAAGAAATAATACCTATTCTCCTAAAGCTATTTCAAAAAATAGAAACAGAAGGAAAGCTACCAAACTCATTCTATGAGGCCAATATTACCTTGATCCCCAAACCAGGCAAAGACCACATCAAAAAGGAGAATTACAGACTGATTTCCCTAATGACTATGGACGCCAAAATTCTCAACAAGATCCTGGCTAATAGAATCCAACAGTACATTAAAAGGATTATCCATCATGACCAAGTGGGATTCATCCCTGGGATGCAAGGGTGGTTCAACATTTGCAAAACTATCAGTGGCATAAATTTTATCCAGAAGGAAAAAGCCAAAAATCATGTGATTCTCTCAATAGATGTAGAAAAAGCATTTGACAAAATACAGCATCCTTTCCTGATTAAAACCCTTCAGAGTGTAGGGATAGAGGGTACATGCCTCAATCTCATAAAAACCATCTATGAAAAGCCTACAGCAAATATCATTCTCAATGGGCGAAAGCTGGAAGCCTTTCCCTTAAGATCAGGAACACGACAAGGATGCCCACTCTCGCCATTATTATTCAACATAGTACTAGAAGTCCTTGCAACAGCTATCAGACAACAAAAAGGGATAAAAGGTATCCAAATCGGCAAAGAAGTCAAACTGTCTCGCTTCGCAGATGACATGATACTCTACATGGAAAACCCAAAAGAATCCACACCCAAACTATTAGAAGTTATAGAGCAATTCAGTAATGTGGCGGGATACAAAATCAATGCTCAGAAATCAGTTGCATTTCTATACACGAATAATGAGACTGAAGAAAGAGAAATTAGGGAATCCATCCCATTGACAATAGCACCAAAAATCATACGTTACCTTGGAATTAACTTAACCAGAGACGTAAAGGATCTATGTTCTAGAAACTACAAATCACTCTTGAAAGACATTGAGGAAGACACAAAAAGATGGAAAAATATTCCATGCTCACGGATCGGAAGAATTAACATAATTAAAATGCCCATGCTACCCAGAGCAATCTACACTTTCAATGCTATCCCGATCAAAATATTGATGACAGTTTTCAAAGAACTGGAACAAATAGCCCTTAAATTTATATGGAACCAGAAAAGGCCCCGAATCGCCAAGGGACTGTTGAAAAGGAAAAACAAAGCTGGGGGCATCACAATGCCGGATTTCGAGCTGTACTACAAAGCTGTGATCACAAAGACAGCATGGTACTGGCACAAAAACAGACACATTGACCAATGGAACAGAATAGAGAACCCAGAAATGGACCCTCGGCTCTTTGGGCAACTAATCTTTGATAAAGCAGGCAAAAACATCCGGTGAAAAAAAGACAGTCTCTTCAATAAATGGTGCTGGGAAAATTGGACAGCTACATGCAAAAGAATGAAACTTGACCACTCTCTCACACCATACACAAAGATAAACTCTAAATGGATGAAAGACCTCGATGTGAGACAGGAATCCATCAAAATCCTAGAGGAGACCATAGGCAGCAACCTCTACGACATCAGCCACAGCAATCTTTTTCATGACACATTTCCAAAGACAAGAGAAACAAAAGAAAAATGAACTTGTGGGACTTCATCAAGATAAAAAGCTTCTGCACAGCCAAGGAAACAGTCAAAAAAACTAAGAGGCAGCCCACGGAATGGGAGGAGATATTTGCAAATGATACTACAGATAAAAGACTGGTATCCAAGATCTACAAAGAACTTCTCAAACTCAATACAGGAGAAACAAATAAACAAATCATAAAATGGGCAGAAGATATGAACAGACACTTTTCCAATGAAGACATACAAATGGCTAACAGACACATGAAAAAAATGTTCAAAATCATTAGCCATCAGGGAAATTCAAATCAAAACCACACTAAGATACCACCTTACGCCAGTTAGAATGGCAAAACTTGACAACGCAAGAAACAACAATTGCTGGAGAGGATGTGGAGAAAGGGGATCCCTCCTACATTGTTGGTGGGAATGCAAGTTGGTACAGCCACTCTGGAAAACAGTGTGGAGATCCCTTAAAAAGTTAAAAATTGAGGGGCGCCTGGGTGGCACAGCAGTTAAGTGTCTGCCTTCGGCTCAGGGCGTGATCCCAGCGTTATGGGATCGAGCCCCACATCAGGCTCCTCCGCTATGAGCCTGCTTCTTCCTCTCCCACTCCCCCTGCTTGTGTTCCCTCTATCGCTGGCTGTCTCTATCTCTGTCAAATAAATAAATAAAATCTGTTAAAAAAAAGTTAAAAATTGAGCTACCCTATGATCCAGCCATTGCACTACTGGGTATTTACCCCAAAGATACAGACGTAGTGAAGAGAAGGGCCATATGCACCCCAACGTTCATAGCAGCATTGTCCATAATAGCCAAACCGTGGAAGGAACCGAGATGCCCTTCAACAGATGACTGGATTAAGAAGTTGTGGTCCATATGAGAAACAAACTGAGGACTTCAGAGGGGAGGGGGGTGGGGGAATGGGATAGACCGGTGATGGGTAGTAAGGAGGGCACGTATTGCATGGTGCACTGGGTGTTATACACAACTAATGAATCATCGAGCCTTACATCGGAAACCGGGGATGTACTGTATGGTGACTAACATAATATAATAAAAAATCATTAAAAAAAAAAAAAGAAGTTGTGGTCCATATGTACAATGGAATATTATTCAGCTATCAGAAAGAACGATTTCGCAACATTTGCTGCAGCATGGACGGCACTGGAGGAGATAACGCTAAGTGAAATAAGTCAAGCAGAGAAAGACAATTATCATATGGTTTCTCTCATCTGTGGAACATAAGAACCAGGAAGATGGGTAGGAGAAGAAAGGGATAAAGAAAGGGGGGGTAATCAGAAGGGGGAATGAAGCATGAGAGACTATGGACTCTGAGAAACAAACTGAGGGCTTCAGACGGGAGGGGGGTGGGGGAATGGGATAGACCGGTGATGGGTAGTAAGGAGGGCACGTATTGCATGGTGCACTGGGTGTTACACGCAACTGATGAATCATCGACGTTTACATCAAAAACCAGGGATGTACCGTATGGTGACTAACATAATATAATAAAAAATACTAAAAAAAATAAAAAGTATTTTGAGCCTAGCAGAATAGATCAGTGTTACCTTAAACTCTTGATAAAGTTATCTGTCCAACGATAGGTTTGTAAAGGTCCTCAATAGAAACATTTCAATCAGTAGCTCAGACCCTCAAAATATAAAAGGAAAGAGAGGGACGCTTTTAGATTCAACAAATCTTTGTTGCGGGTGTATACGGCCAGCTGAAGACATGGAAGGAACAGGGTACCCGAGCTGCTCTCGATTTTACACAATTCCAGAGGACTCTGTTAATCACACTGCTACTTTGCCAAACATACTCAGCAACACAGACTTCTTAAAGATGAAATTGGGCTCTTCAAAATCTTTTTTTAAAAAATTCATGAAAGGGCTATTTTATGACGTAGTTTCTTTATTAAGTAATAACGTATGGAACGTCTTGTCTTCAGTGCCTGGCAGCTGCCAGAACCTGAATGTATCAAACCCAACAGATCACGGCCATCCGGGAGTTCTATTAATAGCAAGATAATTTTCAAATCCACTGTACCGAGTAGCGTTTTGTTTTTTGGTTAGGCATATAATACATTCCATATCACGTCTGGTGAGTTGTGTTTTGAGGTTGCATTTTTAAAAATAAATCAGGCTTGTTTTAAATTAGGGAAACAATAAATCCATCATTGTTTGGTATTTTGGCTTGGGATATTGTGGTACCATGGCTAATATCTAGGTTTGTGGAGCCTAAATTAAAACACACTTGTCTCTTTTATGTTCTTGTACTGTGTTTCTTGGTGTTTATCAGGAATCACAGAAGTGTAAGAAAATAGCTCTCTGGCAAGGACGCAAGTTCCAATGATCCCTTGAAGCATATTCTCTAATACGGGTTCTGGTCTATTTGGGGCATCTCAAATGAGGACCAAGAACTGCACATTTTCCCCTGGTTCAAACCATTTACCAAATCTCTCTCTCTCTCTTTTTCTCTCTCTCTTTCTCTCTTTGTGTGTGTGGTTTAAAAATCCTTTCCTACACAGCAATTCTGAAGTTCTATATAGAAGAAAATAAAGATGAATATTTTTATATCTTTCTGATAGGGAACATCTGAGAATGCTATTAGAGACAAAACCATTAAGAAAACAGCTTGAGATATTTGACCATTTCAAATATTTTTAAACTGTATAAAATTATCAGTCCTAAGACAAATAAGTTCTAAGTCTCTAACGTATAACATGGTGACTATAGTTTATAATACTGCATTATATAATTAAAATTTGCTGAAAGTAGAACTTAAGTGTTCTCACCAAAAAAAAAAAAAAAAGGAAATATGTGGGGTGATGAGAATTTTTCCACGATGCACATGGGTATCAAATCATCATGGTGTGCACTTTAGATACGTGACAATTTTATTTGTCAATTAAACCTCAAACTGAAAAAAATTCATACAGAAACGTGCATCTGTAGGATTTTTAAACTCCTATACAGCAAGCAATGCCATAAGGAAAGTTAAAAGTAGGACAAAGTAGGAAAAACGTACAAGATGTATTAAAACAATGAATATCCATATGTAAAAAGCTCTTATAAGTAAACACTGCAGTAGCAAGAGAATAGGTCAGAATGATTAAGAACGTCAGTCACAGGATCTGCTGTCTGGATTCGAGTGTTGGCCCCAGCACTTACATACAAGATCCTGGTGGGCACATTACTGAATCTGCCTCTATTTTCACATTTCTAAAATGGGAATCATAACTCTACATGGTCACAGTGAATGTTGAAATAGGTAATGCCTATTAAGGGCTTAGCGTAGTGACACAATGTAAGGCATCAATAAATATTAGCTTTTTAATGAAAAGAATAACACCCCCCCCAAATGGGCAGAGGACATAAACGGGCAATTCATCAAAAGCAACAATAACAACCCAAAACCAGGAGTGATGAAACATAAAAAAGTGCCCTTGCTTATGGTTAGAAAAATACAAAATAAAAGATGGTATTATTTTTGTTGTTACCATGGATCAGATTGGCAAAGATTAAAAAAAAAAAAAAAGACACCACCTCCGGTTGGGGAGGGTGATGGAAAACAGATTGCGCACATTTCTCCATGGCTGAGATTTAGTACCCTTGTACAGGGAAATAAGATAGCCCCCCACCACCACTTTTGAGAACCACTCACTGCCCCGGCTGCTGGCCCTCTCTCCTGTCTCCTGGACATCTGAATCCAGCAATGAAAGGGTTACCTTGGGGACTCTGCTCTATGCTGAGGTCAGTATCCATTCTGTTGCTGAATATTTTGAATATCCTCTCTGGATAGACTCTTTCTGTAGAGTATTCTTGCTATATGTCAGGGGTTGAAACATGAACACCAAGGAACTAATTAGAAAAATGCATAAAAGTCTACATATTCAGAAGTTTACTGCAAAATTGGAAACACCCTATAAGGCCTACAAGACACTTTGTTTAAATTTGTCATGGTAAATCCATACAATGTAATATTATGCACATCTTAAAATGAGGACATTAAAATGCCCCAGGATGTAATTAATGGGAAAAAAACACAAGGTACAAAATACCATGTTTAATAGCATCACTTAAAAAAATATCTAGAAATAATAAAAAAACAATCACTTTTGTTTGGGTGTATGTTTTTTCATGTAAAAAATATATATGTATATGTATACATATATACACACATATACACACACATATGTATTTATATATATGTTATTTTTTAAAAGATTATTTATTTGAGAGAGAGAGTTGGGGGTGGGGGAGGGGCTGAGGGAGAGGGAGAGAATCCCGAGCAGACTCCCCGCTGAGCGTGGAGCCCATGCAGAGCTAGGTCCCACAACTCTGAAATCATGACCTGAGCCGAAATCAAGAGTCGGACGCTCAACCAACTGAGCCACCCAGGCGCCCCTATAGATACATCATTTTTAACAGTATTTACCTGTGCTGAATTGCAAAAAATCAGCACAAATTACTCCTATCTCTATCTCTGCCCTTTTGCATTGTGACTTTGGGTCTCCTCAGATCAAAAGGTGAAGTCTGTCTCTTGACCACTTAAATCTATGCTTAGCCATGTAACTGGTTTGGCCAATGAGACATTCGCAGATGTGGTACTAGCAGAGGGGCAAAAAATGCTTGGGCTTTGCTGCTTTGCCTCTTGTTGCTGCCCTTGGAACCCTGAGGCCACCATGTGAAGAGGTGAAGAGCCTGTTCTCCAGCAAGTGAAGAGCCTGCTGGAAAGGTCATGTGGAGGAAAACTGAGGTGTTCTGGTCAACATTCTGCCAACTGCCAGCTATGAATAAGGTCATGCTCAAGCACCCAGCCCCAGCCAACCATCCAGAAGACTGCAGAGATACACTGAACCCAACCTGCCAACCACAGAATGATGAAGTAATGATCATTGCTTCCAGCCACTAACTTCTGGATTGTTCCATATATTATCTCAGGCCAGTAAAATCTGGATACTTAAAAGTTCAAAAGCAATTTTGTATAACTCTGCAGTTTCTAAACATTCACAAAGAATGTGCATTACTTTTTTTTAATTTCAATTAGCCAACATATAGTACATCATTAGTTTCAGATGAACACGCATTACTTTTTAAATCAGAAAAAAATTGCTTTTTCTATTAAAAATTTTTTTAATTACCTAAAAAATTCTTAATTAAAAAAAAACCTGAAAACCCCTACCAGATTTAAGCTGTTTGGCAGAATAATAATATTAATAACTAACAACTAAATACCACTTACTATGTCCCAGACACTGTGTTTTTACATATATTATCTTAATCTCCACAATAATTAAATTGCAAAGAATACTATCATCATTCCCTTTTTCCAGTTGAGGAAATGAAGGCCAAGAAAGGTTTAATGACTTGTCCAAGGTCACACAGCTAGTAAAATGGCAGCTCTGGGGTTGATCCCAAGCAGTGTGTTTCCCGAGTCTGTGCCTTTAACTGACCTAAGACGGACGCAAAACTATACGGAAATGTAAAAGGTAATTTCTCAAGGATTTGGTATCTGAAAGTCATAGCTGTGAGATATGAAGGATGCTCTCTCTTGGGCTCCCTAACTTCATATGACTTCATCAAGTAAATCAATTTCAGGGGTGGTTATGGTGGAGATGTGCTAGGACTCCAAATGTTCCATTTTGTTGCTTGTTATCAACTCTTACAGAGATCTGTTGAGGGAGGTGGAGGGTGTTAAACTTCTAACTAAAAGCAGGTTTGTCCATTGACAAAGTTCTTCTAATTTATGCTTTCCCTCTCCACCAAGGCTGCCAACTAGAGAGAGCTATTTATAAGGTTGTTTATCCCACTTTCTATTGTGCAAGCGGCATTTTTATGCCACACTTCCAGCACAGTTCTGCCCACACTACGGTGAGTGCTCAACAAAAGTGTAGATGATGATGACGATGCTCAGACATACCCAGCAAGTTCCCAGCAGGGGGTGGGGTGGCGGAGTACTTAAGAGCAGAACTTCAGAATCAGACCTGGGTTCAAATCCTGATGCCATCATTTATAAGTCATTGGTCCTTGAGCAAGTTAGTTAATTTCTTGATGCCTCTGGTTTTTCCTGTGTCAAAGAGAGATAAGAGGGTGGCTGTAAGGATTAAATGATATGCTTCCTGTCAAGAACTTGGCAAGAGCTCCTACTCTATCATCAGCATCAGCATCAGCATCATCTCACCTTAAAAATAAAAAGTTTAGAAAAAACTATGACTTGATCAAATTCTATATAGTCTGTAGACTTCAGTGCCATCCAAAGCAAAAGTAGCACATCTTAACTACGGGTGACAAAACTGAAAGCCTAAAATTCTTAGTGAAAATCCTTCTTGTGGTGTTGATAGTATAAAGTCAGCACAAGATGGTGGCCTTAAGTGGTCAAACGGAATCAAGATTGGTATTCCCATCTGGAGTCACTTGATGATCCTTGCCATTTGCTGAGAGAAATTGCCCCCAAATACTGTTAGGACTTGAAGATGTGAGACCCTTTACAACTCACCATGGCCATAGCCATAGACTGTCAATGTCTAAAAACGACAGAAAGCACGCCTGGGACTGTCTGCCTTTCCTGACTGCCTCCTACGGCCATTATTACCCAACATGACGGGCTTTTGCTCTTCCAACAGACAGAGTTAATATGTCCAGTCTTAGATAATAATTCGAAGTCTGCAACAGTTAAATTGTAAACATGACAGAGTCAAGTTGAGAAAAACCAAGAAACAGATTTTGTTAAATAAAAACAAATGGAATTGAAGGAAAGGTCATAGTTTTTGTATTTCTGTAACAAATGCAATCTAATGATAATCCATATCTGCTAGAATTCCTGGGTTTTTTTAAGGTTATAATTAAATTTCTCCTTGAATAATCATCTTGCACACTTTCCCTAGGGGAAACTATTTACATTTCATCATATCTTTGAAAATGTAATAGATCTCTATTTTAATCAGCCTTTCGTATTTGGATCATTCCTTGAAAAGACTGATGAACAGGTTTTTTTAAAAATACAATTCAGCAATGAATTTGACTGGTACCAGAGGTGCCGTAAGTCAGAGAAGTTTTAGAGATAGTTTTGATAATGAATGGTTATGACTCCAGAAATACCTTTGGCAGATTGATTCAGTAATGGCTCCTGATTTGTTCAATCTCCCTATAGCCATACCCTTGTGTAGTCTCCTTCTACACTGACTCCAGATTTGGCCATGTGATCTATTTGACCAATAGGATAATAACAAATGTGATACAAGCAAAGATCTGAAAAGCACTTGCACGTTGGGGCTAGCCCTCTCTTGCTATTCTGGCTTTTGTTTTTTAAAGATTTATTTATTTATTAGAGAGAAAGAGAGAGAGAGAGAGAGTGTGTGTGTGTGTGTGTGTGTGTGTGTGTGTGTGCGTCTGTGCACGGGGGTAAGGGGCAGAGGGAGAGGGAGAATCTCAAGCAGACTCCTGGCTGAGCGGGGAGCCAGATGCAGGGCTCAATCCCAGGACCCTGAGATCATGACCTGAGATCACGACCTGAGTTGAAATCAAGAGTTCAACACTTAAGCCACTGAGCCACCCAGGCGCCCCTCTTGCTATTCTTAGGACTCTTATTAGAGCTGCCATGTGAACAAGCCCATCCAGGGCTACGTGACAGATGATGAGAGAAATCCATGTCTGGAACTAAAATGGCTGCTTCCAATATCCTAGCTAACTGCCGGCCAGTGTCCTAGCTAGCCCAGCAGTGGCTTGTGGACACGAGTGACACCCAGTTAAGACCAGCAGAAGACTCCATCTGACCCTAGCCCAAATTTCCAGAGCACAGAATTGTGGTTGTCATCTTAAGCCACTTTTGGGGGTGGTTATACAATGAAAGCGAACTGACCTAGTGTCCCAGTGAGAGCAGAGTTACAGCACTGGCATTAGGGCAGATGTGGGATCCCATCAGAATGATTTGCTCATAACTTGGGAGAAGCATAAAACAAGAAGTAAGCAAATATGGGTTGCTCCATCCATCCACAAACAATTATCAATGTAACGACTAAGAAAACTGGAACAAACATGGCAGAAAGTATGGGTATGCGTGGGGGCTGACCCCTCACTACTCATTATTTGGGATCAATTGAATAATCACCTGAAATTATGAAAATTTTAAGAATAGTGAGGGCCTCCAGTTCAGCACAACTTAAAACTTAATTTGCTTGCTACTTTGCGTTTTATGCTTTGCATAAAGGTCTTGAAGCCCTTGGTAGCACCAGATCAACAGGCTCGTAAAAATGGGACTTGCTGTGTGTTTTTTCCCATCACTTTTCTTAAGTATATACCCTTTAAAATGTCCCTCAGGAAAAGGGCTCTGTGGTCACACAACTCAGTGCATACTCTTGATTCCTCTCGGAATGTCACAACATACCCTTATTTATTCCGGGGCTGCAATGTATTCGACCATGGAATCCTTTCTGTGAGTAACATAGTAAAACCTCATTAACCAATGTTTCTCAGAGCATACTTGGAGAAAACTTTTTCCTAAACTTTCTTAAAATGAAATACAACACACAAATGGAAAGGTACGAGAAGTACAAACATGTAGCATAACGAATTATTATAGACCAAACACTCCTGTAACTACCACCCAAGTCAAGAAATAGAACCCTACCAACCTCTCCACTAGACTCCTGTGTCCTCCTGGCCCATTACAAATTTCTCCCTTCATTTCCCTGACTTTACGGGAACGACTTCCTTGCAGAGTTTTATTGCTTTGCCACCTACGTATGCATACCTAAATTATACGCTTGTTTTGTCTGTTTTTGAAAGCTACATAAATGGAATTATACAGTATGTATTGGAGGGACATAGGGTAGAGCTATCTTCAACTTCAACAGGTAACGACAAACTCTTTCTCAAATTGAGGACACTAATGGACACTCCTCCCAACAGTGTGTGAGAGCTCCGGTTACTCTACATTCTAGGTCATACTTGGTAAAGTCAGATGTTTTAATTTTTGCCAATCTATTCGATGTATAGTGGCGATTTTAATTTGCATTGCTCTGATTAGTAATGAGGTTGAGCACATTTTATTATGTTTATTGATCATTTGGATATCCTCTTTTGTGCAGCTCATGTTCAAGCCTTTTGCTCCTTTCTCTACTGAGTTCCTATTTCTTTCTCAATTTGTGGGAGTTTTTTAGTCTATTCTGGATGAAAGTTCGTTGTTGGGTATAGGAGTGAGTTGCTAGTATCTTCTCTTGCTCTATGGCTTGCTTTTTCTCCTTCTTAACACGGTCTTTTGTTGAACAAAATTTCTTCATGTAAATGTCATCAAATCTATCAATTGTTTTACTTTCATGCTCAGTGCGTGGTGTGTCTCCTTTAATCACACCTATCTCCCTGTCCAGCAGAGTTCTGGGGAGCTGGACTTTGAATGGTAAAGTCTTTTCTTTAGTCATTGGTACTGCTGAAAGCCCTAAAATGCAGGCCCAAAGAGAAAAGGGGAGTGGGTGGGAAGGGGAAGGGCAGAAGGCCAGGGGAGGAACACTAGGGATTGGCAGGAAGGTGACAGGGGCCCTGCAGGTAGCAAGAGGCTAGAACTGAAAACAAATTAAAGGTCACATTCACCATCCAGCTCCTCACACATGTAAAGGAAGCTGGCAGTATCATCAGAAAGCAAGGAGACTCAATCAAGATTTGTGGGGAGAGTGGTGCACATATCAACATCTGAGAAAGGAATTGTGCTGAGAATTACCACTTCGGCTGGGCCCACCAATCCTACCTTTAAGTCCTTAGCCATGATGATTTTGACAGACTGGAAGAGGACATCAGCACAATAGCACAGCTGGCAGTAGACGCTGGTCGCCCTGAGCCTGATGGTTCCTGCTCTCAGGGTGGCTCTCTCACTGGGAAAGGTAGCTTCAAGATCAAGGAAATTCTACAGAGAGTGCAGGGGCCCAGGTCCGAGTGGCTGGCAGTATGCTTCCCAATTCAACTGAGCAGGCCGTGACAACTGCTGGCATTTGGCAACCATCACTGAGTGTGTCAGACAGACCTATCTGGTCATGGTGGAGTCACCCCAACCCCGAAGGTCATCCACCTCTCTGGTCATCCTTGCAGGCGGTCAGGAGAGGCAAAACACAGGCAGCAATCGTGGGAGCTTTGCTCACATGCGCCCATCCCTGTGCCTCGACCCTGAGCTGGAGGCACTCCCTCCAGAGCCCCATACCATTCAAGGACAGCGTGCCATTCCGAGGCCACATGGACCAAGCTGCCCCTGCTGGCAAAGCAACAGTCTCGTTTTCCTCTGATGCGTGGCCACCCTGGGTTCAGTGACACTGAATCCACTCGCCAGAGGTGAAAGGCTATTGAACAGGTTTGGATGCATCTACCGAGATGGCTCACGAACTTCCCATTCCAAGCGTTTTAGTTGGCTGCAGGATGGGGTGTCAGGATGCCAGAATCACTAAGATACACCAGATGTCTTGGGTATAGATCAAAATTGCAAGCCCAGTGAAAGGATCTACCAACGGGCAAGCTACCACCACTGGGCCTGCTGCCAGCACTAGCCTGGTTCAGTACCTAAGCGCCAGTCTCCCCTCAGAGGTGGGTAGCATGGGAAGTGGCTAAAACAATGCAGATTCATCTAGAAGCCTTTTTGGCTGTTCACCCCTCTTGATCCATCTGGGTAGTTTCTGAACAGTCAGCAATTTCAGTTTTTAAATAGTCTGTAAATTTTGTTTCTTTACACTTTACCATAAACGTGGGATTTTTAAATTATTTTAATTCCTTTCTCCATTCAGCTGTTAGAGCTCAGTTCCATATTTAGTTTTATACGCTTCTCTGTGTTTTGCTTTATTTTGGGGTTTTTTTGCTCATGAATTTTTTTTTGTTTGCCATAGTAGAATACAAGAGTAGAATGTTAATACAATTCAGTTTAATCTGTAACGTCAGAATTTTTAAAATAAATAGTGAAAAAGTGGACTGGAAAAAAAATTTTAACCAGGTAAGGAAAACCTTTCTCATAGTTATCTTTACCATTGTTTTGTAATTACAGAAAGCTCTCGGATCTTGATACATTCTTGCTCTGGGTATCTGTTCGTTTTATTCTCCCGCGACAAAAGCTACAAGGACAGGAACATTACGTTGCACTGGTAGAGGCTGGGAATGGCCTACTGGAGGTCAAAGAACTATTTCCTGGTCTGCTACTGTACACCGGGCGCTGTGCCGTGCTGTTGACCTACGTTACATAGTTAATCCTCTTAACCGTTCTGGAGGGCAATATCATTATCCCTCTTTAAAAGTGGGGAAACTGAGGTTCACTGAGGCAAAATAACTTGAGCAAGGTCACAGAAGTCAGTCAGCCAGTCAATGGCAAAGGCAGGATCTGAACTCAGGGTTCATGGCTTTCCCACTGTAAAATGCTGCCATCCAGACTTGGCAAAGTTGCTCTGTGAAAGGGAATTATAAAGTGTTGCCTCTGCTTCATGGTAATTGGTAGGGGAAAAAATCTTTACATTCACTTTTGTCTTGCTGTGGGTTACCCTAGAAGCAGAACCTAAGAGAAGGATTTTTGAGAACTCTTCATTTCTTTGGGTGGCAATTGGAGGAAACAGCAGCGGAGGGGAGTGGGACAGGAAGGGAAGGCCTCCAGTAAAGGGGACGTTATGGAACCCTAGGGGTCACCGGAGCTCAGTTCTGCTGGGGAACTCCCAGAGCCCATTGTTGCCGCAGACCCCAGAGCTACTCCACCCCAGAGCTGCTCCAATGGAGGGGAGAGGCAGCTGGGTATTTATCCACTACTCGCATCCATCATTAGATGAGGACAGCTGTGGAGGGATTAGGCCTCCAGTACTTCGGGCTTGCCCTGAGGGCGGGCCCAGATGCTCCTAGGGCTAGAAAAATTCCCCGCTGGCGCTGGTGGAGCTTTGCAGGTGTTTGCAGTAAAGAGCCTTTGGCACAGAGGTGCATACCAAGGGGACGTGGCAGAAAACCAATACTGTCTGCTACACCCTCTACTAATAAAAGCCAACAAAAAATAGAAATCAACATGAGCTCTGGTAAAAGCGAGAAGGCTATAGAAGAGCTTAAAATCCCTCCAAAGGGCTATGCAATGTAATATTCCTGAGACGTGCGCCCTGGCACCTCCAAATCTAATTTGCCACACTAAGGAAATGACAGCCCCACACTACGGTTTAATAATTTAGCTATTATTTGAGAGCGATCCCATTAACAGTCCATTCGTTTTCTCCAGGGCAGTTCAGTCATTGAAATTCACCCACTATGTCTTGTGACTATTAGTGATACTCTGGGTAGTATTATTTATGAGTGTGTACAAAAAAAGATTTGACAAAGATTTCACGTGCAACCTGATACGAAAGACAAGATTTCCAAATGTGCCCAGGGGAGCGGGGGGTGGGGGAATGGGCTGGGCTGGGTTTAGTCTCAGACCTGTTATAGTTGGAGTCCGTGCCCCCCTCCCCAGTCACCGTCTGGGGGGAGGGGTGGAGAGTGGTGGTGGTATTTAGAGATTTTAAATACCCTCTAAATAAAGGGTCTTTTTAATGCAAATTAACCCACTTAATCCCTTTCAGAGGCTAGCACTTTCACCACAGCTTTTAAAATAGAAGAAAAATGTTATAATGCGGAGGAGAGTTGACTACTGAAGGAAGCAACAACTGAAGTTAACTCCTGGTATAGAAGGCTGTGATGCTGGCCAGATTCGGAGAGCAAGCGTTCAAAAGGAAAACTGCGAAATGGAAATAATTTTCAGTTTCAGGTCCTCGTTCCATGTACATCTAGTGTTCCGCCTTGTACAAAGGTGCTGCAATTTAATTCATCTACTCTGGCACAAGTAGTTTTACACTCAGGAAGAAAAGTAATAATAGGCTAAGTGGTTATCAGAAACAGTCGCTCCGGTGGAGGACGTTGCTAGTTGGGGAGACTGTGGCTGTGTGTGGGGGGGCGGGGGGCAGGTGGCGGCCAGGGGCTGTATGGGAAATCTCTGTACCTTTATATTCACTTTTGCTGTGAACCTCAAAGTGCTCTAAAAATAAAGTCTCAAATTTAAAAACAGATACATTTTCTAATGCTTTCCAATTTTTTAAACCTTTGCATAAAAGTTGTGAGGAAATAGGACAGATATAGTATCTTCATATTACAGACTAGAAAAGCTTCGAGTAGTTCAAGTTCAACTAACAAATGCAAGACCCTTCTGATTTTAAGTTCAGTATGTCTTCTGTGGCATGAAGTCCTGGGGAAGCTGAGGAAGAAGGCAAAGAGAACTTTTCCTGTTTTGCATGTTTTGTCCCTGATACAAACAGGAGTGGACCCTACTTAATTCTGGCCAACAAAGTGCGTCCCAGTAGGAGGGTGAGGGGGTGTGTGTAGGGGAGTCAGCTTCACGTGATCACTCTCTATAACTCTCCTCCCAGAACTCTTACGTGTTAAGGTGGCTGTACCTTGAGAGACCCTCGTTATATTCTACCCCCACCCCCTTCCACAGACCTGCCTTCGCTGGTTGCCCAAGGGCACAGCGGTTTACCAGCATGCCCCATGCAGAACTGCGGACCGCGGCGGCCAAAGCTCAACGGTGGCCTGGAGCACTCTCAGCGTGCCAACTTCAGAACCTCTCCGGCAATCCTTTCCCTCTGCCTGAAAAATCTCCTTTCTCGCCTCTACCCCTCCCTGACTAATCTTCCTCTTTAGGGCCTCAATCTAAAGATTATTTCCGCCAGAGATGCCTTCTCTGGCCCTCAATATAAATTAGGTTTCTCCCATTATTCTTTCCCCTGTGTCTTGTTTTTTCTTCAGAGAGCTTATCAAAATGTAGGACTGTTTAGACATTTGCCAATCTGTTTTCTCACTAGAGCGCTTCTCTATAGACTATAAGGTTCATGAGAACTGAAACATCATTTACCATCACTAACCCAGTATTCAGCACAGGCCCTGACATGGAGGTCATACTAAATGTGTGTCGGATAAGTGAATGCATGAATAAATGAATTAAATAAATTAAATGAATGAAACTAGTCATCCCTTCTAACCTCACCTAACAGCCTTCTCTACCTCCAACCAGACTATGAATATCAAGATACCAGAGAGACAGTAAAGGACTGGGGCATCAGGACAGATTTTCCAGATGGTTCTAAGGACTTGAGCTTATATTCTGATTAATAGGGGAAGGCACTGAAGGGTTTGAGACATCTTTTATTCTGCCCTCTACTTCACCCAGCACTCCCTCCCATCCCTAGTGACTTCTAGAAGGCACTCAATAAATTTGTTGAATAAATGCCTGAGTGCATGCATGCATGAATGAATGAATAAAAATATCATCTCTATCCCTAAAGAACTTAATGAGCATTGTGATAGGATACAACGCATATTCATGGAATTATTGGAGAATTCCAGGAATGGGAAGGGGTGAAAATCACATGCCAGGCTTCAACCAAGTATCTGGTGAAAGAAAGTTGGTAATCATGTTTCTATATTTCAAATTGGTTCACTGTCTGCCTAGTCTTCACTATTTCAATTATAAACAGCTTCAGAGCAGTGCCCAAGTGATTCACATCCCTGGGGGCCTAGCACAGAGCCCAAGGGCATGAGGTTTGCCAAAAATAGTCTTCCAGTTCACATGACGCTTCAGCAGGTTGGATTAATTTGTAATGCAGTGCATTTCACACACCAGCCCTCTGGCTAGACCCTGGGTAATCCCTCTTGGGTGGCTATCAACTGTGGTTCTCATCGTCTTGTGCAGCCAGGAGACAGCTCTGAAGATTCTAGTCTTTCCCTTGGTTGTCCTGACTCTCCAGGACTCCCTGGTGATGAGGGTGGGAACAATGGTTGTTGGTCTGGAATCACTGGTTCTTCTGTACAAAGACCAGGGGTGGTGCTCCGGGGTTGTTGGAAAAGCAATGAACTTGTTTCTAGATTCAGCTCACTATCGATGTGTCTATAGATCCATCATTTCATCTCTCTGTGCCTCAGTGCTCCTCACTCATACAATTAGAGGGTGTAGGGTGGATAAGAGAATTCCTAAGATCCTTTCCTGTTCTTCTAGGACTCTAATTCCTGATGTGACATGAGAAAATGATTCCTTAAATGTCCACAATCCATCTTCTAACTTCCAGAACATTCCTAAGCCATATATTTGCTGTATCTCTGGACCATTTCCAAAGAGCTCAAATTCTGCTCATCCTAGAGGCTCTCTTATTTCCGAAATGCCAGACCCTGATCAGTTTAGTAACTGGAGTTTATTTTTATTTTTTGGCCTTGGATTTCTGACATCTGGAACAACTTCCTGTCAGATCCCAGAAGGTTCCCTCCCAGAGTGTCTTCAACAGCAGCAAACAATTTACACCCACCCAGGACCCATCATGCCTAAGATGTCTCAGGGCATCTTATTGCAATTAGGAGAAAATGAAACCAGGAGCTCAGTCTGATGAAAACTGAGGTTGGAAACTAGCATTAAAATAGAAGTCATTAATGCAAGTGAAACGTAGCTCAAAGTGCCAATTCATGTGAGGGAGCGTGTTTGGGAGGGCAAGGAGAGATTGCCAGTAGTCATGTCTACAGTCCTGTGGAATGGGAGAGACTCAAGAACAACATTAAGCATCTACTAGTTGGTTAATGTGCCAGAGATTCTGATGGGCTGATAAAACAGGAAAAGCCACTGAAAGGCTCCTGGGATGGTGCCCTTAAACATCATTACCTTATTGGGCTAGGGGCTCACTATTTTAGGTTGCATCTACCCAGATGCGGACTCTAAGAAAAGGATAGAACTATAGTAGTTTACTTAGGAAGTGATTCCAGCAAGCAATGTAGGGGAATGGGGAAATGAGACAGGGAAGGGAAGGAAGCCAATAAATGGAGTATTAGTGAGCAGGGTACCATTGTGGGTGCTGAGGCTCAATCCTGATGGGGACCTCTCGGAAACTGTGTAGAACTTGGCCTAAAGTGTGCCGCCCGGGTGGCATGGAAACTGAGGGGTTTACCCTCCAACTCAGTGCAGGCTTCTCCTACAGGCATTGCTGGCCTCCCCTCCTGCAGGTTGACAGAGAACCCTAAGGAGAAGAGCTGGCATGCCTTCAGGTGTACTAGAATAATAAGTGCTGAGGGGATGTGAGTGCAGCGCTGACTGTGCTTGCTACATTAACCTTGACCATGGTTCACATTGCTCGGTAGTCAATTCACAGTACATCAGGTGTCAGGGGGAATCACAGTGTCTTTGAGATGAATGCACCTTAACAATCTTTGGCCTATCCCCTTCATTTTCCAGATAAGAAAGGTTATTCTAAAGGTTTAGAATAGCACTGTCCAAAAAATATATAATGCAAACTACATATGCAATTTAAAAATTTTTTAGCACAATAGAAAAATAAAATGAAACAGGTGAATTGATTTTAATAGCATATGTTCAAACTATTATATTTTTTTACTCTTTGTTCCAACTGTTGTATTTTTAACATAGAATCAACATAAAAATTATCACTGCGATACTCTGCATTTTTTTTTGTACTATGGCTTTGAAATTTTCCACTTACAGCATATCCCATTCTGACTGGCCACATTTTAAGTGCTCAGTAGCCACTTGTGGCTAGTGCCTACCATATCGGACAGCACAAATTCAGAGCATTTCTATCATTGCAGAAAATTCTAATGCACAGTGCTAGTCTAGTTAGTTTGTGTCATTTGTCCCATGGTAGACAGTTGTGGGTAGTAGAGGTGGTTGATGGGAAGCCAGAAGAGAAGGCTAGGATCCCTGGGTAGGCTGGAACTCTGAGCCTTAAATCTTCCAAAAAACAGGAGGAGGGGAGGAGTTCTTATGGGGTCTCAAGCTGTGGAGTTCCAAGAGCAACTTGACTGGTTGCTCAACATCCCAGATGTAAGAAGACCTGAGGTCAAGCTCAGGCAGCCCTTCTGAGGGAAAGCACCAGGTCTCTCTTGTTCATTACTGCATCCCCAGCCCAGGACCTGGCCCATAGGAGGCCCTCAAGAGAGCTCTGTTCAATATCGATTAGAAGCATGCTTTGGGTGGCTGTCATAGAGTCATCAGCAGGTGAGGGCTGTGGAACAGCTGTGAGGTAGTCATGAGCACGGTTACCATTTTGGAGGTTACCTGGGTGAAGAAGTCACAAGCAAACAAGTAAAGGGGAAGATGGGCCAAGAGAATCTCTAAAAGAGAATCAAGTATGTTCCCACTCACCAATCCTTACTCAACATGCCATTCTACAGCGAGCAACAGAGACACAGAGTAGTTGAGAAAATTTTCCAGCAAGACCACTGTGTTTGCCTGGAGTGAACTGCTTTGACCTTGGGGCCAACACACACATTTAACAAGAGGCTATCTGCCCAGGGTTTTATTCCCACAATAAATCTTATCATTTTCTGCTCCTTACACTGCCTGTCTTCTCTGCTCTGCATTACACTACCAGGCCCCTCTCCCAGCAGCAGTGGTAATAAATGGTGTGCTCACAATGTAGAAGTTAAGGTTTCAAGGTGAAGCCTTTGGAAGCGATTCCTTTGTAATTTCATTTATGGCCATGCCATATTTTATGGCGCAACTCACTAACTCTGTGGGTGGCTTTGTGTGTGTTCCAGAGAAAGCGAGAGTGAGAAGCATCCCCACCCTCCAATCCTCACATACCCCTCCCAGTGGAATTTGGAAGTTAAAGCACCTCCCAGGTTTTTAAGGGGGAGATTTTAACCTCTCCTGGTGTTCTTGCTGAGATGCTTGCTATCCAGCCAGCCATGACAAGAAGTGTTGGAAATGTGGCTGCTCCAGGAAGCTTCTTCTCATCCCTTTGGTCCACCATGAAATCCTACAGCACTAATTGTCAAGCCAGACCTCTGTCTTCCATCCACAATTAGACAGACATTTCTCTTGAGAGTGACAACCACAGAAGAGATGTTACCTTTCTGCCCCCTTCCCTGCTCCATACACACATCCCAAACCCACTGGAGCACTGGGAATTGGTTAACTGACTAATGAATGATTGGCAACCTCTCTCTTTAGTGTACAAAAACCATTCAATTAGTATGGCCTTTTTAGGGGGCAAACAACGCAACATGACTGCTCCACATCTTCCAAGAAGAGGCCAAGAGCCCTGAAAGGAGGGGAGAAACTCAATATATATGGTTGGGGTCTAGATCAGTTTCCAGTTCTGTCTAAAGCCAAAGCATAGCCTCACATCACACACACACACACACACACACACACACACACACACACACAACCACACACGATGAGAGATCCTTTAGGACTTCTTGAGGATACAGTCAATATATTCTTTATCTGGTACACAGTGGATGCTCAATAAATACTTGTTAAATAAAATCAGTGAAGGTGACCACCATGACTTTGCTTATCTTGGAGAGGCTGCATGATCAAGTGAGAGAAGCATGAGCAACAGACCAGAGTTTAAATCCTGCCCCTGCTCCAAGATATCTGAATGGCCTTGATCAAATGCCTTAACCTCGCAGAGTCTGAATTTCCTCATCTGTAAAGTGGAAATAATAATACCTAGAGTTGTTTTGATGATTAGATGAGATGTTCTCAATCAAACTTCTAGGTACCTCCTAAATACATGGGAAACATCGGTTACTTTCCCCTCTGTCTGGAAGAGGCAACTACTATTGCACTTCTCAGCCCAGACTGCAATAATTTGGGACATTGCTCTCTATCCTGGAGGTCAAGACCAACCTTCCACCATCTTATATCCTCATTGCTTAGCATACTGCCTGGAATGTAGCAGGCACTCAATAAAAACTTTCTTTTCCATGTAGGAAAAGAGATTAAGAAGGACACATACCAAAATGTAACTGTAGTTATCGCCGGTTGGTGAAATTACGGGCAGTTTTCCTCTTTTGGGGCGGGGCTCATCTATATTTTTAAAATGTTTTTCCCTACAAGGGTCATGTTTTATTTGAATTACAAAATGATTCTGTAAAAATACATGTATACCCAACGAGAAGATGGATAAGTAGATGGATGGATGGATGGACAGATGGAAGGATAGGTGTATTCAATAAATGTAAATAGTTTCCATTCCTCTAGGTTCTCAGTATCTGGGTCTAAGGTTGAGTTTGCTGCAGGGTGAGAAAAGGTATTTCCACTCCCCATGAGCCTGCTGCCTATATCCTGCCAAAGAACTTGAAGCTCTACTCCTGTCTACTTTGAAGCTCTACTCCTGTCCAAACACACGTTTTCTGAATACCCAAACCAGGAAGGAAAAATCACCCCCCACTTCCACCTTGGTCTATGCCAGGACTCAGCAAACTCTGTATATAAAGATCCAAATAGTAAATATTTTAGTCTTCAGGGACCATATAGTTTCAGGTCACAATTTCTCAGTTCTACCCTTGTAGCATGAAAGCAGCCATCGATAACACATAAATGAAGAACATGGCTGTGTTCTAATCAAACCTTATTTACAAAAACGCGGCAGGCCAGATTCAGCCCAAGGGCCATATAGTTTGCAATCCCTGGCCTATTACTTTGCCAATGTTGTTCCCCTTCCCCGATGGCCCTGAAGGCCCCTGCCTGCCTACTTAGATTCTGTTCATCCTCTGTCTTCCAACCAGAGCATTACTACTTATCATCTGTGGTGTTAGCCTGCTGTTATTACACTGTAATTACATGTATAGTAGTAGATGCTAGAACCATTTGCTGAGAAGCTTTCTACTTTGGGGGAGATTTTTTAAAGGGTTATGTGTCGGAATTATGCTTGAGAAGAACTGGAATGGGAGGATGCAAATAATAAATATTCATAATAATAGTATACAGGGCATTAACCTTATAATGATGTGGTCAGCCTAGTGATTCCCACCTTGGAAGAAAAAGACATACCAAAAAAAAAAAAAAAAGGAAGGCAGCTCTACAATGACCTAATGGCAAGCGACAGGCGAGCCAGGTCCTATGACTCAATGTCTCATTCCTTAAGAATTGTCTTTATTTCTAAAATCTACAACTAAAATAATAGAAATTTCTGTTGGGGAATTTAAGATTCGTACAAAGGAGCTTTTAGTGTCTTTGGACAAGCTGGGGATGATGAATCTAGTGCCACCACTAGAGATGTTGCAATTTCCCTTCTAAATTAGCCACCACACAGCCGTCTGTGCAGAACTCTGGCTGCAGCTTTTGGCTTTCCTTTTTTTTTTCTGCTCTCCTGAATGCTGAGCCTGTGCTCTCAGCTGAGATGGGCTAAGGTTTACGCTTAGGATCACGTGGCAGCCCCAGCAGCTCTCCGCAAATGCGACTGAGTAGTCCATAAATGGTCCTTGTTTGGTGGCAAAATGCTTGGCGCCCTCTCCCTAAAAAGGAAATTATAAAGAAAATGTACAGTACGGTTGCCATGCCGCCAATAACACAATTTCCTGGCTTTCAGACCACTTGCTGACAGAGCAGACCCTTGGAGAGCAGAGATGCAAAGCCTGCTGCTTCACACCTTGGGGCTTTTCTGACACTGGACGACCTGGTCCTCGCAGCCGCCGCAGCGCTTTTTGCGAGCGCCCACCACCTGGCCCCCGAGGCCCTGCGACTAAATGAAGGGAACGCCATGGAATAGAGCTTTGACCTGGGGCTTTAAGACACGCCTCCTATGGCTTCCTTTGGAATTCTAGACTTAATGACTTCTCCTTTCCTTCCCCTCAAGCCATGCCAACCATACCACATCTTTCTACACAAAGCTGGTGTAGTCAGCCGAGGACGGTCACCCATCTCCTCGCTCATTCATTCAGGAAGTCAGCACCTATGAGCACCGTGCAGACGGCAGCACTTCAGACACGGCACTCTGAGAGTCAGACACGGTCCCCACCCTCCCGGAAATTATAGTTGAGTACACAACACAGACATTAACCATTTTCAGTTAATGGTGGGGAAGGTTACGTGTGGGACGCTACGGTGCTATGGGTAAGATGAGCACGTCATCGGCCATCCAATCTGGGTGCTTTCGAGAGTAAAAGGAGGTGCTATTAACAACTATTCCAAAACAGCAGGTTGAGCTAGTATTGTCCTGAGCCAGCCGAGTCCTAGGGTTCCTCTAGCTTTGGCCATGCAGCAGGGGACCTCAGATCATAGGCTCACTTCCCCCTCTCCCTTTGTTGCTCTGCTCCTATCTTCCCCTGCTCTCCTCCTGCTGCGGCTCCTTTATAGTAGCAGAAGCGGGGGGCACGAGTGTCAGAGCCCCTCCATGGCAGTGCTTTCAATCTAGCGCTTGGCAGTGTTGCAGGGTATGGGTCTGTCGTCGCTTCCTCCTACTCCGGGTCACTCGGTAAGAGCCTTCACCAAACAGAGGCTCTAAATCCTGACTCCTGCCTTTGATTCCAGCCCCCTTCCCATAGGTCAAGAATGCAGCTGGGCCTCTGACTATTATTTAGCAAAATCACAGGGCTGACCTGTGATGGCATATTCTTTAAGCAGTATTAGGAATAGGCTGTCTTTGTCTTTTGGAAGCCCCTTCTACAGAGATGAGGAGATTCCCAAAGCCCAAAGCTCAGTGGTATAGCCGTCACCTAGAGGGCATCTCACCAACAACCTACCATTTTGCTCCTCCCATAAATCTGAGCTAACAAAGAGTTCTCTTTTCATTATCAAGGATGGACCAGCAAAACTGTATCTAATGCCAGCCTTGGGGCACGTGGCAGATGCTCTGTACCCTACCCCTAGGACCACCTCTGAGTTCACCTACAGCCACATTGGATACTTCCCAGCAGGCTGGTAGCTTCTCACCACAAATACAAACCCTCTGCCTAAAGCTTTACCAGCCCCTCCTCGAGCTTACTCAACCCACACAAGGCAACCCTCAACCAAAGAGGGACAAGGAGACAATGGGTGGGTGCTCAAGCTCCAAGATGACCCCAATGGTCCTTGACTCCTGGTATGCATGCCTTTGTATAGTCTTCTCCCACAGTGGATACTGCTGACATTTGTAACTAATATAGTAGAGTGGAAATGATGGGGCATGACTTCTCAGGCTAGATCGTAAAGGGCATTGCTGCCTCTATCTTGTTCTCTTTTGGATCACTTGCTCTAGGGGAAGCCAGCTGCCATGTTATGAGGACACTCAAGTAGCCTTATGGAAAGGGACATTTGGGGAGGAACTGAGGCCTCTTGCCAACAGCCAGCACTGAGCTGTCAGCCAGGTGAGGGAGCTGTCTTAGAAGTGGATCCTCCAGCCCCAGTTAAGTACTCGGATGACCACAACCCGGCCAACATCTCTACTGCAGCCTTACGAGAGACCCCAAGCTGACCGCTCAGCTAAATCAACCTCAAATTCCTAATCCTTAGAACTATGAGAGATAATAAATGTTAATCACTGCTTTAAACTGCTGAGTTTAGGGTAACTTGTTACACAGTATTAGATAACTAATATGGAGGATAAATGCTCCAGTTCCCCCAGAAGCACATTCCACATGGTTCCTCAGGCAATCCCCACAATTCTCACTGTGTGCTTTCCCTTTTCTTTTCTTTAGTATTTTTTCTTGTATTTTTTCTCTCAGTGTTTCAATCTCCCCCACTCCCTCACCTCTGCTTCCTGTGGTCATGTCCCAAATAAACTATCTGCCCCCAAGTCCTTGCCTTGGCATCTGCTTTGAGGGGACACAAACCAAGATAGGGCATCTTGTTCATATTCATAGATCAACTTTTCAAAGAAAGACTAGCTTTTAGGGGCGCCTGGGTGGCTCAGTCAGTTAAGCGTCTGACTCTTGATTTTGGCTCAGGTCATGATCTCTGGGTCATGAGATCGAGCCCCATGTTGGGCTCTGCACTGGGTGTGTAGCCTGCTTAAGATTCTCCCTCCCTCTCCCTCTGCTCTCTCATCCCTATCCACTGTGCTCTCTCTCTCAAAAAAAACCCTCTACCATATATTGTATGATTCCATTGATACAAAATGTCCAGGACAGGAAAATCTACAGAGACAGAAAGTGGATTAGTGGTTGCCTTGGACTGAGGGTCGGGGTGGGTACTGACCACAAATGGACATGAGGGACCTTTTGGAGGTGATGGAAATGTCCTGAAACTGGATTGTAATGATAGCTGCATAACTCTATATACTTACTGAACATCACTGAATTATTCATTTTAAGCAGGTAAATTTTATAGTATATAAATTATGCCCCAATAAAGCTATTTTTTAAAAAAACTGATTTTCATAGCTGAAACATGTATAGAAATGAGAAAAGAAGAAAGAAGTAGGACAGAGGAAAATGTGAAGGAAAGGATCCCTACTGGCAGTCACATTAGACCCCCAAGAACTATTGCTATGTTCTCTTCCAAAATAAGACCAACATATTTGATACAGGACGAGTAATAATTAGGCCAACTATTCCACTCAAATATGGAAAACTAATATTAAAGACAGAATCTCCTGTGGGCTTTGTCTAACCAAAGAAGATTCCCCCCAGAAATGCCACATCTGTGGTTTTAGGAACCAATACCCATGTCTGATTTAGAAGGACACCCCTAGAAAACTTGTCTTGGGAAAGCCATCAGCAACAACCAATCCTTGGGGAATGTGAGCTATGGTGGGGGAGTCTGTGAGATTCTGGAATCTCAACCCCATGACAAGAAGGAGGAAAGCGCCAATGGTTTTCCATTTCCTTACAATGAGAAGAACGTAGGTGCATACATGTCTTCCTGAATCCTTCTTGCTGGGGCTGCCAGGGAGAAGCAACATTCCCAGGAAAATGAGCGATGTGGCCCATTCTAGGTACCTCCTTCCTTCAGTTTGGCCAGGTTTCTGCCTGGCCAAGGTTCAAGTTCAGGAGTCTGGCACAGGAAAGGGATGAGAGGGAAAAGAAGAAGGATCACTTATTCTTCTATGTGTTCATTTATGGAGCTTAGAGTTTCTAAAGAGCATCCAAGAAAAGGCCTTACCTGGACTGTACTGATTTCAGAGTATGTTGGGAACATCTGTAATTGATATGGGGGACACACATACAGACACACATGGACAGAAACACGCACGTGCGTGCACACACACACATATGTGTACCAGCTACTTGGTTGTGTCAGTCAGGTTTTGCTATATAACAAACCACCCTAAAACTTAGTGCCTCAAAACAGCCACCATTTATTTAGATCATGATTCTGAGGTTTGTCCAGGTAGTTCTTTTGGTCTAAGCTCAGACTTCTCATTTGCCTGCAGTCAGCTAGTGAGCTATCTAGAGGCTGGGTGCTAGGATGGTCACACTCAAGTGCCTTATTGGCAAGACATTGGCTGGGGCAATGGGGACAACTACATGTCTCTCATCATCCAGCGGGCAGTCCTGGGTCTCAGGGTCCCAGGACCCACAAAAGAACAAGCCCAAGTACACAAGCACGTTTCAAGTCTCTGCTCACTCCATGTTTGCTAATGTCCCATTGGACAAAGCAGGTCACAGAGCCCGACTAGACTCAAGGGCTGAAGAAACAGATTTCAGCTCTTTTTTTTTTTAAACAAATTCCACCTCTTGATGGGAAGATCTGTGATGCCACAGGCAGGTGAAGTATTTGGGACCATCATTCCTATAACCTACCACACCTGTTTGTTTTGTTTTTTTTTAAAAATTCTCTTCTCGTTTGAGATCTGCAGGTTGTCATTCTTCTCACTTGCTGGAGAATGTGCTTTGTTCAACAGCTATTCTAGCAGCTAGAAAATATAATTTATTTTGAGATGAACCATTTTGCTCTGAGATTAATTAACCTCTAGCTCTTTCTCTTGAAGAGAAAATTCCCTGTTGCCCTAATCAGCTATTGACTACCATGTAGATGCCCCCAGAGTCTGGTGACAAGCCAAATACAGGATGCCATTCCAGGGAACCTACTGACAGTGTGGATTTGGTTCACAGGTCATGGTGGGCCTGAGTAAAGAAAAATGGCAGTGTCAAAGTCATGAAGGAGGAGACGGGGAGAGGGGGTAAGAAAGTGAGAGGAGAGAAAATGCTCAATTAATAGAACTGGCCCTGGTGTCACCATGAAGGAACACCCAAGCATATACCACTCAGTACCTCAGGAGGAATTTGTAGTCTGCAGACTAGCCGCATCTTTTTAAGGGTGATTCAAGTGCATCTGGGGTAAAGTTTGGCTAATCACAGTGGAGGGGAAATGCTGTGTTCAATTACATACTGTCATAGCCAGTCAACACTGTTGGAATCTGTGAAGGACAAGGGGAGAGAAAAAGATTGTTGGGTAATGGAGATAGGTGGGGAAGGGTACATCTGGATTGGGAGGATTTTCCAGGAAAAGAGAGAGATTTGAGACTTCAGTTTCAGCTTCCCACTGTGAGACACACATGCAGGGGAAGGAACAGGGCCCTTCAAGTCACTTCCCTCCTGCTTTACTCAGCTCCTGAAACACAATCAGCTCTGGCTTAACTTGGTGTCAGGCAAGGGTTCAACAACTAGTAAATAACAGTTCCACCCAAAGCTCATCAGGCCATGGTATAAGTACACTCACAAACACACACACACACACACACACACACACACACACACACACACACACGGCAGATGCAGGATAGGCCAGAGCAGGAAAAACTCTCAGTGCGACCTGGAAAATATTGTTCTTCCCCCAAAGCATGGAAGAACAGTTCCCTAAGCAGCCCCTTGGGGGGTCTGAGGGCTTGCTCTTCAGGATGAAGCCTGCCAGCTGTCCATTAGAATCCACTTTTCCCTTCTTATTGGGCACATAGCTTGACTGCCTTTCCCAGACTCCCTTGTAATGAGGTTTGATCGTGTGATTGAATTCTGGCCAGTAGGATGTGAGAGAAAGCAACTTAAGCCACTTCCAGAACGAGGATGTAAGATAGTAGACATGTCTCCTCCAAGTTATCTTTCTCCTTCCCACTACCTGGAACCCATCACAATCTAGTTTCAACCATACAGATAACAACAATACCTAGAGGATGGCAGAGACACACAATAAAATGAACTTGGGTTTCTGACTAACTGTGGAGCAGAGCTGTTTCGCCAATCTGAACCATGTACTCTGAATTATTATCTGAAAGACAAATAAGCCTCTTGGTTCTGTAGGCTATACTGAGTTGTTAGGTCTCTTTGTTACAGCAACTTAGCCTTTTACCCTAATACTTTCATTCATTCAACCTAAAAGTTGTAGGTCCCCTTGGGGAGATTCTCCTGTATCTTTAGGTTACCACGAAGCCAGTCTTAAACACCAATAAATAAACAAAATCAAAATATATATCCAACTCTAAAAAGACTGTAGAATAATGGATGCATTCCCTGAAAGTTTCTTGGGGAGAGGATGTGGAAGATGTGTTGACGTCGCACACGACTCAGTAAAACCGCTTCAGAACACCTTTTTTTTCTCCCCAAAGTTAATTCCCTATGGCAATTAACATCTTTTGTGTGCATGTTTCTTGTTCTTTCTCTTGCTCTTATGCTATACACACACACGCGCGCGCGCGCACGCACATGCATGCACACACACACTCCTCCTCCTCTTGAGCCTCTTTCTACCTTCTGCTCTTTGCGCTACTTCTGCAGCCTCCTCCTTCTAGTCTTGTCTCTCTTGGCTCCCCCCTTTGTAGCCCTAATGACCATCCAGGTCATAAAAAATATATATCATCCTTAGCATCTACTCTTATTAGAAGGCAGGAAAATCAGTGAAATAGTAACTATTTTCATGTTTTTGAAGTCAGGAGGAATATAAATCATTTAATATTTTTCTCTGTCCTGCATAGGAAAACAAATTCTAATTGAGCATCTACTACGAACTCACAAGACAGACATAGAACCATCTGGAAGGAATCTTGAAGAGTAACCAAAGAGAAAAACCAAAGTTCAGAAAATTACTTGCCTGGATATTATTAGTGGAAGAACTAAGACTAGACCCTGGTCTCTTAACCACTCATGCTCAACTTCTAGTCCCAAGCTCTTTCCTGACATTATCCTCACTCCTTACTTGGAAACTTAGAGGAAAGTAACTGAGGCCTCTCCACATAATGCTTGATGGAACTTGCATACACTAGACCCACCAGAGGGGTAGGAAGGCAGGTCAGTCAGAGGGCTGGGGAAACTGAGCCAGTCACAGAGGCAACCAGACCAAAGACTTCACACCTATCCTGTGATCTACCAATTTCACTCCTACATATTTACTCAAGAGAAATGAAAATACATGTATGTAAGAATACTTGTGCATAAATGCTCATGGAAGCTTTGTTCATAATATATAAAAGAGGAAATAATGCAAATATCCAACATGATGAGGACTGATGAATAAATTATGCTGTAGTCATACAATGAAATGGGATCCAGCAATAAAAAAGGAATGAGGGGCGCCTGGGTGGCTCAGTCGTTAAGCGTCTGCCTTCAGCTCAGGGCGTGATCCCTGCGTTCTGGGATCGAGCCCCACATCAGGCTCCTCTGCTATGAGCCTGCTTCTTCCTCTCCCACTCCCCTGCTTGTGTTCCCTCTCTCGCTGGCTGTCTAGCTCTGTCAAGTAAATAAATAAAATCTTTTAAAAAAAAGGAATGAAATGCTGATATATACAACAACATGGATAATCTGAAAAGCATTATATTGAGTGAAAGAAGTAAGACATAAAAGAGTACATACTGAATGACTTCATTTTTGTGTAGTTCTAGAACATTAGACTAATAGACAATGATAGAAATCATAGCAGTGATTGCCTCTGGCGGGGGCAGGGGATTGGCTGCAAAGGGGCACAAGGGAACAATCTGGGGTGACTGAAATGCTCTATATCTCAATTTGTAAGGTTAGGGTTGGGTGTATACATTTGTCAAGCTCACTGAATAGTACATTGAAGAAATGTGCATTTAACTATATATAAATTATAACACAGACACACACATATGCACACAAATAGTATTGGGGAAAAAAAAGACTATTATAAGAAAAATGGATACATTCAACTTGTAGCTTTTGTTTCTTGCCATATAATGTTACAAAGCAGATCTCTCCCCAGTGCCATTGCTCACTCTTATCTCTTGGCTTCATCTATTCTTCATCTTCAATCCATCCCTGATAATCATATCAAAAGGTCTCCCCATATCCATCAAAACCATCATGCCAAATGTATGGGATGCAAACATACAGCTTCGGCCTGGGACCAAGCCTATATTAGCACCCTAAGCTCATCCTTGGGTTCTCTGCTTTCAGGTCAGTCACGAATGAAAAACGCAAGGGCAGGGAGGTAATGGAAGCTCTTTACCACATCTTAGAGCTCAATCCTGCTTGGTAACTCTGGGAAACAGTATGGAATGATCCCACCCAAGTGATGAGGAAGCTGGGGAATTTACACACCAACTCCCATCAGTCCCTGTTTGAAGATGTTAGATGTTAATTCGCCAGAACTTGTAGTCTACTGTGTATACAGGCAGGGTGTGATCTGGCAGCTAGGGAAAGCCCTCAGGCAAAGGAATGTGTAAGTTGGCCGATGGAAGTCAGACAGATTTGTATGGAAATGGTAAGTCCTGAAAGGCTAAGGGTGGGGCATTACAACTGTCTGCTACAAGGCCTAAACACAGAGGACCGAGGTTTGTTCCCTGATTGGGTTAGCTTTTGCTGTGTAACGAACTACCCCAAACCATAGTGACTTAAAACAATAAATATTTTATTTAGCCCATAACTCTGTGGGTTGACCAGGTAATTCTTCTGATTTGGGCCAGCTCAGATCAGCTCATCTCTGCTCAGCTCTCTTACATGTCCGTAGACGTGAGTTAAATGAATGGTTGTTGTAAGCCACTAAATTTTAGGATGGTTACATGGCAAAAGCTAATTGATATGTGGGGTAAAGGAGTGAAGTTAAATATTGGGTGATCAGGTAAAGTGAAGGGGACATTTAATCTGAGACTTAAAAGATGTCAGGGAGATGGTGATGCTAAGAGGGGGGTAAGGCATTCAAGGTACAGAGAACAGCAAATGCAAAGGTCATGACAGGAAAGGGCTTGGTGCATTGAGGGAACTGAAAGAAGATGAAGAAATGCTGGTAGGACTGAAGACAAGAGTGAGAGAGAGAGAGAGAGAAGGAGGGGGAGGGGAGGGGAATGGTGGGGAGAGACGTAAGAAGACTGAAGGGCACAGGGAAAATCCTCTGACTCATAAGAGGAAAGGAGTCATAAGAAGATGTTCTTTATTAGTACCCTTCATTAATAGAATCTTAGTCAAAAATACATTCTGAATATGCAGCATTTTTATTATATATATTATTCATACAGAATATGCTAATAAAAATTATTCATATTCTTTATACAGTCTTCTCATGCTCTTCACTCTCCCCTTTCTCTTCTCCCTAGGCTCAGCTACAGGAGGAGGGAGCTGTGGCAGAGGCAAATGGGATAGGCCTAACATGAAGACAAAACGACAACCCATTGTCTAAACAAGGAATTCACAAAAGCAAGACAGTGGTGTGAGTTGGCCATTCAGCAAATTGGCCATTTGGCAAACTGGATTCTGGAAAATTGGCTCCCAGCTTTGCAACCCTGAAAACTTCCAGTCCTTCCTTCTTTGTGCTTTAGTCTTCTCAGAAAATAGACTGGATGAAGCCGAAGTCCCTTCCAGCTCTAGTGTGATGAGGTTTTATGGGACCCATGAGTCCCATGGGGTTGTGTGTGGGTGTGCATATGAGTAAGTAGAAATTAATTAATCTCAGATGCCTGAAAAGTATTAAAATAGAAAGGGAGTGAGGGACCTTGGAGGTTGAAGAAGGAGAGGGGGGGGAGGCGTTCACTTGGTCGTCTTGAATTGCACCAGATTTTAGTTCAACAATAAACTAGTCCCCTAATTTCAAAGTCTAATGCTTGGGCACGAATGTGTTATAACAGGGGAATGGATGTGGAAATAGACCAGCCTTGTCTCAACAATCAATTAAATTCAGGCAAATCCCCAAATAAGCCTTCTTTAGTTTTGTTTTCTTCAGTGAAGGAAGGAAACTATACTGTATCTGGCATAGAAGCAGACTTTCAAACAAAAAGGGGGGCAAATGTGGAAAGAAAATTAAAAAATACATCGTGCTTGACATACTAATCAGGAGACCAAGGACATAGACCTGATTCTGCTATCAACTGTGTAACATGGAGAAAATCACATCATCCTTCTGTGCTACAGTTTCCTCTTATGAAGACATGACTGGATCACAGATGGCAAAAACCTAGCATGCATGATACCACCATCTCTGTCCAGGCCAGTGACAGATATCAATAATCAGTCATAGCAATCTTTCCAGGAATATCTAGAGATGCCCTCAGAATCCACTCAACACAGTGCTTCCAGGAACCACTGACAAATTAACAGCACTGGCTCTCAAAGTTAAACTTATCTACTTTTCTGAACTAGCCCACTGGTTCCCAACCTGTGGGCTGCAGACTTCTGGGATGCTATGAGGTTACTGAAAAATGTCTGTTAAGTCATATGCTCACCAAGCCTCATGTGTAGTTTCAATAAAGCGCTACCTTATCAGTATCTTCATTCCAAAAAGAAATTGGGAATATCTGGCCAAGGGCATTTCAAACTCTTTTTCTGCCCTGGCATTTCTATTCCAAGGCCGATTTTATTTCTATCTTAAACCCACTTCTCTTCTACTTCCTTCCCCTTACCCAAGATCTTCTAACACTAACATGGACTCTGGTCAGGATGGAATTTCCCAATGCTCTCTGATAAGGGAAAGAACCAGGCAGCATAGGTCAGCAGATGAGTCACAACAATCATCATTGCTTTGTCCTTGACACGAGCTGTGACCAACTTGAGGGTCATCTGCCCAAACTGGCTCTGGACTTCACCCTTTTATTTCAGGTCATAAGGCCAGGGTCTTTCTTTTCCTATCATTTCCAAGACTTTTCTGAACATTTAATACCATCTCAGATTCGAGTTTAGCTTCTCCTTCAGCATTTTAGGGTAAAAAGCTAAGACCCAGGGTGATATGGAGTACCAGCTTGGGTACCATCCGTTACTAGTTAAACAACCTTCAGTAGTTTTCTTCATGTCTTTGAGTCTCAGTTCCCTCATCTGTAAAGTGGGATAGTTGTGGTGATTAAATAAGACAATGTATGTAAATTGTCTAGTAAAGAGCCTGCCATGTAGGCGTTCAATAAATGATAATGATGATGATGACAGATAAGTTTATTGGACACTTAGTATAATGTCAGGTACTCTGTTGAGCATGTTACAGACAACCCGTTTAACCAAATACATTTCTTTTTTGTGATGGGTAGTAAAAAAGGCCACAGTTTTTCGCAGCTTCTATATCTCCACTCTTTGATTCTGGGTACAGGCCAATATAATGTAACAGAAACTATGCTGTGTGAGTTCTGAGCCTGGGCCTCACCAGACTCTGCAGACCTCTGCTCTTGCCCCACTGGAGGGTGAAAGACAAATGGAGCAAAGACATGATTTCCCAGCTAAAGCCATCCTAGACCAACCAGTCCCCAGCCCACACAGCAGCTGGCCTTATTTGCATGAGTGAGCCCAGTCAGCTGATCAGGTAAGCTTGACTTAGATCAGCACAACTGCCCAGCAGATCCCATCCCAAATTGCTGTCCCACAGAATGGTGAACTAAATAAAGGATTGTTGTTTTAAACCACTAAGTTTTGTGATGGCTTGTAATGCAGCAATAGGTGATACACTTTTCTTCTTGAGTATACACCTAGACTGTATTTCCCATACCCCCTTGCTCCTAGATTGGCCATGTGACTAATTCTTCCCAATTAAATGTGAGTGAAAAGTGGCCTGTGTCACTTTCATGTCAAAGTGGTTCAGAAGCTAGTGTGTCTTCTTACTTTTTCTCCCTGTGTCTGTCAACTGGATGCAGAGGTTCCAGCGGAGGGCTTCAAGGCCTTAGGGGATGTCAAGCCAGAATATAAGCCAGAAAGAACTTGGGTCCCCGAGTCACCACCACACGGAGGAGAGCCATCCACCAAAGGAGAACATCCACTTGGACTTTACATGATCAAGTAATAAACTTCAATTGTGTTAAGCCATTGAAATATGAACATGTCTCTGCTATACTAATTAGCATTATCTTAATTAGTACACAGAAATTATATAATTAAATTATCCCCATTTACTGATGAAGAAACTGAGGTATAAAAAGAAATCAAACCAATAAGAGTTGGAATATGAACCCAGACTGCCTGATTCATAGCAACTCCACATCTTATCTTCCCAAGGCAGTTGTAATAGTCATTATTATTAATATTCCTTGAGGTTTTAATTTACTTGAATGATGAGTTACTATGTAGAGACACAACAATGCATGCCTTTGCCATTTCTTCCCCTTCCCTCATTCCCCAAACTGTTTAGGCTTTGAGGTTGTTGTGGAGGGACGAATTCATATTGGTGTCCCCGTCTCTTCTGACTCCAGCTGCCCAGTCTGTCTGTCACAAAGAGAATGGCCTGAAGTGCTTACACCTATGTGAATTCTCACTAATGAAGGAGCTCCCTTTATCCACAGCTTTCTGCAGAGACTGGGTCCCCAACAAGCTGCATGTTCCTATGCATTTCAGCATTCTCCCTTGGTTCCCCACGCTTCTCACTCTATGCCATAGCCTCTCTTCAGTATTACAAGGATCAGTGCAGCGGGAGGGACAAAGAAATGTTTGTTCCTTGTGCTTTCATTCAACAGCTAGTGAGCACCTTCTATGGGTCATGTGCTGTGCTGGGTAATGGGAGTACAACGACAAATAAAACTGAGAGAATTCCTGCCTTCACCCAGCTTCTATCTGAGGGTTAAAAGGAAAAGGAGTAGTTAGGATGCTGATAGAGGCATGAATCTGCTTAGATGTAAAAGAATATCCAGAACAGATGGGCGATGGTATATATGGTGATTATTTTGCCAACATCTAGGGCGGCAGTTCTTCAATTTAGCTTGTATGAGAATCATCCAAAGAGGCTTTAGTTTAAAAAGCACACTATAGGGCCTTGTCCTCAGGGATTTTGATTTGGAAGATCAGAAGTATGGATTCAGGAATCCACATTTTTAACAAACCCACTGGGAAATTTTAAGTCAGATGGTCCTTTGAGAAACCCTAGTCTATGGCAGGGTATGGCATTTCCACAGAACTTCACAGATGTTGTACCAGAACTCACGGGCAGATCTAGGCAAGGTCTCTGAAGCCAAAAGCTGGGGCACTGGGGAGCAACATGATGGGGCATAAAACTGCTAGCATGTCAGCACCACAGAATGCCCAGAAGAACAGAGAACAAAGGATCCAATTAAATCCATTGAGTCCCCATGAAAAGACAGAGAGAAAGGGCAACTGTCATCACTAAAGTGACAAATAACATGCTGAATGTGAGTACTTTGCCTGAATTAAGTTAGCAGAAGGCTTTCAGGGAAGCAGCTTGTGGGAACACATTAAAATAGCACAAGAGACCGAAGCACTTTATGGGAAACTCAGATTTTTCTTACCTTAAATCAAATATTCATTGAAACAAAGAATTCCTACCCAAAACAAGCAGCACTGAATTGTTTCAAGAAGAGGTGCCAGTTATAGCTGTGCCCCTGGCCAAGGCCCAGCTAGGGAAACAGATCACTGCCCTCTAATAAGAGATTCGGTTTATAAGGACACAACAAGGACAAGTGGGTAGAAATTACAGGAAGGCAGAGTTCAGCCTGCTGTGAGGAAGAACTTCTGAATAACTTAAAAATGGAATAGGCTGCCTTTTGAAGCAGCAAACTGTCTGTCTGAAGAATTCAAGCCAAGCCCAGATGTACTGCTCTGTATTTACCAAGCTGTCTTTGTATCTAGTGATACAAAGAACAAGATTAAGACACAGTCCTTGGCCTCAATGAACTCATGCTTCAGTGGGGGAGGCAGACAAATAAGCCCCCAATTGTAATATGTACAATGACACCATGACTATAGTATACCTGGGTACCGCAAAAGCCTAAGAGAGGAGGTTCTGGCTCAGATGGAAAGGTTGGGGAAGGCCTCCTAGAGGAAGTGACATGGGATTTGCATGCTAAGCCTCTCAGAGAAGGAGAAAGAATGGCATTCTGGGCAGATGGAATGGCATATGTGAGGGCATGGAGGCAAGAAATAGCATTATAGGAAGGAGAAAAGACACAAGTTCATCAGGATCCAGTGTAGGGCACCGGAAGAAGGAGGTAGGACAAAAAGCTGGAGAGGCAGGCACAGACAGATAAGATCATGAGGAATTCTTAGGTTAAGATGAGAGGTTATCTTGAAAATGGTGAAGAGCCATTGGAGGTTGACCTACATGACTTCTGAAGCCCTTTTCAATAAATAATTCTTTGAGTCTAGACAACAATTCACTTCTTCTAAAATTACTTTATAAACTGGTAACATATATATATATAAAATCAATGCCATTTTAGTCACAATCAAACATTTATAGGGTCTTGGTATGTGAATGATGTGGTATTTTAAATCAGTAGAGAAAGAAGACACTATTAATAAACAGTGTTGGAACAACTGGCTAGCCATAAGGCAAAAGATCGATTTAGATCCATCCATCCATACATCATCCACAAGCATAAAACTCCAAATAGACCAGGATCTAAATGTAAATGAAAAAAAGATGAAACCATAGAAGTGCTAGGAGAAAACACAAGCAAATTCCTCCACAATGTGGGTGTGGAAAAGGCTTTTTAACTATCCCTTAAAATCCAGACGCAATAAAAGAAAAGGTTGACAAACTTGATACTTAAAAATAAGCTTTGGGGTGCCTGGGCAGTTCAGTTGGTAGAATATGCGACTTGATCTTGAGGGTTCTAAGTTTGAGCCCCATGTTGAGTGTAGAGATTACTTAAAAATAAAATCCATGAGAGACTATGGACTCTGGGAAACAAACTGAGGGCTTCAGAGGGGAGGGGGGTGGGGGATTGGGATAGACCGGTGATGGGTAGTAAGGAGGGCACATATTGCATGGTGCACTGGGTGTTATACGCAAATAATGAATCATGGAACACTACATCAAAAACTAAGGATATACTGTATGGTGACTAACATAACACAATAAAAAAATATTTAAAACAAACAAACAAACAAAAACCCCCCAAAAATAAAATCTTTTAAAATATAAAATAAACTTTGCATGTCCAGAAACACTATAAACAAAGTCAAAAGACAATTGACAAATGGAGAGAAAAATTCTGAAATATGCCAAAGAAAAGGCATTAATATTCTTAATATACAAAAAACTATTTAAAATGGAAGGACAAGGGGCTGGGGGAAGGGCAGAATGAAGAGTTATTGCTTTATGGTTATAGACTTTCTGTTTGGGGTGATGGAAGTGTTCTGGAAATAGTGATGATGGTTGTACAACGTTGTGGATGTACTTAATACCAGTGAATTGTACACTTAAAAATGGATAAAATGGCAAGTGTTATGTTATATATATACTTTTTTTTACCATCATGAACTTTTTTTAAATCTTTGAAAAAAAACGTAAAGGACAAAGGATCAAAAAACCTGAAGAAAAAAATCTGAAAAAGACATGAACAAACAATTCACAAAGAAGTTATAAAAATGGCCCTTAAACATAAGAAATATCATTCATCATTAGACAAATACAAAATAAAGGAACACTACAATACCATCTCTCACCTACCAGATTGGTAAAACTTTAGAAGTATGACAACAAAATGTGCCGGCAAGGTTGTGAGGAAACAGGCACTCTCATACATTATTGGTGGGAATGCAAACTGGTACAACCCTTCTGGAGGGAAGTTTAACAATATGTACAGAATTACATATGCAAGGTATCCTTTGACCCAGCGATACCTCTTTTAGGAAATACATCTAACAATACAATTATACATGTGCACAAGATTATTTATTGTGGCATCATTTATAATTGTAAAATGTTGGAAACAACCTAATGTTGATAATGGGAGAGTGGCTGAATAAATAAATGGAGCATCTACACAATGGAGTATGACATGCAGGTGTAAAGAAACAACAAGGAAGATATCTATGAACTGATAGGGAGTGAATTCTAAGACATGATGCCAAGTGAAAAAAAAAAGTGCAAAAGATTACCCATAGTATGCTCCCCTTCATGTGAGAAACAAGGGGATATGAGAAAACACATATGTGTCTGTTCAGTCATACAAAAGAAATCTAAAAAGGATAAACTAGAAATTGAGAAGAATAGGTAACTATAGGGGACGAATGGGAATGGAGTGGAAAAAATGGGGAAAGGGAACGGGGTAGTAGAGATGAGCAGCAAGTAACATTTTTATGAGTATACATTTTTGTTTAGTTCTGGCTTTTAGAACTGTGTGAATGCTTCTATTACCCTAAAAAAATAACAATGATTAAACCCAGGATATGAAGAGTGCTCAGGATGATATATAATCAGTAACAAATGAGTCTAACTGTATTACAAGTGAACAATATAACCACACTGAAAGGAAAATAACTAACCTAAGTAAATTTGTTGAACAATAGTCTGTACACCATAAGGTTAAAGACATAAAGAACTGTATACTGTTCTCTAGTTAGTAAACTGTTTTTCACAGGGGTTTAGTTTAGCAATCCTGAAACCACTTTATGTGTGTACTAGGATGGAGCAAATACATTATTTACCATGGATAATGAGAACCAGGTTTTTCAGTGTTGGGGAAAGAAATTGAAAATAAGGAAAAGAGGAAGGCTAAGAATGAACTCCGTAGTGTAGGACTGCAGGAAGTATCAAAATGCATTCATGGTTTTTAAAACATATGTACATAGGGAGAGGCAGAGAAATAAATACAAGTGTGTGTTATCCATGTGTGAGTGTCCATGCATATATTCCCTAGCTCTGTTTACTGAGAGCACCAGAAAGTAATGACACTCCAGCAGCAATGAGCACACCTAGCCCCCATATCTTGGTTTCTAAATACCATTCTCCATTGAAAGGAACCAGGGCTCCTCAGAGAAATGGTCACTTCATGTTCAGGACTGGGAAAGGAAAATGTAAGATAAGCCTGGCACATCTTGTGGAGACAGAAAGCAAGGAAGTGTTCGAAAAATGATGGCTCATGTTGAAAGGACACAGAACGAACACAAAGCAGCTCCCAGTGGTCAAATCTGGAGCAATTTTAACAATAAAATAATGATAGTAATGGATTATAACCCATAGGGGAAAATGTCTATACAGGCATACCTCCTTTTATTGTGCTTCACAGATAGCATTTTTTACAAATTGAAGGTTTGTAGCAACCCTGTGTCAAGCAAGTCTATCGGCACCATTTTTCCAATAGCATTGCTCACCTCATATCTGTGTCACATTTTTGTAATTCGCACAATATTTCAAAGCTTTATTATTATTATATTGGTTATGGTGCTCTGCAATCAGTGATTATAACTCACTGAAAGCTTAGATGATGGTTAGTATTTGTTAGCAATAAATTATTTTTTAATAAGGTGTGATGGTTAGTATTTCTAAGCAATAAAGTATTTTTTAATTAAGGTATGCACATTGTTTTTTTAGACATAATGCTATTGCACACTTAATAGACTAAGTATAGTATAAACATAACTTTTTTATGCACTGGGAAACCAAAAAATTCATTTGATTTGTTTTGTTGTGATATTTGCTTTATTGCAGTGCTCTACAACCAAACCCACAATATCTCTGAGGTATGCTTGTACTGATAATAAATAAATAAGTAAGTAAGTAAATAAATAAGCATGCAGATAAGTAAATAAGTTAAACAGCAGCTCTCCTTTCCAAGAGATTCTAACTAATAAAGGTAGAAGAAATGATGGAAATTAAAAAACACATTTGGCAAAACCATGGTAACAGTTGTTGGAAGAAAGAATTATTGATGGATGCTGTTATGGACTGAATTATGTACCCCCAAATTCATATGTTGAAGCCCTACCCCCAACATGACTTTATTTGTAGATGAGGCCTTTAAGGAGGTAACACTGCACAAAACTTGGAACGGTACACATTTGTGAAGCTGACAGCCTCCTCTGTACCCCATTCTACCTGTTCAGTGCTTCTGTAATCATGTTGAGTGCTGATTAATTTCTGATACCTGTCTTTCCACCAGACCATGGGCCCCTCCAAGGCAGGAATGTCTTGTTCATCTGTGTACCCCCAGTGCCAGGACCACAGCAAGCACTCAAGTTCTTTTTTGAATTGGCTAGAATTGACACTGAAAAGGAGTAAATTAGCACATCATCTGTTGCTGGCTCCCTTCTAGAGAAAATTCTTTGGCTTTGTTTCCAGTTAGTGGATGCCACGTTGTGCCTCCTCAGTCCTCCCTTCAGAATGAAGTAGTCATTCCCCCAGCTGACTGGAGTGTTGGCAGCCAAGTGCTCTCCGCTTGATGAGAGAGAGCTGCCTCAGCAAGGGTGTGCCCCTTTAGTGGGGGCACCCACATCTGATGACTGATCGATGCAGAGCTATGAAGACCTGGGCCCTCATCCTCACCCCAGACAACTCTGCAAGGTTATCCCAGCTCCAGACCTCCCCACAGGATCAACGGAGGCCTTTGTTGGTACCACACTGTAGCTCAAATGATGCCTTGTCCAATCCTGCTACTTCCTCTTCTTTCACAGGTGTTGAGCCTACAAGCACCCCTAATAAACCCAGCGAATGAATCTTTCTGCAGTCTGCTTCCCAGGGAGCACAGCAGGCAACACTCTGTAACCTCTGTCTTAGGTGTGCCCTTCTCGGGCCTGATCTGGAATATGCTGAACGCCCGTTACAGCCCAGATCCACTCGTGGGCTAAATTTTCACTAAAAGATGCCTGGAAGGTAAGGAGACAGGACCACGGTCTCACTCACAAGACACTACTCTGTTCCCCTGCCCCCCCTTCCCACCACTCTACAAATGCTTCTGCATCCCTTCTCAGAGATCCTGATACGATCCACACAGACAAAAATTCTCTCTTTGGGTCCGAAGTAACTGTAAACTGAACACCGTTTAGTTGAAACTCAATCCCTTTACAGGAAGTGTCTGCTTCCAATATCTTTTAACAACTGAGCACATCCCAAGTTCAAATCCCAGCCTCCCTGCCGAGAGGCTGTCCTGCCTCCCGCAGCAAAACCCTCAGCTCAGCAGAGGCACCCCTGGCACAGAGCAGCTGTGGAGCTGCTGCCGCTCAGCTCTTCCCCACCTGGAAGTCCTTGCCGCTGTGGATGGCTTTTGGATTCCTATGAAGGAGATGGTTCCCACTGCCCCTTAGTGGATCTCAGCCTGGAGCTTTCCCAGGCTCCACGAGTCCCAAGCCAACCAGCGATGAGAATCATTTAGAGGAGTAAGAAAATTATGGGAACAATCAAACACAGATTTGACCTGACTGGTCTTGAGCTGACAGCTAATCAAGTAAGTCCGTTCATTTCTGCCCTGGAGCTACCTGCTATCTTGTTGGCATCAGATGCCCACAGCAGATGCTGGACCTCGGTCACACAATTAGCTGGACATTGCATTGCAAATGTCTCTTTACTGGCAATATAGACCTTTTCATCTATTTTCCCCTCCGCCTGGGAAACATTCTCTCATGTCCACAAAAAAGGAAGGCACCTCAGCAGGCTCTAACATTCCTCTGTCAACCATCCCCCTCCCCAGCAGTACAGTTTTTTCTTTGTATTTGATAGAATCAAAATCAGATGCGTTGCCATCAGGATATGATAAACTGTACTCTTGGTGTTTCATCATAATAGTAGGGTTAGGACTAAAGCCAAACAGTGGCAATTTCTTCCCTTCAAAGAAAAATTGCTTTTAAGAATTAAATAAAATCCTTCTTCTTCACACCATCCTCAACAGACCCTTCCCCAACCCATGGTACAATATCTGATGAGGAAGACTTTGTTTATAGAGTATCTAGAATATTTCCATATTTCAAATCAATACATTCGATGCCTCGGACAAAAATAAATAAAGTTGAGGCTTTAGCAAAACATTTCAGAGTCACAGGCCAGATAAAATGAAGGTGAAATCTGGTCTTAAAAAGGAAGGTTTAAAAAACAACGACAACAACCAGAGGTAGAAGAAAAACTACACTGCCTTGCTCTGTAAGCAGAATTGATCTGAAGTGGAGGTTTGATGGACTTTAATCTTACCCTGGTATTTGGGGGCCTTCCAGCACCCACACATTTTTGTCAGGCAGTGTTTACAAAGAACAAGAGAAGCAGGAGCAATTCAGAAAAAGATTTTGTTTCAGGATGGAAAAGATTAATCATGAAGTCACGTGGTCTATTATTATGCAACAAGGAGTAATGGACTTGTAAGTAAGTGGTGAAAGAAATGACTTAGTAAACAACCTCTTTTCCCTGCAAGAGGATAAGAGGAAGAAGAGCTAGAGACAATTTCAGCCGACTCAGGAGGTGAAATTCAAGGTCTGATCATTTCTGCAGACCTCCAAAAGACGGGGTAGCATTTCTAAAGCTGTAGCAAATATTGATTGTATAATTGCTATAGATTTTCTCTGGGGCTCTTAAGAGAAATAATTTTCTCAGATTGAGGCTTTTCCCTTGCAGCTAGCCCACTAGGAGAAAATGATCATTTCTTCTGCTTCCTGTACCACAATGAGTTTATTGAGAGTTGTGTGCGATCAGTATTTCTGTCCAGCATCATCGAGTAGAGATAAGGGTGACAGTGATGGTGATGGCAGGAAGGAGAAGGATGAGGGGACCAGTAGTAGACATGGCATGATCATGGCGGTGGTTATGGTGGTCATGGTGTTGGAGGTGCCATGTGGTATGCGGTAGAGGAAGTGATGGTGCCGGTAGTGATAATGGTGGTGGGATAGAGGTGATGATGGCATAAGAGTGATGGCGGCAGTGATGGTGTGGTAGAGATGGTGGTGATGCTGATGCTGACGTGGTAGAGGGGGTGATAGGAATGGTAGTGATAATGATGGTAATGGTGATGGTAGTGGTGACACTGATGGTGGTGATAGTGGTGACAGATTATAAAGGTCCTGGTGGTGTTGGTGGTACTGGTAACATGAGTATGATGGTGATGACCATGGTAGTGATGGTAATAGTGCTGATGATCATAGTCGTCATGGTGATATGGTAGATATAGCGATAAAACCAGTCTGTTGCAGGGATTATGTCCCTATTGAGGAGGGGGCAAGATTCTACTAAAATTCATTTCTGAACTTCCTTGAATTGAGTCTCTACAACAATAGGGGGACTTACTCATTCTTTCAAAAAGTATTTACTCAGCATCCACTCTGTTCCGGGCACTGTTCAAGGTAGTGATGATACAGCAGTAAACAAAGCAAACAGAACTCTGTGCTCTCAAAGAGCCGCCACTGTAGCCAATGAGACAAAGTAGATAAGTAAAACATGTCATTATGTAGGGTGATGATAAGCCCTAAAGAGAAAAGGCACAGGAGATGAAATAGGGAGTGCTAGCAGGGGTGGTGTGTGTGTGTGTGTGTGATCATTTAGATGACTGTTCAGCAAATATTCTCTCTCTTCTCCTTCCCCTCCCCCAGTGTGGGCAGAGTATACTTCCCTAACTCTTTAATGTTGAGTTTGGTCACATGATTTCCTTTGACCAATAGAATGTTTGTGGAGTGTGATGCAAAGAGAGATCTGAAATTGCTTATGTTGTTTGGCTTGGCTCTTGTGCTCTGATGATATACCATGACAAAAGCATGCCCTGGGTAGCCAGTTCTGGCCTCAACATAAGTACACATGGACCAGATCTGAACCCAGCCTGCAGCCTAAAGCAGAGTTGACAAGTCAAGACCATCCTAGAGCAGTTCAGCTGCAGCCAAACCCATCACTGGAGACAAATGCTTGTTGTAAGCCACTGAATTGGGGGTGGTTTATTATGTAGCCTAATTATGGCAATAGCTGACTAACACAGAGTAGGCACAATTTTAAATAAGGTGAGCAAGGAAGGCCTCATTGGGAAGATGGCGTCTGAGAAAACAGCCAGAAGAGGTGAAACAACAGGGCATAATGCAGGTAACTCGTGACAAATCATTCCAGGCAGAGGGAAGAACAAGCTCAAAAGCTCTAAGGCAGAACAGCAGTGACATGTTTGAGCAAGGAGACCAGTATGTCTGGAACAGAGTAAGAGAGGAGAAGACTAATAGGAGGTGAGGTTACTGAAGTAACCCAAGTGTGGGGCAGATTGTGTAGGGCCCTGTGAGCCATAGTAAGAACATTAGGAAGCCATCAGAGTGTTTTGAGCAGAAGAGTGACACAATTTAACTTGTGTTTTGAGAAGATCACTCTGGTTTCAGTGTGGGTGAACAGTGAGCTCTAGGGAGGTAAGAGTGAAAGCAAGGAAGGCAACTGCTAAAGCTCCAGTGAAAGATGATGGTGGCTTGGATGGGGGAAGGGGTGTGACTTACTGTCTCGGACCATCTCCATGGGATGGCCCAGACTCTTCATCATCCCAGCCCAGCAGCTAAGGAAACTGAGGCCGTTGGGGTTGGCCTCAGTGGTAGTTACCAGTAAAGGAGCCCGGATGAAAGCTCCCACTCCCATGTCTCCAATCTGTCGCTCAGCACAGGGAGCGTCGCCACTCCATCCCGCTATTGTCTGGGCTGGGGGTCCTCAGTGACTCAGGAAGGGAGGATCTTTTCAGAACAGCTCAGGCGGACACAGATGCAGCCTGACAGTCCAGCCACAGGCTCTTGTATGCGTGCATCCTCCACTTTGTCTCAGTTGGCAACACACCTTTGATTCCAGCCTCAGATGAAGAGCTCGCCTGCGTTCTGGGGGCCCTGGCTGCTCTTACTGTTTCACGGTGGTGACCTAACAGGCTGGGGTGCCTGCATCCCAAACCTCCTTATTCTCATCGGCTCCACTGCAAATGAGTTTGCCTGGCTCAGGGACTCCAATAACTTGCCACCTCCCCCATGGGACCACATTGTCCTTAACCAACTGCTTCTCTCCTTGGCCTGGACCTCTGTGGAGTAATCAAAAAGGCAGACTTAGTCGGGCATTTTCCAAACTCTGGAGGGGACAACACTCTTTTCTTCAAGTTCATTTGATTGTGTGGGAAGGTAGCTAAGGCTGTGTGTGTGCGGTTGTGTGTACATAAGTGTGCTAGGATGAGATACCACTCAGAATATTTATTTGAGTGTTTCATTTGATTATTTTTGTCTAAATATTATTAGTTATTTAAGCTTGTGTCCCCTGCCTTTTTTTTTTTCCTGGCTCAAGTTCAAACAGGCACAGAGTGTGTTTTAGAAGAAAAGATCACTTTTTTCCAAATCAAAAGATAGCCTAAGATAAATGCATCTATCTGTAAGAATAACAAAAAATGTTAGCAAATTGAACCAAATTGGCCCCAGTCCGCTCTTACTTAGTCAAGTTACCTCTAAGAAAAAAGGGGAAAACTTGTGAAAAGTTATCAGAGTTGCTAAAATACTTTGTTTCCTTGTAGCAAATCATCAGGTTCAGAGAAATACTCTGTCCCGACCTTCTGTGGCCATGTGTGTGAGTCCATTTGGCTGGACCTGGTGTTGCCCTCGGAACCTGTGGCTGCAGGTTCCCACAACAACAAACTCCACCCCAGCGAAGGAAGAGGGAGGAGGTTTTCAAGAAGAGAACAACGCCAGGCGTCACAGCTGGGAGAGGCCTGCAGAGAGGACTCTGGGAGCATCCGTTAGTCACCCCATTTTACAGATGCGGAAACCGAGGCTCAGTGTTGGTTGCCAGATCTGATCCACGGTACTGTCCTTGGAAGGTGCTTTCTAATGCAGTTCAGTCGCAAACATAAATGGCTGATCAGAAGTGTAGAAAAACTGCTCACTGAGGAAATTAAATTACTGTAAAAGCCTGCTGTGGAGTATCAGCCTGGTCTTCTATTCACAGAGCGTGAGGACTGGATTCAGTGTTGAAGCAGGGCCACTGCTCTATTCGGATGCCCTTCAAGGACTGTATTTGAGGAGGCACCAAAAGCAGAAAGCTGGCTGAAAAGGAAACAGTAATCGAGTGGTGCCTACCAGCTGATGGCGGTCTGCGTGCACGCACAGTCCTTCCCTGACTCAGCTCTCCCAGCCTGACTTCCCAGGCGAGGCTGTGGACTTCCTACCTTCATGGTTTCTTACCTCCCCTCCAGCCATATTTGTCCAGCTAGGTGGCCTTCAATTAACTGCTGTCATTGTGACTGACCCTGCGATTTTCACGTATTCTCTCATTCTAATCACTTCACAAAATGAGTTTCAGGGAGAGACAAGTTCAGTGATTTGCCCAAGGTCACATATCTTGTAAGTAACAGAATCAGGTGTCTGGGACGACGAGTCCACTGCTTTCTCCACCAACCAGGCCCTTCCCCCATCAGCAAAATGTAACACATTGCTAATTGGATGGCACCACTCAATGCTAGAAATTGGTTAACAAGTAGATATGCCACAAAAATGCATAGGTGAGGGCAATCTGTAAGACAAGTGAGGAAAATAATTGGCAGAAGCTAGGAGAGAGACCAAACTATCAACAAAAGGAAAAAATTAAAAGCGACTTGATTTTCTGGAAAGGCAGGCAACAAAAGGAGAACACTGAGTGGGGCCAACCTCAACTGCTGTTAGATTACAAATCTACGGTGGTAAAGCAGAGTCAAATGCTGAAATAAGTAGAGAATTTTGTAAGGGAATGACTTGACCTACAAAAGACGAAATAAAATGCATGAATTTGAAATGGGCCTCTTCTATGAAAAAAAATTATATATATATGAATCTGAGCAAGAGAAAAAACTCTGATTATCTTACACAAATGGGGGAATTCATTAGTGGGCTATCAAGGGCTAACACAGTCAGTGAGAAGCTGGAGGTGAAGGCTTGGGACAACCAGCAGGACCCAAGGGTGCCACTGAAGTAGCAGAAACAACAGCCCAATTGCCAGGGACAACATTTTCCTCAAGTTTCTGCTACCACTGCTATATACCAGATTCTGAACTTGCCCTTTGTCTTTGTGCCCCTTGTTTAAGATTTAGTATCCTAGCAGCAAGAGTCTACTTGGCTATCTAAACCTTGGCTATTCCAGGGGTAGAAAGAAGGGGGAACTGGACCCCTTTGCCTTCCATAATGGGAACATCAGCAGGAGGCTGACATGGCTATGGCCCTCCTACTAACAGCAGGCATGATGGGGATGTATGAATTAAGGCAATGTTAATTGTGGTAACAACCCCAAGGTTTAATGACCTAACGCAATAGAAGTGTATTCCTAGGCATGTAACTGTCTGATACAGATATTCCCAGTTGGCAGTCAACCTTCCACAGGATTATTCACAACTCAGCCTCTTTCCATATTGTCGCTCCACCCTCCTCTTGGGCCTTGGAGTCCTCTCCATTCAACTGGAGGATGGATAAAGAAGGTAAAGGTACACCCACTGCTAAAGCTTTCTGACCCAGCATGACATACATCACAACCCCTCCTGTTCCATTGGCGAAAACCAGTCCTGTGGCCTCACCTACATGTAAGGAGGCAGGGGAAATGGAGCTCTTGGCAGGCAGATGCTTTCAATCAATGATTCTACACTCTGCAAGAGAGAGTCCACATTTTCTATGGACAAAAAGTTGTTTTTGGTATGGGAAACTTCCTACATAGAGATGGGGGCCAACGGGGAGGGAGTGGGTAAGATGTATGATGGCCAAAAGCCAGCATAAGTCTGTTACAAAATGTATTTCCAGACACTTGCAAGGAAGCCTACAGTTAAATTTTCATGAAGCTGCTGTACCTCCTTCACCAGAGTTTATAACTCTCAAGGTCAGATATTGCCCTGAGAGGTCCACCTGCTACCCAGGCTAGAGTTTCCCTCTGGCATCCCTGATGACAAGGCAGCATTCAACCTGTATTCCCAAACCTCCTCAGGAGTGGAGTATTAACCAGGAGGTTTTAAGCTGGATGTAATAGAAACCCTACCTCGAGGTGGAATCCAGACGTACAGGCGTCATCAGGCATAGGATGATCAGCAGCTTAATGGACAGCTTCCTTCTATCTCTTTGCTCTGCAAACCTCAGTGATGATTTCATCTTAAGGCTGGTTCCCCTCATGGCCACAAGATGATTGCCAGTGAGTGTCGAGACTAATGAGTCCTGATGCAGGTCGAGCAGGAGAAAGGGAAAAATATCTTCCCCCACCATGGAACACGAGAGCTTCCTTCAAGTCTGACTGGGCCAGCTCAGGGTAAATACCAACGTCTGGACCACAAAGAACTACTAAGAGAATACCATGTGCTAAATGGCTTGGACTAATCAAGAGCCATCCCTGGAGCTGGGGATGCGATCCCTCTCCCATAATCACATGAAGGTCATACTTCAACAAAATTGGGGTTCTGTAGTCAAAAGCAGGGGATGGGAGGAAGGAGAATGAATATGAGTGGTCCATCAACAGCATCCACTGAAGATGGAGAAAAGGCTTTACCTGGTAAGAAAGGTCACTGCACTTTGGGGCAGTGCTACTTATTAGAAAGCTCTCTATATTGAGCCCAAAACTTGCTCCTAGCTTTGCTCTCTGAAACTTCACAGCAGAAGTCTAAACATTTCCCATGACATACTTTCAAAACTTTAAAGAGAGATATTGTATATTCTTACTCTATACCAAAGTTTTCTTTAGGCTGAACCCCCTTGCTTTTATCCTTCTCAATATACCATTTCCCACCTCCTCATGACTCTTGTATTTCATTTATATACATGTTCCAGTTTGACAAAGTCTCTCTTACAGGGTAACGTCCGGGAAAGAACAGCAAAACTACACCCTTCTTTGTTCTTCCTACCATCCCTCTATTAATGCAGCCAATAACTATATATTTAATTAAGGTAACAAAAGCTATGCTACCAGGGAAACCCAAATATCATATTGCCTTTTCATAATAAAGGTTTATTTCTCACTCACGCATAGTCCTGATTAACCGGTGGCTCTCTTCCAGGCAGTGGTGAGCCATGCCTCTTCCATCTTGTGATTCTGCTGTATTCAACACACAGCTTCCAAAGTCACCGTTTTTGCCTGTGTCAAGCTAGAAGGGGAAAAAAAACATGAAAGATCATGTGGGGGCAGTATTTATAGGCCAAAGCTGGAAACAGAGCACCTTGCATTCTGTTGGTCAGGACTCGGTCACATGGCCACACCTAAGTGCAAGGGAAGCTAGAAAGTGTAGTCCAACTATTTCTGCCACAGATATTTAGCCATTGAGAGCCTGCATCACATGGATGGTTCTTGTTGAGCCTGCTGGTGCCCAAACTCCACCAGATTTTATCTTAACGAGTTACTGCTAGGATAGCCTCACTGTCGTCCTACAGTCATAGAATTCATCTTTTGAACCTATGGGTAGGGCTCCTCAATGCTCCCACTCACAACCCATTGAGGCCTCTCATTCTGTTCGCTGCCTCTACTACTTTCCTACCCTTTAGGAATGTATCTTTGGGCACAATACGACTAAAACCTACCTGGAGACAAGCAATTCTTCACTAAGTGCAATCAATCAATTTTGTATAAGTCAGGCAATGGTGCTGACTTGTTTCAAGGATATCAAGGGCCCCTGGGGAGTTACTGATTAATACCTCCAGTGAACATCACAGGTTAACACTGTCCCTTCCTACATCCTTTTTGCCACTGTGGGGTTGTTATTGTTTTTTCTGGATTGGCAAGTAGATTTCCAGATCCTCTGTTGGTTCATTCTTCTGTGTCTTCAGTGCCACGTGAAAAAGAAGAAAAAATGTATGGCTGGCTCTGCTCTGCCATGCTGGGAATTTTGAAAATGACCTTGAAGTCTGTTGCTTTCATTGCTTTTTGAGGCTTTGTGGGGCCAGAGCATTTGCTGTGTATCTATTTCCAACCCGTAATGCAAGACATGTAATTAGTGGTGCCTCCGCCTCTCCCTGCAAGCTCAATCAGGCAGAGCCTGTCCACATGTCCTCCATAGACTCCCCTTCCACAGCAAACCAAGGCAGATGTTTCTTACTCCAAAACACCACTTTCAAACAATTCTCCAGCCAAAAAATCATCATTGGGATGTCACTAAATGGTATTTGCTCTGGAGCAGCTCACATTAATCCACAGGGTTATTAAATATTGGACATGGGGTTGTATGTGGCTAGAATTCTGTCACAATAAAACTTCAAAGGAGTTAGTACCACATAGGCCAAAAAATATCTTAAAATACCCTTTCCAAAAAGCCAGTATGTGGTTCATCTTCATGGTGACACAGTTGTTTTTGTTTTTTGTTTTTTGTTTTGACCTGGAAGAAAGACATTCATTCATTCATTCATTCAAGGATTTACTAAGCATCTACTGTGTGCCAGGCACTAGAGTAGGTGATAGGGATAGAGATGAATCTTTGGCTAGAGAAGCTTCCGGGACAGTAGGAAAGACAGACAAACCAGCAATATGATATGATAATACAATAAATTTATAGAAAATTCAGTGGAAAGGTATTAGACGTGGATGAGGTCACACAGATCATCCAATGCAGTCTTTCTTAACCTTTTAGAATCAATACCCCCCAATATCTATCTCCCTTTATATAAAACCAAAAATCTCTAGGCCACCTCTCAGGAAACTACAATATCATCCCTCGCTCTCAGGAGAAGGGAATCTTTTAGGAACATGGAGTTGTCTTCTGTGGATGTTGGCCAGCTCAGAAGATTTCTTCCTACTTTGCTTTTCTGTAGTACTATTTTTAAAAATCACAATGTTTTCTAAATATTAAAATGCTATTTAAAAACTCTTCCATCCTTTCCTCCCCTCATCCACCACTCCAGTTAGCTCATCTAATCCAGGCCCCACCCCTCTTTTTGAAGATGAAGACATTGAGGTCCAGAGAGCCGAAGACAAAAGCTCAGGGACCCCAGGACTTCCAATGTTGTTTGGGGTTAATGATGATGTGGGATGATGAAAGAAAGAGCAGGACTGGTTTAAAGAACAGTGTAATATTACTCAGCCATCAAAAACAACGATTACACAACATCTGCAGCAACATGGACGAGACTGGAGGAGATAATGTTAAGCGAAATAAGTCAAGCAGAGAAAGACAATTATCACATGGTTTCACTCATTTATGGAACATAAGAAGTAGGAAGATTGGTAGGAGAAGAAAGGGAAGAAGGAAGGGGGGGTAAACAGAGGGGGAATGAACCACGAGAGACTGTGGACTCTGGGAAACAAACTGAGGGCTTCAGAGGGGAGGAGGGTGGGGGAATGGGATAGGCCGGTGATGGGTATTAAGGAGGGCACGTATTGCATGGTGCACTGGGTGTTATACGCAACTAATGAATCATGGAACTTTACATCAAAAACTTGGGATGTACTGTATGGTGACTAACATAACATAATAAAAAATTATTAAAAAAAATAAAGAACAGTGTAGTCTTTGCTTCTCGAAATGTGATTTGCAGACCAGCAGCATCAGCATCACCCAGGAGCTTGTTAAAAATGCAGAATCTCAGATGCCACCCAAGACCTACAGGATCAGAATCTGCCTTTTAGCAAGCCCCCCAGGTGATGTGTGTGTACCCTGGCACCCGAGAAGCAGTGCTGTAGCAGTCACTGTTGGGGCCCCCACGCCGTATCTCGCCCACCCACCTGAGTTCATCAGCAGATATGGTAGTTTCCAACATGCCAATAGCTTCTTACTTCACATGCCTGCATTCTGACTCCTTATTAAGTATGGTGGAGTTAATGCCCCAGGGTAAACCCTCGACCCGTGAGGGACTGAAGCCACTGGATAAATGCCCTATTCTCCCCATCTTCCCACCAGGGGGTTGACTCATCCTTAGCTGGTATGATTTGTCCAGTGATGCAAACATCTCATCAAAAAGAACACAAAATAATCCTGAAAGATGTTGTCCCAAAACTGAGTAGAGGATCACACTGACTCTTATCAAGATCTACTTTGTTCAGGTGATTGTTTGGTTTTCCCTGGCTCCTTGCCATTCCTCCACCTCCTAGTCATCTCCCATGACTTAGGATTACCCCAGGCATGGGAAAATAGCACCCAGTAATTTCTTGCAAACAGACTCCACCTTCTTCTCTCATACAGGTTCCCCGCGTTGCTTTGGGAATTCATTCAACAGCCTCTGCTTTTCAAAGCCTTGAATCAGACACCAATCTGACTGAGGCTGGAATTTCAGGGCACTGATTTCTTTATTTGGACTGGGTTTTAATCATAGGTTTGCCTTCTCATGTCACACTGACCGTAGTCCCTCGGGGTCTCTAGCTTACTTCTTTTACTAACTATGAGGCACGCCTTCCGTGGATGATGAATGTTGATATTCTGCCACCTAGTGGAGGAACTGGATCTGCAGGGATGGAGCCTAAAGGCTGAAAAGAAGGGATTCATAATTTAACACCCACCATGTTCTTATCGAAATTTATTATGTAGGGACCACTCTATACATAGGAGCTCCTTTATTTTTTTAATGTTTTTAATTAAGTAGGCTCCATGCCGAGGGTGGGGCTTGAACTCACAACCCTGAGATCTAGAGTCGCATGCTTCACCAACTGAGTCAGCCAGATGTCCCACATTCATTTGTTTTTATATTTACGACTCTATTTTTTTGTAGCCTCAAGTTTTTATTTAAACCCCAGTTAGTTAACATATAGTGTAATATTGGTTTCAGGGGTAGAATTTAGTGATTCATCAGTTACGTATAACACCCAGTGCCACAGGAGCTCATTTAATCTTCATAACAACCCAATGATGAAGATGTGATCCTGATTTCACAGCCTTAAGAAAATTAAGCAACTTCGCAATAGTGACATGGGGAAAGGATAAACTCAAGAAATGAGCTCGTTAATGAATGGGTTACAGCTCTGGGCAACTGAGGCTCAACTCTGCTGGGGATCCTCTGATAAACTATGTGGAACATGCCTCAGAATCATCCCCTTAGGAGACGGAGAGGTTGCAGCATTTGTACTGATTCCTATTCCTCATTCGTTGCGGCTTCCCCCATGGATGGCAACTCACCCACAACTCTGGGTTGCACCTTCTCGTGGCAGAGAATGCTCACAGGAAATAAATGGAGACGCAGGCTCTTGAGGTGGGAAGCTGCTAGCGTGCTGGAAACTGAGAAATTGGTAGAATAAGATTCTAGTCCAGGCATGTCTGGCTCTAAAATCCATCTCCTAACCTGTCCATCATTAGTCTCAATAGCTCAGCTGCGTATGAATTCTATCACTTGTCAAGTTCTTGCCTGTAAAATTCTTCCACATAGTCAGAGCTCGAGGCAATGGTCAGCCAGACCTTGAGTTCTCATATCAGTTCTGGTTTGGGCTGTACTATGAAGCCAGTGTCCATGTTTTCTATGGATTCCTGATTCACCGTGGATGATTATGATCTTTGATCCACTTCATTTCACCATGCTCACGAGTAGGTATGTTGCATCAGCTTTTCGAGTTTTAGCCTGGAAAGGGCTGATCATTGGAAATCTGAAAGTGACCAGCTGCCACCTAGGGCAGGTTGTGGACGTGTGGTGCAGCAGCCCCATAATCCTTGGCTTTACCCGGGCCCTCCAGTCTTTGCATTTGTGTCATGTTCAAAATTACTAAGATACCAATTGTTACTAGGGAAAGAGCATGGGCTTGCACCAGACAGACCCAGATTTCAATCTGGGCTGTGCCATTTACCAGCTGAACAAACTTGGGAAGATCACTCAACCTGCCTGAGTCTGTTACCTCATCTATCACCGGGGGGCTCATAATACCAACCACCCTGGGGGGTGTTGTAGTGATTGGACAAGACAATGTGTATAGAGCAGACCGTGATACCAGGCTTCGAGCGCAACTAGTTTATTTGGGAAGTGCAGACAAGACTGGTAGGGAGGTAGGAGAAGTGAAGCAGAGAGAGGGGCCGCCAATAAAGGGAGCATTGTTAACCTGGCTGCCATGGTGGGCAACTGGAACCTCATCCTGCAGGAAAACTCTGCGAAACAGTGTAAAGTCCTCAGCTCAGAATTATTCCAAACAAAGGTTGAGGGGACTGGGTATTTATTTTTTTTTTAATTTTAATTTATTTTATTTGTTTAAAGATTTTAGTTATTTATTTTAGAGAGAGAGAGAGCACACCATGTGTGAGCTGAGTAGGGGGAGGGGGAGTAGGCAGAGGCAGAGGGAGAAGCAGACTCCCCACTGAGCAGGGAGCCCCATGCAGGGCTCGATCCCAGGACCCTGGGATCATGACCTGAGCTGAAGGCAGGCGCCCCAGAACTATGGTATTTACATAGCAATTCTTGAGAGTCATTAGTTGAGGGCTACTCCAGGAGGGTGTCAATTCCCCCATCTTTCCACAGTCATGGGGACAGGAGGGGGCAGGAATGAGCCCTCGGGCATGTACACGCAGACACTGGCAGTTAGAAGTAGGCCAGAGCATCCTGAAAGGACCGTGGACCATAAGCAGAGCATCACAGCATCTGCTCTAAGCAGGCAGCCCATGCCAGGCACAGAGTTGCTGCTCCATATGTGGGCCCTGCTCTCTTGCCCCTTCACTATCCCCTCTCCCCTTCCAAGCCTTCTTCTGCCATTTTGCTGAATACAACATGTGAGACACTTGCCATTCTCTTCCTCTATAATCATGTTCTTATTTAATCCTTATGCTTCATGCTAAGGCTCTTTTCTGCAGTACATTCACCCTTCCTCCCAGCCTATATTACTACCCTCTTCTACAGACTGTCTTTTGCTCAAGTCCCTCGTTTGAGCCATTATTCTTTGTTTCCCCCTCTCTGGCCACCATCACCTTCTATGCCAACTGTTCCGTAGGCAGCCTTTGTGGTATCTCAGAAGTCCCTTCTCCCATGACTTACGTTAGCAAAAGCATTTCCTTCTCTCCTGCTCCATAAAAGGAGTAAGGTTACCCTTTCAAAATGAGTATTATGGAAAAGAGCAGTGCAGCTGGCACTGTTGACTGCCAAGCCAATGGCCGTTTGATCCTCTTCTTCTTCTTCTTACCAAGAACACATTTTTTTCTTTTCTTTTTTCTTTTTATCATTCGAGAAGAAGCCATGTCTTTCAGAGGAGGCCAAGACCAAAGGAGAAATATTTTTTGGTCTAAGTCAATCAGGGCACTAGCATTTCCCTTGCAAGTGACCAGTTCAGACATTGTCAGGTTAGGTGCTGGCCGATGAGATCTAGCGAATGCCCAATGCAGGTCTCTGGCAAGGTTTGCCTTACTTATACAAAGGGGTCTTTCTTGCTTCTGCATCAGATCATTGTCACCCGTGTGTGACACCCAGAATTGCCACAGTCCTCTTGGAACCATGAGGGAAATACGAGAGAATATTATAGAAGTGAAACTAGAGGCACCATGTCATTGGTCACTGACTCCATCAACCCTACAGCAAACCTATCTGATTGTTTAAGCCCATTTTAGCTGAGTCATAGGTCAGTCACAACCAAAAGCATCCTGAAATGATATGACAAAATCTTTAGACTTTAGAACTTGGATTTTAGAAAATAATTACAAGAGAATGATTTTTAATACACAGATGATCTGTTCACAAATGTTCATAATGGCCAATAAATTTTCACTGGGCTTGCCACGTTCTCCAACATAGTGCCATTATGTATGTAAGGTCTATAAGAATCAACCTGAACAGACAGAGGAGCACATCTAAATGAACCCATCTGGCCTTTAATTAATGCCACTCTTGAAAAGTCGGGTGGAACTTGAATTTTTCCTGCATTGAAGAGCAAGCTAACTAAATTGAGTAATGTTTCGGGAAGCGTTCTGGATAAACCTGAGGTAGTGGTAGCTTATAAATCACTTTAAACAATAAGATTTCCTTTAAATAAGCAAGTCCGTGGCGAATCCTTTTGGGTTCGGAGGAATTCTTTTACAAAAGTATATATTCTCCCTGTGATGAAAGGTTCCTCAACTTGGGGTTTGCCTTCGGGGAATTTGTGAATCCCATGAAATTATAAGCAACGTTCTATGTCTATGTGTAAATGTGAATTTCTCTGGGGAGAAGGTTTAAAGCTTTCATTGGCTTCTGAAAGGAGTTTGTTAACTACCCTCCTAACTCCAAAAAAAGGAGTTAAGAGCCCCTGCTAATGTAGGTGTTTTCAAAGCCTGGATTATCTTAAAGAAGCATATGCTTATATTTGAAGGCAATCCAATAAAGGGTTTGTTATTATTTTCATGAGGGCTCTCAGGCCCTATGGGAAAAATGTGTGAAGGGGACTTTGGATCTAGTTGCCATGCACTACATTCTCAGGAGATGCAGTGATTGCTAGAGTAATGGCCCCCAATTTTTTTTCTTATGCCTCTGAATCCAGCCCTTGGACAGTCACCTCCCATCCTGACTTTGAGGTTGGCCATGTGACTTGCTTTGGCCAAAGGAATAATGTGATTGTGACAGAAGCAGAGACTTGTAAAATATTCAAATATTGGGGATTTCTTTCTTTCACACTTACTCGAGTCCCTGCCACCTTCTCCATATGAAGAAGCCTGGGCTAGCCTGATGAATGATCAGGGACATATGATCCAGTTTCCCACCTCATCCCAGCCTACAGCTGGTTAATCCTCAGAAGCAGAACCACGTATGTGGGTGACAGCGGATGCAGGCCCATAAGTGAATCCTATTGAGAGAGCAGTAGAACCACCCAGCTGAGCCCAGCCCAAACTACCAACCTTGTAAGCTAAGTAAATAGTTTGTTGTTTTAAGTCACAACATTTGGGGGTGGTTTGTTAGGAAGCAAAAGCTAACTGATACAGGAGGGAAGAGAATAGCTGTTCTTCCCAGGCAGCAGCATCAGGTGTGGGTGTGCATGGTGGAAATAGAAGGGAAGGGGACCAGAGCTGCTGTGATAGCCCCAAACCATAGGCAGGCTCAGTGGCAGCCCCTAAGGTGGCAGTTAGTGGGCCAGTCTGAGCACGATGGGGGCCAGTGAGCAGAGAGGAGAGAGGATCCTTAGACTGGGTCTTCACTGACCATGGCCTAGCTGGAGTTATCTGGGCCCCAGAAAGAAGAGACCTACTGGGTTCCTTCCTTCAGCCACTCTATCTCCCACCAAAGGAGGGCCTGAAAGGTGGAAGTTAGAAAAAGGTTTTTAAGGGTTACTCAGGCCCTTGTTTTTTCCCATGCTTGGTGAAATGAGACGGCAAAGTGATCTGGCAAAATGAGAGATATAGGAGATTAAGCAGGAAATAGGAACATCAGGAACTGAGTGTCAGAAAAAGGGAATGGGAATCAAAGAATGAAGGAAAGAGAAAAATATGAGAGAAAATACCAAAGAGAAAGAAGAGATGTCAACTATCCCCCAGGCCTGATCATAAAGAGCAAGAAGGCAAACAAATCATTATTATTTTCAGGGGCTTGCATGTCCAATAAGCTGTTTAGCCTTCCTAACTATCCTGGCAAACTGAGGCTCATACAGGTTATGTGAGGCACTCTAAGATTACGCTGACCCAAAGTGACAGAACCAGGACTTGAGCCAGCACTTGCCCCACTAAGAAAAGAAGGCTTGATGTGGAAAACGATAACAGACAACACTTTTGCGGTGCTTACTGTGTGCTACACGTTATTCTAAGTATTTTACCTGGTTAACGAGTTTGACACTCAGGACGGCTAGGCAGCATGATGCTCATCATCCCCATTTCACAGAGGAGGAAACAAAGACACAAAGAGGCTGAGTAACATGCCCAAGATGACCTAGCTAGTAAGTGGTGACGCACGGACGGGAACCCACATTGTCTGGCTCCGGAATTGGCACTTTTAGCAACTACACTTATGTAATGCCTATCAGAACGCTACCAGATTCCAAATCCATTGCTGTCGCTGCCACTCTTGGGGCTCCCACGTGGCCCAGGGAGGGGCTCGTGGTCCCAGACAGGCCCCAGATGAGGACCGATCACAATGTGGAGATCTGTGAAGGCAGAAAACTTCACAAGGGGTTCAAGAGAAACCTCCCACATTTTAAATAGAAGCAAGAAATCTGGGGACAAGGCCTGGCTGCCTTCTGCTCTTCCCAGAGCCAAGCACACCTCTGGGGTACAAACACAAGGAGCACGCGATCTGAAGCACACCGAACTGCATGGGAAAGAGCCAGGAAAGGCTTCTTCTCGTTTTGATGTCCGGGCCTTTGGAAGCTGGAAAGAGACTTTGCTGGAAACTCTTTGAAGAATAAGGGCTTGCAAGGCAGAAGTGAAGGCAGAGAGACAATACTGGAAAGACAGGCAGAGGGGAAGGGAGCCGTAAAAGAGGAGGTGCTCGCCGGGGGCAGGGGGGAGGTGGTTTCTGTATTACTGCCTGCATAGCTTGTAAATTTATTTTAAGTCCCTTGGGATCCACAGGTGTACCCCAGGTGTACCCAACATGAGTCTGTTTCAGAACTTGATTCCCTAGAAGTCTCTTGTGATTTAGATCTTAGCCAATAATGCCCAAAGAAGAAAGGGTGGAAGGTTTTAGAAAGTAAAATTTCATTTAGCAATCTTTCGTTTTTGAAGTTCCTCCCAGTCTCCACTAGCCTTCCTCTTTTCTTCACTAACACATTTAAGGAACTGCAAGGACAAACACATCAGCAGTAAGTTCAGCATGGAGACTCATTTCTAAAAAGAAGAAAAAGAAAAGAGGCAAGAAAAGGATTTGGTGATGGTGGCAATGCTCATTTTTCTGGTATGAATCCAATTGGAATAAGGAGACCACGGCTTCGGCAACCTGGGAAATCATTTTGTCTTTTTTTTTTTTTAAATCTCTGGATCTCTGGGCTTCAGGGGTTTCGGCATCAAATCATACAGCCCCATTCCACATATAACAGAAGAAAAGGAATGTGAAGTCCTTGATTTTTTTTTCCCTCCGTGGTTTGAAGTGTTTCTAGGGAGAGTGTTAACACTCTCGAGAACCCTAAGGTGTGTATTTAAATTTCTGAGATGGAAGTTAAAGGTAAGGAAAGAACACAAGGTTTCCAAAGGGAGAATTCCAGAAGAAGTAACCATGGAAACCGTTCCAAGGTCTTCAGAGTAGTGTCACATTGAGCCGAGAGACAGCAAGCCCTATTAGTGGGAAACGAAACCCTAAAGCAGAGCTGAGCAAAGGAGTGAAATGAATTGAAAATGAATGAAGCCATTTTTAATAACCAAGTAAATCAGACTCAGTAAGCAGTGAAAATCAAGGTAGCAGAAATCATCTGCCTCTGTAAATGAGAGATGAAAACAGAGGTATGATATTAGGAGCCTTCTTCCTGTGGGCTATATTCCAATCGTATTCATAACCCTGGGCTTTTACAAACGTACCAGGGCCAGATTTCAAGACTTTATACATTCTCATACATTTATTCATCAGCTCACTCTTTCATTCAACAGCTGTTATAATGTATTTGATGCCACATTTATTCACCCATTCATTCAATATTTATTGAGTACCTACTATGTGCCAGACACTCTACTAGGTACTAAAGATACTACTGTAAACAAGACAGCCATATGACCTGTCTTTACAGAGCTTACCATCTAGCTTACACTGTGCTCAGCAATATGAAGGATTCAGAGAAGCAAAAAACTGAGTTCGCTAACCTCAAGGAACCCACAGTTTCCTTAGGAGAAAAAAATATAAGCGTAGTAAGAATTAAATATTTATACAAGAGCTAGATCAGAATTCCAGGCAAGAATACAAGCAATGTCACAGGCAATATATTTCCATTTTCCATTTCATCACTGCCCAAGCTCATTCCCAACTTTGTCTCCAGCTACTTAATACATTGTGAAGTTCCTTTGTGAGGCGAATCCTTAAAAAGGTGAATGTCTTTTTTTCGATGTTTCAAGTTTTTATTTAAGTTCTAGTTAGTTAACATATAGTGTAATACTGGTTTCAGGAGTAGAATTTAGTGATTCATTACTTGCATGTAACACCCAGAGCTCATTACAGCAAGTGCCCTCCTTAATCCCCACCACCCATTCAGCCCATCCCCTGCCCACCTCCCCTCCAGCAATCCTCAGTTTGTTCTCTATTGTTAAGAGTCTCTTATGGTTTGCCTCCCTCTCTCTTTTTTTCCCTTCCTCTATGTTCGGCTGTTTTGTTTCTCAAATTCCACATACGGGTGAAGTCATATGGTATTTGTCTTTCTCTCACTGACTTATTTTGTTTAGCATAGTATACTCTAGCTCCATCCATGTCATTGAAAATGACAAGATTTCATTCTTTTTGATGGCTGAGTACTATTCCATTGTAGAGATATACCACCTCTTCTTTATCCATTCATCAGTTGAAGGACATGTGGGCTCTCTCCGTAGTTTGGGTACTGTTGATAATGCTGCAATAAACAATGGGATGCATGTGCCCCTTCGAATCACTGTTTTTGTATCCTTTGGGTAAATACCTAGTGGTGCAATTGCTCGGTCATAGGATAGCTCTGTTTTCAACTTTTTGAGGAACCTTCATAGTGTTTTCCAGAGTGGCTGCACCAGTTTGCATTCCCACGACTAGTGTAAGAGGTTTCCTCTTTCTCCGCATCCTCGCCAACATCTGTTGTTTCCCGTGTTGTTAATTTTAGTCATTCTGACAGTTGTGAGGTTGTATCTCATTGTAGTTTTGATTTGCATTTCCCTGATGATGAGTCATGTTGAGCATCTTCTCATGTGTCTGTTGGCCATCTTGATGTCTTCTTTGGAAAAATGTCTATTCATGTCTTCTGCACATTTCTTAATTGGATTATTGGGGGGGGTGTTGAGTTTAATAAATTCTTTATAGATTTTGGATATTAACCCTTTATCAGATATGTCATTTGCAAATATCTTCTTCCATTCCATAGGTTGCCTTTTAGTTTTGTTGATTGTTTCCTTTGCTGGATAGAAACTTTATATCTTGATGAAGTCCCAATAGCTCATTTTTGCTTTTGTTTCCCTTACCTCCGGAAACATGTCTACTAAGAAGTTGCTAAGACTGATGTCAAAGAGGTTGCTGCCTGTGTCCTCCTCTAGGATTTTGATGGACTCCTGTCTCACATTTAGGTCTTTCATCCATTTTGAATTTATTTTTGTGTATGGTATAAGAAAGTGGTCCAGGTTCATTCTTCAGCACATTGCTCTCCAGTTTTCCCAACACCATTTGCTGGAGGGACTGCCTTTTTTCCATTGGATAGTCTTTCTTGCTTTTTTGAAGATTAGTTGACCACATAGTTGTGGGTCCATTTCTGGATTCTCTATTCTGTTCCATTGATCTGTGTGTCTGTTTTTGTGCCAGTACCATACTGTCTTGATGACTATAGCTTTGTAATATAGCTTGAAGTCCAGAATTGTGATGCTTCCAGCTTTTCTGTCTTTTTCGAGATTGCTTTGGCTATTTGGGGTCTTTTGTAGTTCCACACAAATTTTAGGATTATTTGTTCTAGCTCTGTAAAAAATTCTGGTGGTATTTTGATAGAGACCACATTAAATGTGTAGATTGCCTTGAGTAGTACAGACATTTTAACAATATTTGTTCTTCAATCCATGAGCATGAAATGTTTTTCCATTTCATTGTGTCATGTTCAATTTCTTTCATATGTGTTCTATAGTTTTCAGAGTACAGATCTTTTACTTCTTTGGTTAGATTTATTCCTAGGTATCTTATGGTTTTTGGTAGAAATGTAAATGGACTCAGTTCCTTGATTTCTCTTTCTGCTGCCTCGTTATTGGTGTGCAGAAATGCAACAGATTTCTGTATGTTGATTTTGTATCCTGCAATTTTACTGAATTTGTGTATCAGTTGTAGCAATTCTTTTGTGGAGTCTTTCGGGTTTTCTACATAATGTCATGTGTGAATCATGAAAGTTTGACTTCTCCTTTGAAGATTTGGATGTGTTGTATTTCTTTTTGTTGTCTGATTGCTGAGGCTAGGACTTCTAGTACTATGTTAAATAACAATGGTGAGAGTGGACATCTCTGTCTTGTTCCTGACGGTAGAGGAAAAGCTCTCAGTTTTTCCCCACTGAGAATATTAGCTGTGGGTCTTTCATATATGGCCTTTATGATGTTAAGTTATGTTCTTTCTATCCCTACTTTGTTGAGGGTTTTTATCAAGAATCGATGCTGTACTTTGTCAAATGCTTTTTCCGCATCTATTGAGAGGATCATATGGTTCTTATCCTTTCTTTTATTAATGTGGTATATCACATTGATTGATTTGTGAATATTGAATCACCCTTGCAGCCCAGGAATAAATCCCACTTGATTGTGGTGAATAATTCTTTTAATGTAGTGTTGCATTCGATATGCTAGTATCTTGTTGAGAATTCCTGCACCCATGTTCATCAGGGATAGTGGCCTGTAATCCTTTTTAGTGGGGTCTTTGGTTTTGGGATCAAGGTAATGCTGACCTTGTAGAATGAGTTTGGAAGTTTTCCTTCCATCTCTATTTTTTGGAACAGTTTGAGAAGAATAGGTATTAACTCTTCTTTAAATGTTTGGTAGAATTCCCCTAGGAAGCCATCTGGCCCTGGATTTTTGTTCATTGGGAGATTTTTGATTACTGCTTCAATTTCTTTGCTGGTTGTTGGTCTGTTCAAATTTTCTATTTCTTCCTGTTTTACTTTTGTTGTTTCTAGGAATTTATCCATTTCTTCCAGATTGCCCAATTTGTTGGCATATAATTTTTCATAATATTCTCTTATAATTGTTTGTATTTGTGTGGTGTTGGTTGTGATCTCTCCTTTCTCATTCGTGATTTTACTTATTTGGTTCCTTTCTCTTTTTGATAAGTCTGGCTAGGGGTTTGTCAATTTTATTAATTTTTTTGAAGAACCAGCTCCTACTTTCATTGATCTGTTTTGCTGGGGTTTTTTGCTTGTTTGTTTCTATATCATTTATTTCTGCTCTAATCTTTTTATTATATCCCTTTTGCTGCCTTTAGGCTTCATCTGCTATTCCTTTTCTAGCTCCTGTAAGGTTAGGTTGTGTACTTGAGATTTTTCTTCCTTCTTGAGGTAGGCCTGTATTGCTATATACTTCCAAAGAGACGAATATCTTGAAGTAAATCCACCCAATGCCTGTTTACATTTCATTCATTCCTTAATCTATATCTCCAAAGACAATTTGGTATGTAGGTGACCTTATCAATGTACCTGATGGAGCGGTAGGGTGAGAAGAAACAGATTTTGAGTATAGCTACTTTGAGGGCACCGTTAAGTGGCTCGTCTGCTTTGAAACATGACCCCGAGCCAGCTCTCAGCCTTTAGAGACTACCAAAGGAGTCTTCACTCTCACCTTTGGGGTTGGGCCAGTACTAGACAACTCAGCAGTATTCAGAACAAAACCTTAGGTTCCTGCTTTCTAGAAGACCAGGAAAATGTGTGAGTCTTATGAGAAGAGAAAAAATGGAATATGAGTATCAACCTTGACCATGGATCTCACACTGGTGAGATGTGAGAATGGGGCAAAGTCAGTGCACGTGGAAGTTAGCCCTACCCTCCTTCCTCTCACCTGGCACCTGGCATGGTCCCCTCCCCTTTTTGAATGACACAAGATGACTCATTCCACTTAGGAAGACCACTGTGCTTACTCCAAGAAAGTGACCACTGGGTTGTAGAAGAGACTTTTTTGAATCTTTGGCCATATAATTATCAAGATGAGCCAGTGGGGAAAACTATGTGATAGGTGAGAGAGATTATGTGGGGAGAGAATATTCCCATGGGGTGTGCTTCTCTTCTGTCTCTAGTTTATTTATCACTGGCAGAGAAACAGAACTTAGTGAACAAAACAAAATGATGTTCCTGGCCTATCATGGATCCAAGGATGGCTAAACTTGAAGAAAATAGGGGGTGAGTTCCAAAAGTCTATGGCAAGGCAGATTGATGGACTGTTCTCAGGCAAAACTGTGGTGGTCTTGATGAAGAAAGCATGCAGACTCCGGTTCATTTCAATTTCCTTAAATTTCTTAATCAAAATCATTTTCACTTCATTGAGTTTTGATAGTAATTGGGTGATGAGCTACTCATTTGTCACAATTTTCTAATTAGAATGGAAAGTAAAAGAATCTTCAACATTGCTTGTCTTGTTTGCCTTCCTCTAAGGCAGAGGTCATAAATTTATGTAGGTGGCTACCTTCATTATGGTTTTTTTTTTTTAAGATTTTATTTATTTATTTGACAGAGACAGAGACAGTCAGCGAGAGAGGGAACACAAGCAGGGGGAGTGGGAGAGGAAGAAGCAGGCTCATAGCGGAGGAGCCTGATGTGGGGCTCGATCCCATAACGCCGGGATCACGCCCTGAGCTGAAGGCAGACGCTTAACCGCTGTGCCACCCAGGCGCCCCTTCATCATGGTTTTTTGTTTTTGTTTTTATTTTACTTGGTAGAGCGAAGGCAGGGAATGAGGGCTCCAGTTCTAACCCAGGCTCACAACTTTATACCTGCCTAATTCTTACCATTCCAAAATTTAACAGTTTAAAACAATAATCACTTGTTAGCTTATGATTCCATGGGTCAGCAATCTGGCCCGGGATCAGCTGGACAGTTCTTCCAGTGGTCTCACCTGACTTATGCATACAACTGCAGTTAGCTGGAAGATTCACTAGAGTCTGGTCAGTCTAGGGTGGCCTCACTCACACGTCTGATGGTCAGTGCTGGCTATTGGTTGGGACAATGTGGATAATTGGGCTACACATCTTCAGCAGGCCAGCTGAAGTTTATTCACATAATAGGGTTCTCAGGTTTCCCAGGAGCAGCAAAAGAGGACAAGCCCAGTGCAGAAGCTTGTCTTAAGTCTCTGTTTCCATCATGCCCACTGGTTAAAACAAGTCACATGGCCGAAACCAGATTCAAGGGATGGAGAAATAGGTTCCATATCATGATGGGAATTTTTGCAGTCACATTATAAAGGGGGGGGGGGTGCATGCAGAAAGGACAGGAGTTATTGTGGCCACTTTTGCAAATGATCTACCATACCCTTGTTGCCATTTGAGATAGCAACCCATGCAAGGACTCTCTTGCATCTGGCGGGCAGTGTTACAGGTTTGGTTGAACTCCATGTTTCATGTTTTTCCTGTGGTAAAATGAAATGGTTTTGAGGAAACAAAGGAAAAGATGTGAAGTGTTTAAAGTTGCCAGAGGGTATTGTTTCAATTACATTTCCATATCTCTACAAGAACAAAATCACACACATATGTATATTTGATATATGTGTATATACACACAAATTATGTATATGCACATACAAACTATGTTCTTTGGGTAACTATGCATGCTAGTACAGAGTCTGGGCATCTTTTTTTTTTTGTCAAAGCATTGTTGATCATGTCTAGTCAAATAAATAAATAATCCCAATCTTGATTTACTCATTTGATAGAAATAGAAAGTTTTCACATCAGTTTGTAAACTGATCCATATAATCTATAAAATACACACACAATCATTATAATTTCAAGCTAAACAATAAATATTTACAAGTGGTAAGATTTTCTTTTTACTTACTTACTTTCATGACATCTATTGATCCACTCCTGTCATTTTGTGTAAGGAGCATATGCTGGAGATTACAAAAATGATAGTAATGTGGGTGTGAGAGGTACTGTATAATTCATCCAGGTAGGAATACTATACATAGTATATATATGTAAACTATGTTTAACCTACAGGGACATAAATTAATGGTTGAACATGTATTTCAACTGTTGAATCAACTTTACCATGGAAAGCAAACAAAGGAATTATATAGCCCCTGTAGCAGTCAGGGTTTTGTCTGAAAATCAGAAACTAGGTGTTCCAAGAACAAAAAGATTTAGTTCAGAAAATTAGATGCTTACAAAACCATTGGAGGGGCTCGGGAATGAAGGTCAGGAAAAGCTGCCCCTAGCTTTTAAGAAATGAGGAACTTTCAGGAATTATAGAAAGCTGCCATTAATAGTCTCAGCTGCCTGCCTCCCTGAACTGGGTAATTTACAAGAGAATGCCTGCAAGCTGCTGAAAAACCTCACACCTACTGTCTGGGAAGCCCACACACCTTCCTGCTGCTGTCTTAATGGCCTCAGCTTCTCTTCTGCTTTTCAAATCTTGCAAAGGTGCCTCTCATCAGAGGACTCTATCCTGGAAGCTGGCTGACAAGAGTTTCTAGGAGATGTAGCTTCTAGGCTTCTAACCCCTCAGTAAAAGGGAGATCATAAAAAGAAATGGGGATGAATCTTGTCAAAATTAAACCATCCAGCACAGACCCCCAACTCCTTTTAACCTTATAGTATCTAGGGTTCTGAGACTGTGGCCCCACATTGTACAAATATGTTTTAACAAAATGTCACCCATCTATACATACTAGTTTTGTGATCTTTTTTCCTAACCTGAATTTATTGATGTATCCATATAACTATCAAACCCATAAACTGATGATTTTTGTGGCAATGATACATTTCTTTAATATATTTAAGCACCCTTGAGCTCCTATGCAAGTAAATTTCTAATATTTTTCCTCTGTTATAAAAAGTGGCTACTTTATACAAATAGCTATTGTTTCCCTTTTTGAGTTAATTTCTTAAGTGTTACTCCCCAAATGAATTAATGAGTCAAAATGCATAAGCAGTTCCTTAAAAATTATTGTCTTGTTAAACTAATGTAGAATAGTAAATTGTACTAACAAACATTATACAGTGTAATTTTACACCATATGGCATTAATCAATCTGTTACTAGCTTTTGTTTTCTTCCGGGTATATAAGGGATTAAACAGTACAGCTTCACACTAAGACATCTGGCTTCAAAACAATTTAAGTCACAAAGAAATATATATTTTTTGCTTTCTCGCCATTTTCCCCTGACTCTTACAATCCCGCTCTTGGAATTTCTGGCTAATCCCTCCCCAAAAGTCCACCTGCCAAACTTTTGATTACTCCTTGCCTTCCATAATTTATCCAGTGTAACCCCACATTGAACTTTCTATCACAGAATGGGAAGGTTCTCTGGACAGTATAGGCCACATCTCAGGGGTCCCTGAGAGGCCCTGGGAGTCAGCCCACACTCCAAAATGGCCTTCTGCCTGAATGTGGGCCAGCCCTCCCTACTCCAGCACCTCTCAGGGGAGTGATTAGGTCACCACTACGTCTCAACTTCTCCATGGAGCTCTCTTCCTTCAACTCTTGACATTCTTCAACTCTCTCTCCTAGCTCTTCAGAAGGTCAAGACTGTGGTCATGATTCAAAGCTATACTTGAAGTCCACCTCCTCTAAGAGACCTCCCTGATTTCCCCAATAAAAGAGATCTCATTGCAGAACTGCCATGACACTTCATCTGTACTAGTTTTTATATAACTTTAATTCTTTTCTCATTTGTGAAGTGATCTGTGCTCGTTGTAGAAAAGTTGAGAAATATGGAAAAGATTAAAGAAAAACATCACTCATTCCCACAACACAGAGAGATAATCATTGTTAACATTTTCCCATGTTATCCCCTTAGCCTTTCTGATGATTAAAAAAAAAACATAATTGAGAGCATACCATGGATACAGTTATTTTTTTACTTAACATTTTATCATGAGCATATTTTCATGTTGTTAATTTTTTGATGTCTTATTTCAACATGAACATAAATTTCATTGTGCAGATGTACTATAATTAACAATTCTCAGTTGTTCAATATCTGGGTTGTTTCCAATTTTATACTATAATACATAATGCTACAATAAACACCCTTAATAATAAATCTTTGTCTACATGTCTATTTCCTTAAGATAGGTTTCTAGAAGTGGGAGTACTGTAGTGAATTCATCAATGCTTTTATTTCAGAATTAGAAAAAATTAACGATCCTCTCCTGAGAATAATGTAAGCAAACATATAACCACACTTTTGCATACACTTTTAGGAAATTTACCTGAAGCTCACGTGTGGATTTCCTAGGAGGCCAAGGATCCCTAGGTTGAATATATTTGAATTACTAGTTCACAGATATGAAAAAAATTAAGGATACTGATAAATATTCCTAATTTTTCTACAGAAACATCTTCTGTCCCACTTTATGGTATAGATACTACTTTATACCTTTTACCATTATTATTTATGTCTTATCACCTCTACTAGACTATAAGCTCTTAGAGGAAAGGGTCATGTCTGATTTGTCTATGAATTTTCCACAGGACCAAGAAAAGTACGAAACCCACAATAGATGCTCAGTAAAGGGTCACTGAGTCAACAACTCAATTTCAAAGTGAACGAGTCCAAGGAAAAGAAAGTTCCAAATATGATCATCTGGAAAGTGATTTGGAGTATGCTTCATACTCATGATGAATGCCATTAGGAGATGGTCACTGGAGCTTTTACTAAACCTGGTAAGCACAATGGGCATGCCACTTTGGATAGCTAAAGGGACAATGCTGCAGACAGATCTTCATATTTCAAAGCAAGTGCCAAATGCTCCATTCTCTGCAGTGTGGAGGGTGTCTGTTACTGCCTGTCTCTGAGATACTGAGGACTCAGCACCAGCAACCGGACACCAGTCACTTGCCAGTGAAGTAATTTTTTTTTGTCAGTGAAGTATTTTCAAGAACCAATGACATATTAACTCTATAATTAAAATTATATATCAGTCATACCAACCTCAGTTACCTCTTTGCATAACACACACTTTCCAAACAACATGGAAGGGAACAGATACCTTGTGGCAGACACGCTTAGTGGCCCGTCCAATAACCACCCCCCTTTTCTGTGAGAAGATACTCACTCTAATTTGGTTTGGGTTGGCAATGTGCCCAGGCTTAAAGGGTGACTATGATAAATGAGAAACCAACTGAGACAATTCCATTCCCCCTTTCCAGGTACAGAATTTACTCACATAACAATTGTACAGTTGATGACTTTTTGTCATAATGGCTCTTGAAAAGTTATAGCACTTTTTGAACAATGACTCCCTTTCCCCCCAATATATTGACTTTTTCACCCCCAAAACATACTAAACAAATATGCTATGAGAAGCGATATGACATCATTTCAGTTTCAGGCTAAGTCACACTCACCAATTTTACTCAACACACATTTACTCATTGGAGCAGATCATATGGAACAAATTTGAATTGAGCATCATGCTTGAATGAGCCCCAAATGTTCTGCTTTGCATATGGACACCAAGTGAGAGTGATGAGGAGCTATCATCTACGTCTCTGTAGTCTTTGTGCATGTGCAATTTTACACATTACAAAACATTCTCCTGTTTATCTTTTATTTTGTCCTAGAGGGAATAACTAGGCTATAGCTTTATATTTAAATGCAGTTAGAGTACAAAATAACCATGAACCCTCTTTCCAAAGTTGGAAAGCTGGTGGAACAAGGGGTGTAGACAAAAAAAATTCACCTTTCAAAGCATGACTCTCTCACCCTCTCGGCCACAGTTCCTATTGAGTCTATTCTTCCCACATTACATTTTGTGTACACATTGTATTTATGTACTTTCAAATTGTGCTTCATTTCCTATACAAACTTGTTTTCATTCTTTACTTGATATATTTTCTTGTCTGTGAAAATTATTTGGGTATCTGGGATTGGCACAGAACATATTATAAATTTTCCCACTAAAATTAATGGAATTTTAAAAAATTAACAGTGTTCCACTTTAGTGGCAGGGCTTTCAAGAACGAATTAAAGCCATTCAGTGCGGGAATGGGGGACTCACTTCTCAATGCACTTTGTGGCTAAGGATAGAAATGAGAGTCACTTCCAGCCAAAGAGAGGTCAAGTCTCCTGGGAAAGATTCTTCTCCCCATTATAAGGAGATCGGTTTTCTCCATTCCTCATCTTGCTACCCTGAATTTTGCAGTATTTTATGGAGTAGTTTGCATAGGGCTATGGCAGCCTTCATGTGAACTTGAGGGAGAAAACGACCAGAGAATCACACCAGAGAATCATGTCAACCCAGTACCCTGACCTGGTAGAGTTAAAGAAACAAACCTAGAACCATTCACCGAAGACATTTGTGTATAAAGCGGACTTTACTTAAGGATTGAGTATATATCACAACAAAGCCAAACAACTCAAAATTGACTATCAGACATTTTTATCTTTATAAAATATTTAGGCTACCCCTCCATGTTCCTTAGCCATGCCACTTGTCTTCTAAAACTCCTTGCTTACCACTCCCACTCCCTCACCATGTGATGCAAGGTTTTATAGTGCTCTACACCTCTACCCAGGTAGGCAGCCACTTCTGCACATTGTTATTCCAGATTTTGTTACAAAATGGGCCAAACACTCCATGGGCAGAGGTTTTGAACTATCCATCCCTGCCTCCTCTCTCACTCCACAGTCCCTCTGATGAAGGAAGCAGAGATTTAGTTCACTGTGGTGAATTATGGCACTACTTTAGAAGGCAGAGGTGGAGACAATCAATTTGGGTTTTAAATAGTAATTTTTTTCCGTTTCAAAATGTTAGGGTTGGAAAGGACATTGTGCTTGTGTATTTGAAAGAGCATAGGACTGGAACTTGGAAGACCGACATTTCAATCTAACTGAGCTATTTATAAGCATCTCGGGGTCCCAATGGCCTTAATGTGAAAACATGAGAAAGGGACACACTAAAGAATATCTGAGGTCCCACCCTGCTTTAGCAGTGTCTACATGAGGAATCTGGGGCCTTAGAAACCAGGTGACATCATATTCAACTTACCATGTGTGATCAGGAGCCTTTCAGTTTTTACTTCTGACGCTTGAATTATCAATTTTTACTCGATATTTATTCAGATGCTCTATTTCCTTCTCTTGTTTCCAAAGTTATATTGATCTTAGTACCGAAACTGCAGGCAAAAGGAGGAAATGACAGGTTATGAATTAAACTCAGTGAACAGATATACTTACACATGAAGGGAAAGTATGTATAGAGCTGTTCATTGTAGCTTTATTTGTAATAGCAAGAGAGTGGAAACAATGTAAATGTCCATCACTAGAAGACCGGTTTACAAAATTATGCCATTTTCCTAAGGTAGAATATTAGGCAACCATTAAAAAGAACGAGACAGATCTTCATGTACCGATATGAAAGGTTCTCCAAGATGGAGAGATAGACATACAGACATCTATGTCTTTGTCTATGCATATTGCGTATATATTTGTAGAGAGAGGGGTGTGTGTTATGGTGCTCAATAACATGTATATTATGCTGTCATTTATGAAAAAATAAATATATTTGCTTGACTATATATCGAGTATTTCTGGAAGTATATACAAAACAAATGATAAGAGTGGTTGCCTTCTGGGATGGGAAATAAGAATCTGGGGGATAAAGATAGGAAGGAAACTTTATTGTTTATTTTTTGCATCTTTTAAACTTTGTACTATGTGCATGCATTGTCTGTTAAAATATAAGTTAAATCATTTTTTTAAAAGATCAAACAATCTTCTAAAGAGAACTGAAGAGTTAAATGGGGTATGGGCATTATTGGTGGGTTTCAATTGTTCACACTTTTCCTATTCTAAACTGCTAACAGTCCTCTATGTCTACCTGGGCCTCAATTAGATTCTGTGACCTGAAGCTGTGATGATGAGTGGAATCCTGCTTTGGAACCCTGCTTGAGTCTCACCTTTCCCACAGGCACTCATCAGACCTTGGGTACTGACTTTTGAGCTCATTAGAGAAGAGCCTGTATTCCCTCCTTGGGACCAGCAGCCATCATTGGGCAATTGCTCCTGGACATCTCTGACTTTTTCTGGCCTAAGTGAGAAGCAGCCCTGGATTCATGGCAGCAAGGGCATGGGTATTGGAGTCAGACAGACCTGGGCTGGATCACTAGATCCACCTCGTAATAGTCAATGTTAACTTATGTTCCCAAGCCTCTCGCTCCTCGTCTACACAACAGGGTGATGGTTACCTCTTCACAAGGTTGCTGTGACACTTTAATGACATTAGCAACATGTACGGTTGGGGCCAAATAAACATCCATCCTTCTTCTCCCTACCTTTTCACTTGCTTCACTGTCACCCATTCATCATCACCCTCCTCTGTTTTCATAGTGGCATCCCAGCTGGTGTTTCCTGAACAGTTTTTATAAAATGGTGGTTTTCATTCAGAAGCAATTGTGCCTCTAGGGGACATTTGACAGTGTCTGGAGACATTCTGTTGTCACAATGGGAGGATGGTTGCCACTGGCATCTGTGAGCTGAGACCAGAAATGCTGTTCAACATCCTTCAATGCACAGTCCAAAATGCCAATAGTACTGAGGTGGAGAAATCCTGTTTTAAAGGTTTTTATAAAGCTCAATGGCAGCATGTTTGTATAAATTGGCAGGATACTGCATCTAAAAAATAATTTGATTTTAGAGTAGCCTATATATAAGTTTGATAAGGAAATTTTCAGCAGTTTCTACCATTGTTCTGCGTTCAAGAACCTGAGTCTACCTTTAAGCAAAGGAGAATGGAAAATTGGAGGTAAATAATTGCTACATCTTTTATTCCAGCAACTTGAGAAACTTGCCTATGTCCTCTAAGACAATGAACTGGGGTAGCTGGGGTATCACTTATCTATTGCTATATAGCATACCACCCAAAATGTAGTGACAACAACCAGTATAGAGTTTACATTCTGCTGGACAGTTCTCTGATTTGTGCCAGACTCTGCTAATTTTGCTTAACTCAGATCAGAAAAACCAGTCATATATGGGCCCAGTCCAAATTGCTGACCTGCAGAATCAGGTCCTGCAGGTTCCTGTTTTAACTGCTAAGTTTTGGATTTGTTTGTTATGCAGCAGAAGCTAACTGCTACAATGAGCATTGGGAGCTTTTAAGTCAGTTTGGGGCTCTTGGCAATAGTGCTGCTATGAACATTCTTGTACACAACTTGTCCATATGTTCATGCAGCTCTGTGGAGCATAGGAGTGAAAATGCTGGTAGATCAGCTATACTCTTAAAGTAGCAAATTATTCACACACACACACACACACACACACACACACACAGAAAAAGCTTCATTTTCTTTTCATAACTTCTCTTTGTTGCATTCAGTTGCAGCAACTGCCATGAGCCCATTTTTTTTAATGTTTTTTTATTATGTTAGTCACCATACAGTACATCCCTGGTTTCTGATGTAAAGTTCGATGATTCATTAGTTGCGTATAACACCCAGTGCACCATGCAATATGTGCCCTCCTTACTACCCATCACCAGCCTATCCCATTCCCCCACCCCCCTCCCCTCTGAAGCCCTCAGTTTGTTTCTCAGAGTCCATAGTCTCTCGTGCTCCATTCCCCCTTCTGATTACCCCCCTTCTTCATCCCTTTCTTCCCCTACCGATCTCCCTAGTTCTTATGTTCCATAGATGAGAGCAATCATATACTAATTGTCTTTCTCTGCTTGACTTATTTCACTGAGCATTATCTCCTCCAGTGCCGTCCATGTTGCAGCAAATGTTGAGAAATCGTTCTTTTTGATAACTGAGTAATATTCCATTGTATATATGGACCACATCTTCTTAATCCAGTCATCTGTTGAAGGGCATCTCAGCTCCTTCCATGATTTAGCTATTGTGGACAATGCTGCTATGAACATTGGGGTGCATGTGGCCCTTCTCTTCATTATGTCTGTATCTTTGGGGTAAATACCCAGTAGTGCAATGGCTGGATCATAGGGTAGCTCAATTTTTAACTTTTTAAGGGACCTCCACACTGTTTTCCAGAGTGGCTGTACCAACTTGCATTCCCACCAACAATGTAGGAGGGATCCCCTTTCTCCACATCCTCTCCAACAATTGTTGTTTCTTGCCATGAGCCCATTTTTCAAAAAGAAAAGGCAACTGGCAGGAAGCTAGTTCATGATGATTTTCCAAGCCAGGCTGGGAGCTCAAACTCCTGGTGCTCTATCTGCCATCTTTCCCAAAGTGAAAAAACCTTCTTTCATTAAAAAAATACTTTTCTTTTTATCTACACAAAGAACTATTCCCAAACATTTTTGCAAATAAGAAGGAAATGACCAAGGGCACACAATAGGAAAATAATCTCTCAGGCATATGAGAACATAAGAGTGACTGCAGTTTAGAAAAAGCACACTTCAATGAATAGGACAGCAGTTTTGTTTGCTTATGAATCAGGACCTTGAGGCTATATATGGGTAAGAAGTGCTAATTCCTGTAGACAAGATGAATATATGTCAGGAAGAAATGTACTGGTTGCTCATGTAACCAATCAACAAATATTTATTAGCGCAACTGTGTATGGAGTGCTGCACTTCTTGTAACTCCTTTGGACCTTGAGGAAGAAAAGAGAAGGGCCATGAGCTCAGCCTGGTGTTACAAATACTCCAACTTCAGAAACTGGTCCCATCCAGTTCAGGTTTCTGTGATTTCACCTTGGTTAAGTTATTTTCTTCTAGTGTAACTCAGTTTCTTCATCTCAAGAACTGAATATATCTATATATATAGGCTTAGGCAGTCCTACACTTTTGAGGAATTTACTAGATAATATTAAATCCAATTGACATTTTTCCATTCTCCTCTAACTTGACTTCATAAAAGATTTAATCACTGTAGGCCACTCACTACTTTTTAAAATCTTCACTTTTGGGGGCACCTGGGCAGCTCAGTCAAGTGTCCAACTCTTGATCTCAGCTCAGGTCTTGATCTCAGGGTCGTGGGTTCAAGCCCCACATTGGGCTCCATGCTGGGTGTGGATCCTACTTAAAATCTTCACTTCTCTTGGCTTCATGAACCAAAACACTGCTGTTTTTCTTCCTACTTTCCTACTTTTATGGGCTCTCTATCTCTAGGGTAGGTTTGTCTTCTTCTACCAAGCTATTAGATTTTGGAGATCTTCAATATTTTGCCCTTGAACATCTTCCCTTCCCACTCTCCCTAAAAAAATCTCATCATACCTATACCTTAGACATTTATAAGATGATGGTCCACAAACTTCTTCTCCAGCCTAGACCTTTCCTCTGAGCTCTAGACCTCTACCAATGACACCTGCTTGTGGATGGCTCAAGGGTACCCCAAACCAAGCAATTTCAAACCAAACTCATAAGTGTCCCCAAAAAACCTAATTCTTGTTCATGATCTATTCCCTATCTTGCCGAGTTACTCCACCATCATCCAGAGGATGCAGAGTTGAAATCAGTTAGCTATTCTTAGCATCCTTCACTCCTCCCTCTCACTGAAGCCTTGTGACCAAGCATTACCAAGTCTTGTTGAGTTTCCTCCTGTATATGTCTCCCATCCTTCCACTTCTCTCCATTTGTGTCTAGTACAAACCATTATCATTTTTCACCTCAATTACTAGCCCTTCCAGTCCATTCTCCATACTCTCTAGCAGAATTATCTTTTCAGTGTAAATATGAGCATGGCAACTTCCCTGCTTAAAGCCTATCAATGTTTTCCCATGGCTTCAGGGCTTAAGGCAAAATTATTTGACATGGCCTAAAAGGTTGTATATAGTCTAGTCCTTATCTCTCCAGTCTCTTCACATCACACCCTCTCTATAGCTTTTAGGCTCCAGCCACACTGACTTGATTTCTGTCCCTTCTATTTGAGATGCTCTGTCCAATCCCAGGGCTTTTGTACATGTTGTTCCTCCCACCTAGAATGCTCCTATGGTAGACAGCGTATCAGCCCCCCAAATATGTTCATGTCATATCCCCAGAATCTATGAATATGTTACTTACATGGCAAAAGGGACTTTTAGGTGTGATTAAGCTAAATATCTTCAGACAAGGAGAACATCCTGGATTATCTGGGTGAGTTCAATGTAATCACAAGTGTCCTTATAAGGGAAAGAGGCAGGTGGAAGAGCCAGAGAAGGAGATGTGATGATGACAGTAGAGGTCACAGAGGAGAGAGACTGGAAGATGCTATGTTGGCTGGCTTTGAAGATGAAGGAAGGGAACAAGGGCCAACGAATGTAATGGAGGTAGCCTCTAGAAGCTGAAAAGGCAAGGAAATGGATTCTCCCCTAGAGCCTCCAGAAGGAATTCAGTCTAGCTGAAAAGTTTGATTTTAGAACTTCTGACCTCCAAACCATAGATAATAGATTTGTGTTGTTTTAAGCTATTAAGTTTGTGGTGATTTGTTTTAGCAACCATAGGAAATTGATATTCCTCTCCTCTTCATCTAATTGATTCCTACTTTCCATCAGATCTGAGCCCCTCAGAGAAAGCTTCTCAACATTCTGACTAGAACAGATCTACCTAATGTAGGCCCTTCTTTTCAGCTTTTGTCACAGTTGTGAGATTGTTGATTACCCCAGCTAAAAGCTCCAGGAGGGTAGGCACCATGTCAAATTTTGCCCATCTAGTTTATCCCCAGAACCTAGCACAGTGCCTGGCATACAATAACCCCTAATAAATGTTTGTTGAAAGAAATATAATAGAGCTCTAAGAGTAGTTGTCATAAAATGAGCTTCCCCAAAATGAACAGAAGTGGCAGTACTGGACATTAGGAACAAGTATCAAAATCTCTCAGAACCAGTTTACAACAACAAACTCTCCCTCAGAAAGCTTTCAAATATACCTTTATTTCTTCTGAAAATGGGGGTATTGTTGAAACTTTGGTTATCACACCATCCTTCAGACCAAATTCTGGCACAAGTTTACATAAATAAATCACTGTAAGGTCCTTTACAATTTATAAATGAGTATCACATATATATTTTATTTAATCTTCAAAACAATCCTGTGAGGTAGACTCAACTGAATGTCTTATAGTAGTTTTACACAAGAAAACTGATGCTTACAGGAATTAAGTGAATTGCCCAATGAACCACAACACCCAAGAAAAAAAGCTAGATCTCAAAGCCAGCCTTTTTGCTTCTAAACGCAGCATGAGTCCCATTACATTGTACCCTACACTATGTCCCAGTGAATTTAGAGGTTTCTTCATTCCAGTGTTGAGCATGCTATTTGTGGGTGTTGTTCATCTCTGTTAAGCAACTCTTAAATAAACTGGCCAAAGCCATTCTGCATTAAGGATATTGTGGGTAATTTTTTAATGCCCCAGCTCTACTTTTCATAGAATCAAAACACCTGCTTGGACTTGGTGCCTTGGGAGAACAGAGATTATAAAGGAGATGAAGGAGTTGAAAAAATTCCAGGATATGGCTATGAGAATTTGTGGCTGAGGAGGGGAGAGACAAAACCACTGGAAGAAGGAAAGTCAAAGTACATAAAGGCAGAATACTGGAAAGGTTATTGACATGATATGGAAATCCCCAAGAATCAGGACAGGAGCAGTATTAGAGCAACAGTACAATTTTAGAGGGAAGAGAGAGAATGACATAGGGATGGCAGATGACTGTAACTAGGAAGAGTGGTGGGTGGTATAGTCTGATGACTTGACATTCAAAGATGGGGACGGGGTGGTATTAGTGAGGAACAAGACAACATGATTTGGGAAACTAGAAATAAATAGCAAGGAAAGGTACCTATCCCACCCTCCAGTTTGGGATATGAAGAACACAGGAGAGAACAGAGCCACCATCTGAGAGGGTGGCAGGAAAAGCTATGTCCTCAAGGGAAGTCAGGTTTCGTGTAGAGCAAGAAGGTAAAAGAAACATTCAGAGAAGAGATTTATAATAGAAGGAATTTTGTTGATGACTAAACAAGAATTCCAGAGGGTGCAGTAGAAAAGTTTAAGGAGTTGGGGAAAGGTGGACAAAAAGGTCAGGAAGAGGGTTCTGTAAGCTTGTCTCCAAGGATTCCCCCAAATCCTGTCTTCCCTGTATGCTCATCAAGAGGTAGAGAGCCTATTTCTCCTCCCCCTGAATATCAGTGCTGTCCCTTGACCCTTGGACTACTTACTCCCTTCTGGGACTCAGCTACCATTCTGTGAGAAGTCCAAGCCATACGGACAGGCTACATGGAAGGCAACCAAGGAACTCTGGTCAACTGTCCCCTGGAGTTGTCTGCCAAAAGCCTGCATTAACTGCCAGCCATATCAGCAAGCCAAGTTGGATATTCTAGTGTAACCAAGCCCCCAGATGACTGCTTCCTCAGCTGACATCATGAGCAGAAGAACTATCCAGCTTAGCCCATTCAACCCACTGAATCATGTGAAATAATAAATGGTTGGTGTTTTAAGCCATTAAGTTTTTGAGTAGTTTGGTTATAGCAGATTACTGAAATAGGAATGCAAAGTCATCTAGGGACTAGGGTAAGTAAGTGAGGGATGGCCAAGGAACCCTGAGTTTCTTTTGTGACTGACATCATCAGGGATAAAAGCTTAATGAATTAAACTTCTTTTTTCTCCATTGGAAGAATAGGATTGCCTTGGGAAGTGTGCCTTCTCCCTATAGTCTCTGCACTGAGTCATTGCGATAATGACTTCTTTCCTGCTTTCGGACACAATGTCTGCCACTGAGACATGCACATATGCAAGACACAGAACTCCAACTGCAGAACTGAAGAGGAAGTCTCCAGATGAATTGTGATTTCAGGCTGAATCTTAAAATTTGTTTCTGCTTTGGAGGCGCCTTCATCTAATACCATCACCCTGATCCCTGGGAATTAGGACTCTGCCTCACCCTTCAAGTAGAATTTCCCTCCCCTTGAGGGAGACCCTCTGAGTGGTTTTCAGGTTAATATGAAAGAAGCTTGAAGATGCAAATGAACTGAGTAACCATGACAACAAAGAAGGGAAGAAAACAAAACAAGCCAATTATGCCTCTGCAAATTCCTTCCTGAACCATCAAGGTGAGAGAGAACATGGCTGTCAGCAATAATGCCTAATGGCCAATGACCAATGTAGAATGAGGGCTAGTGGCACCTGTGGGGGCAGTTGTGGTAGGGGAGAAAGCTAGGCCTTCAGAAGTCACTGCTACATGCTCATGTTACCATAATGATATGTTTGTGGGTAGTGTGTGTGTGTGTGTGTGTGTGTGTGTGTGTGTGTGTGTGTGCGCGCTTTAGTGTTTACTGAGCACCTATATATCAATGACTTGCCATAAGGTACATTATATTTTACTTAATTATCCTCAGTTCAGGTCTTCCTGGACTTTTGCTCTAAAAGCATCTTAGACATAGCTCCACTAAAGCCCTTAACTCATCAAAGTCCAATTGGCATAGGGTAGAGCAGTCTTTCTCCAACTGTAATATTCATATAAATCACCTGGACATTGTGTTAAAATGCAGATTGTGATTCAGTAGGTCTGGGGGGGGACCAGGATTCTGCACTTCTTTTTTTTTAAGATTATTTATTATTTATTTATTTATTTAAGAGAGAGAGAGAGAGAGCGCGTGAGCAGGAGGGTGGGGAGGGGCCGAGGGAGAGGGAGAAGCAGACTCCCTGATGACCAGGGAGCCGATGTGGGGCTCAACCCCAAAACACCGACATTATGACCAAAGCCAAACCACCCAGGTGCCCAGAGTTCTGCACCTCCAACAAGCTACTCCAAGAACCACACCTTGAGAAGTGATGGTGGAAGGTTAAAAGTGGGGTTCTGCATCCAGACCAACTAGGTTCAAATCCTGGCGCTGTATATTAGCTATGCAACCCTAGACAAGCTACCTGGTCTTTCTGTACTTCTCTATTTGTAAAATGGGGATGATAAAAATAGCAAAGAATAGTGTCTATCATTAAGGGCTCTGGGGTGACCTAAATAAGTTTATGCATTTAAAATGTTTAAGCAGGGGCACCTCGATGGCGCAGTTAGTTGAGCAACCAACTCTTGATTTGGGCTTCAGTCATGATCTCAGGGTCAGGGTCGTAGGATAGAGCCTCCTGCCAAGCCCCATGTCTAGCCCTGCAATGAGTTCCACAATGAGCCCCAACATGGGGCTCCATGCTCAGCGGGGAGTCTGCTTGAGATTCTCTCCCTCGGCCCCTCCCACCCCCTGCTCACTCTCTCTCTAAAACAAATAAATATTTAAATAAATAAAATAAAATGTTTAAGCAGTGACTGGCATGCAGTAAACACTCAGTACATATTAACTATTTTAATCCTCTTATGTCTTACTTACCAGTTGAACATTTTCTATATACTGGCAACAATGTACCTTATGCTTTACCTCGACCATAGATATTAATTCTCCAACCCTGTGAGGAAATTGGTCCCACTCGACAAAGAAAAACAGAAGTTTCGTGACGTCACAGAAGCTAGTGGAAGTAGAATTCAATGCCCGGCTCTCTGACTTCAGAACCCACAACATCTATGCTGTGAGTATCATGAAGGAAGAAATTCTAACTATTCATGACTGTACCTAAGGGAGCTCATACAAAACCAGTATGTACTAGGTGCTCAAAAATATTTGTTGAATGAAGTACCTAACTGACATTTTGCCCTGAATTTAGAGAGAAGTGAACTAAAGAATTTTAAAACATGTCCAGTTATACCACAAATGGGAGAATTGGGTTTGAAACTCAGACCTCTTATATATAAAGGCAATGGACTATTTTCATCACAGAAATAATTTTGACTTTATCTACTGGGAGAGATGAAAGTGGGTAAAGAAGACAGGCCAACTAGGGCGCCTGGGTGGCTCAGTCAGTTAAGTGTCTAACTCTTGATTTCAGCTCAGGTCATGATCTCAGTGATGTGAGACTGAGCCCTGCATCCGCCCAGCACGGAGCTGGCTTGGGGCTCTCTCTCTTCCTCTCCCTCTACCCCCACCTCCGCTCGCGCTCTCTCTCTCTAAAAGAAAAAAAAAAGGCCAACTGGTGAGCAAGCACTCAAAAACTACCAAAATTAACACGGACTGCTTGACTTGTTTTAAGGATAAGTGATCAACAGAAAGCTAAAATTAATGCATTTCCTCATATGAAACTTTGTCAGAGTTTCCCCTTCTCTGTTGGAGCCCGTAAAGGGTATCAGAATCATTAACCTTCCTTGCACTTCCAGGGAATGGGTTAAGGGAAGCTTCCTTAATGGTATTCTATAACTTTTAGAGGGTATCTTAATATGGGTTCCCCCAAAAGTTCAGTGCAAGTAGTTTACTTGGGAGGTTTTGGGAACATGAACAGGAGAGTGGAAAAGTGATTCAGAGAAGGGAAGGCATCCAGTAAGGAGTACATTATCAAGCCATCTACCCACAATAGATAATTGGAAATTAATCCCATAAGGCAGCTCTGGTGAATGGTATAAAATACAGGTCTCAAGATTTATTCCATATGAGGGGAAAGGGAGCTGAGGTACTCACACCCCTACAACCAAGAGACATTAGTTGAAGGCTGTTCTCAGGGGCGTTAATTCTGTGGCACTATAAATCTGCCACATATAGGAGTTTACTGGCCCCACTGTCCCAGAAAAGGCCATCAGGCACAGAGATGTAGATGCTTCCATTTGGAAGTCAGTGAGATCACTCTGAAATGGCAGAGTTCAAGAGATATGGACAGGGAACCAACAGAGTCTGGTAAAAAGGAGCTCCTTTTGCTGCTTCCCACTATAGCAGCTCACCAAGAGGGGAATTACATGGGGAAAAAAAGTTACCTACTTGTCCAACTGGGGTTGTTGGGAAAGGTAGGTCCTATACTTCACAGGCTAGGCATTGCACAGTCATTTCCAAAAAGGGGGGTGCAGGGGAAATGGATCACATCTATTGGGTCGAGTGGTGATAAGCAGCCCATGTCTGTCCTCTTAAACCCTGAATTCATTCAAATGGATTCATGAATTTGGTTGTGGTAATGGGAAAAAGATCAGTACTTGGGGGTTGGGGGTGGTAAGAGAAGGCTCAGAGGAGGTGTCCTGTATATGTTATTAGATTTGTTCTTAATCCCAGAAGGAAAGAATACATATATTTTCTGAAATATCAGTGTTTTCCAGAATCAGTGAGGTCATGGAAACCATAATCTTTGCCATGTGCTCTCACAGCCACAATTATGCTAATTAAACCAGGGGGCTCTGGTGAACATGGTGAAATCAGACTTGAGTCTATGGACTGGAGGGGGATGGGAAAGCATGTGGAGGCTTCAGCAGTTGCTTCTGTGTTCAAGGCTTAGGTATGAGGCCAATTGACTCCTGATCTTCCTTTTTTGTCCTGATACCTGGGCCTTGGAAGCCGCCCATACTCCAGAGCATGGAGTGGCAGACTGCAAGAAATACCAGCGCTGTTAATCTGATCTGCCATCACCAGTGACAGGAGGAAAATCACTCTAGGATGGTTTTAAAAGTGGATTTGGGGTCTAGGGGACTTCAGATGTTGTTGCTATTTTACTCAGTTTCTTCAACAAAGGGGCTCTTATGCTACTGTGGAAGTCCAGTAATGTGGACATCAAGAAGCCATAACAGACATTTGCTAGCATTTGGAGCTCTATTTCTAAAGATGGAGTTAAAATATCGAATATGCTTTCAAATCATCACACAACATCTATTCCAAAGACATTTAAAAGAGCTGAGGGAAGGTAGATTTGTTCTGTGCGTCTGAGAAATCCTGTCTTTCTTTCTGTCCCCTCTCCTTCCTGCCATCCCTGGTTCTCCATATAGAAAATGTCTTTAAAGCATAGAATGTGTCTGTGTATATTTGCATAACAGCAGTCCTCTATATAAAAATAAATCCTGAATAGATTGCTCCGTTGTATATATGTGTTGGTATACATGTCACATACACGGATTTATTTTCCCAAGAACAAATGTCTTAATGTTTCTTTTCCTTGAGAAAAATTACCAACTGCCAGATTCTCAAATTCCATGTGGAACTTTGCAATAATGGAGAAAATATATGTAAAAAGCCATAAAGAAATATGATATAGTGAGGAGACAGATTTTTGTTTCAAATAGCCCTAAATCTCCAAAGACTTCACAAGTCAAGTACAAGGCTATTTTTGGAATGACTTTGTCCTCTACAGTAGGTGAACAATGATTGGGACACAACTGGTAACAATGATAGGTACAGTGACTAAGTAACCAAGGCTCATTCTTTCCTTTCCCTGAAACAGAGTGGCTGTAGCCATAGGATTGCTGTGCGACTGTGGAAAAACACAGCTTTGAAAACAGACTGTCCTGAGTTCAAATCCAAACCTTCCTACTTACTTGGGCAAGTTTCTAACCCTCTAGGAATCCATTTCCTCACCTAGAAAATGGGGCTATTCACACCTCCATGCCAGGGTTATAGTGAAGACTAGCTATATTACATGTGAAAGCAACTGGCACAAAGTAGGTGCCAAGAACTGCAAAAGGTCTAAGATTTTACCCTCCTTGCAAACCAACAAGGTAGCCTGCCACAGTTTTATGGATGCTGCAGAAGACACAAAACTCCTGCGTCAGAGATGAAGGGCAGTTTCTTACAGCAATAATAGTAGCCAGATTACCAGCATTTTTTGCATCAGTTTCCCAAGCCCCAATTCCCACAGGGGGATGTGAAGAAGGTCATGGGACACCTGCATATGCAAGTGGGTTTTATTATAGGAGAGGAACTGGGGCAGGTTGGATGGGGTGTGGTGGATCAAGGGAATGTATAGGGAAGTGGGACCTGAGAGACACAAAAGAACACTCTTTTTGGAAGAGGATGGAAAGGGGAAGAATGTGGAAAAAGATCCTGGTAAAATGAGGGGGTGAAGAAGAAATAGGTTGAAGGGTGTCCAATGGCTTCTAATTTTCTACTGAGAAAGGGAATAGACTTGTGAAGCAGATGATATTTTCCAAAAATGGCCTTCACAATATTCCCAGTTCCACATGCTTGTCTAGAACCCTCCTGGTCTCCCATCAAGAGGTGGAGTCTATTTTCCCTCCCCTTGAAGATGGGTGGGCCTTTGTAACTTCCTCGATAAACAGGATGCAGCAGAAGTGATGTGTGACTTCTAAGACCAGATTAGAAAAGGCAATGTATCTTCCACCTGGCTCTTTCTTGGGATGCTCATTTTTGAAACTGAGCCACCATATTGTGAGGAAGCCCAGATTACACAGAGAGGTCACATATTGGAGTTTCAGCCAATAAACCCAGCTATGGTCCCAGATATGTTTAGTGGACAAGCCTGAAGATGATTCTAGCCCCCAGCTGTCAAGCCACCATCAGCCTCTGTGGCCCCACTGTGTAACAGAGATAAATAAACCATCTCTGCTGTGCCCTGTCCAAATTCCTGACCCACAGAGCTTATGAGCATAATAAGTGGTTGTTTTATGTCACTGAGTTTTGGGGTAACTTGTTATGCATCAAAGATGACCACAAAAACCAGGTTGGGGAATGGGAAAGCCTTCTTACATACACATTCTAAAAAGATACTCTCTAAAGATGACATCTTCTAGAGAGAAATGAAAAGCTTTCAGTGGAGAGGAGCCTACCTGAGGAATGTGAAGTACAGCTTTGTGGGGGCAATAGGCTCAGTGTGTCAACAACCTTGAGCCAAGTGCACACCCCAGAAACAGTGGATGGCTGTGTGAAGCAAGCAAAGCAAAAGAAGTCCCCTACCTCCTCAGCATCTCCAACTCATTATCCCAGCAGCATCTCCAAGCATAACCCCAGACTAACTGCCACACCCTCTTCTCCTGACAATCTGCATCCTTCCTCCTAATTTTCTGACTTAGGAAGGTCAGCAGCACTGCCCAGCTACCCAAGCAGGAAACTGAGGAGTGACCCTCTGAAATGGAACCCCTCTCCTTCACTCCCATACTTTTGCCACAGCTCCTTTGCCTATTATTCTTTGAATAAATTATACTTTTTAAAAAGTGTGCCAGTGCCAACATTTACAGCTTGCAAACTGGGGTGTCCAGAAATACAACTTTCTTTGTTTCTTGCTCTTGAGCTCCTATCTTCATTGATGATGCTATTTATAGACATCACATTCTTCTTGCTTTAATTGCTTCTTTCAGATAGTTATGTAGTTTTTCAGAGTTCTGCCGCCCTGTGAAGGATTATTCCTCCTCTTTTTCCCCCAATTTGGTGAGTAGGTGCATTTTTATAGTTGGGGGAAGATGGCCTGGTCCTCCTGCTGTTCTCTGGGGGTGGCTTGGCCCACCCAGCCACTTGGTATCCTGCCCTGGTCTCCACTGAGGGGCAGCTGATCTTTTGGTCATTGTGCTGTTGATCGAGGCCCTTGCCATTGTCCCCATTTCAAGGTCCCCAGATTCTGCAAGGTTCCCTCTGGCTTTCTCAAGTACATTTGCCCTATCAAGTCTTCCATGCCCAAGTTGGACCCCCAGGAACTCTCTCCTGCCTTCTAGAGTACACAAAACTATGAAGCAGCTGTTCCTTCATTTCTCCCTTATCAAGGAGGATGAAACACAATGCTATCACAGGCTTCCCTGAGATGTTCATATTAATTCAGGATGTGCCCGATGAGGTGGCCCCTTACCCTGATGCTTTCAGATCCTTCCAAGCCTATGTGGGTGTTTCTACCAGCCCCTACTCCTGCTCCCATGCCTTATTTGGAGAATGGAAAGGGTGGGGAGATAGGGGGACATTTTATTCTTCCTTTCTGTGGCCAGCTCCCCCTCTTAGAACTGGAAGGGCATTTTCTCTCCTGTGTGGGAGCTTCCCTTACCTGCACTGTGTCCTCATCCTTCCTATTCTATGGCTTTTCTGTGGTCAGCCTTCTAAGCTTTGGTTTTTGTCTTATAAAAGCCCAATTTTGGGAATCCTAAGAAAACCTTTTTCTTTCTCTTGTTAGTCTGGCTTTGAAGACGATTGTCCCAGTAAGGGCTTTTAAAAACCCAGTTGCAATTTAAAGCTAAGCAATGATTAATTTGTCCTATGCTGTATCTACCTCCTCCCAGGACAGCAAGCCTACATCTTATGGCATAATCTTAATGAAAAAAGAACAGCAAGTAATTCTTTTTCTTTCTTTCTTTTTTAAATAAAAACTACCTACAAAAAAGGGAAAACACATTTGGATAATTTTTTAAAACATTATCCTAATATCTAAGCTAAGTTGAAAAATGAAGTCATGAGAAGTTGTGGCTTCTATTTTTAATTATTTCCACTCTAAGAAAATAAAAAATCAGTTTGCCAATAATTAAAATATTGAGTTATTTTTATTTCATTTTGCATAAAACTGAATTCAAGCTAATTACCATTATCCAGAGGGGAATTTTGAAGCTAGGGGAAGAAATCTTTAAATATTACCCTCAAATACACCATATACAACATTTTTAAAGTGTTTTCCCGGGATAGAATAAGCAAGATCATAAATTTAGAATTAGAAGACAAAATTTTCATCATCAATCATCATCTCATGGATCTAGAACACCCACCAAAAGTCACATTTGTGTTAATGATAATTTGATTTCCTAACATGTACATGCCTTTAACAATTTTAGGCTAATTTTTAAAAAACTCGGAACACATATTTGGGAAAAGATGAGCTTTTTGTGTAGATGTGACTAGACCGGGCAGGAAGTTCTGATGCTCTATTTGAACAGAGCCAGGAAAGTTCCATCCCAAACTCCCTTCCTCAACCAGGTGCTAAGGTGCCGAACTTTTCACCATTACGGAGTTATTTGTCCAACTTAGGAATTACCCTAAACAGTAATCCTCTTTTAAAGTATTGTCATTAGCTTCCGCAAATATTTAATGAGAACTATATACAAGTCACTATACTAGGGCTCAAAGATAAGTGGGGGGGTGGGCAGAATGAGGGAGAAGAAGCAAATTAATTAATTAACCAATCAAGTCAGCAACACCTTAGCGTGACTCGGTTTTTCTTTTCTTTTGGGAGTTAGGCTCAAACAGAGCCTTGGATACCTGAAGAGAGAGCAGGAAGAAGGAAGAGAAGTAAAAGATGGAAGCTGGAGGGAGGGTGGAGAAGCTGCTAGAAACTATCATATTTCCTTGATTTCAGTTGTAATTTCTCCCCCTACACACACACACACACACACACACACACACACACACACACACACACTGGAGTACTTCTCAAGTCAGGATTTATCCTGCAATCTATAAATAGATTTAATGAGACTGTGTATTTCTTCTTTTTTCCTAAGTTATTAAATCGAGCTTAGTATTAAACAGTGCTTCTTGAAATCCAATGTAATACTTACAGATTGGTAGTATTTTTAGTTGAAATTTTTACTGAGATCATCATAGATTTACATGATGTTGTAAGATATAACAGAGGTATCCTGTCAACTCCTAATCCAGTTTCCCCCAATGGTAACATTTTACAAAACTATAATACTGTATCATAACCAGGACATTAATATTGATACAATCCACAGATCTTAATTGGATTTCTCCAGTTTTACCAGTACGTGTGTGTGTGTGTGTAGTTCTAAGCAATGTTATTGCATGTGTAGGTCTGTGTATCCACCAACATAGTCAAGATACTGAACAGTTTCATTACCACAAAATTCCTTCAGGGTGTCCTTTTAATTTTTTTAAGTAGACTCCACGCCCAGCGTGGAGCCCAGTGTGGGGCTCAAACCCACAACCCTGAGATTGAGACCTGAGATGAAATCAAGAGTCAGACACTTACCTGACTGAGCCACCCAGGTGTCCCTATGGTGCCCTTTTATTACCACACAAACCTCTCTCACCCCTCCATACCATCCCTAGCCCTGACAACCACTAATCTGTTCTCCATTTCTAAAATTTTATCATTTCAAAAATGTTACATAAATGGAATCATACATGATGTAATGACTAACACTAATCTTTTAGAATATTTTTTCTCTCGGCATAGTACTCTGCTGATTCATCTATGTGTATCAGTAGTTCCTTCTTTCCGGATGCCAACGAGTTTTTCATGGGCTGTATGCACCATGGTTTCACCATTCACCTGTTCAAGGACATCTGAACTGTTTCCAGTTTTTGGCTATTAGATCAGTAATATTTATTGCGCACCTACGGTATATATTAGGCATTTTTGTATCTATTGTCCCAACTAATCTTTATCCAAAAAGTCCTGTGAGACAAATATTAGTATTTGTGCTTTAATTGAGGTTCTGTGATGCCAGTTAACGTGCCAATGTCACAAAATTGGTAAGTGGCACAGTCTGCATTCATGCCCAGATCCTCAATTCCCAAGCCCATAAGTGCCATTTGCTAGCTAATTTGATGGGTTTTCCCTTGGACTGGCACAGGTATGGGGCCAGCCTGGCCAAAATGAGCCCAGAGAGTACTTTGGGCTGTTTACACTTCCCCAGGTTTCTCCATTATTTTCCCAACATAAATCAGGACTGGCTTGAGGAACTGGGCAGTAAGATGCCTGGTAGCTCACCTGCTTGATAGATTTCTCTTTTAGAGGTGCCTGTTCTTAGAGAGGGTCATCACCAAACCAAATGAGAAGGTGAAGGTGAGATTTGGTTTCCCGCATCTTGATAAACATTCACTTGTTTCTTGGGCTCTTTTCCGACTTTCTCCTCCAATTGACAAACGTATCAAGGGAGTGGTAGTTAAACTGACACATGTCATTCTGAAAACAAATGACTGGAAATGCATGTCAACTCATACAGTTCCAGAAAAAGGTTCAGAGCAGCCCATCTGCCCAGGGGAGGGACACATTCTGCCTGTCATAACTCAAGCACAATCTCTTGGAGGAATGAGTATGCCTGTCAACAAAAAGCCAGCTCTCTGAGGGGACAACCTTCAAGAAAACAGACACATAGATGCTATCCCCTTTTGGACTTCAATGCTAGGACAATTCCTAAGCCCCCTCTCCTAATAAAAGTGCTTCTCCTACCAGCCCATCACCTACAAGTGCCACTCTCTCCACACCCCTGAACCAATCAAAAATTTGGAAACTGCAGCAAGAACAGTTTCAATCAGAAATTATGGCAACAGTAAGGGAACACATGTACATTCCAAAGGGGAAATTAAAACCACAGTGAGATACCACCACACACCCTCCACAATGGCTAACACTAAAAACATTGACAATAACAAGTGCTGACGAGGTGCTGAGCAACAGGGGCTCTCATACATTGCTGAGAGAAAGACAAAATGGTATAACTGCTTTGGAAAACTGTTTGGCAGTGTCTACTAAAACCAAACATATGCAGCTCCTATCACTCAGCTATCTACTCCCAGGCATAAACTCAAGAAAATGAATGATTGTGTCCACCAAAAGACATGTACAAACATATTCATAGCAGATTTATTCAGAGTAGCACCAAACTGTAAAAACCCAATGTTCATCAATGGGACCATGGATAAGTAACATGTTAAATATTCATGCAATAGAAAGCTAGCCAGCAAAAAAAATTACTGATATATATGCATGGATGAACCTTATAGAAGCTGAACTCAAAAGTACAGACTGAGTGATTCTATTTATATCAAGTTCAAGAATTGGCGAAATTAAGCCATGGTGATAGCAGTCAGAAAGTTACCTCTGGAGGGAGTGGGAGATGGTTACTGACTGAAAAGGGACATGAGGAGCCATCCAGGGTGCTGTAAATGGTTCTATGTCTTGATCTGGCTTGTGGTGACTTGAGTACATATATAGTTAATCATTCATCAAGCAAAACACTTAAAGATTTGTACACTTTATACCCTTTACTATATAAATGTCATACCAAAATTTTAAAAGTTCAAAACAAATGCAAGGGAGAGTTGCTCCCCCATTGACCTCAGGGAACACTGCACCAGGCCACTCTTCTTTCCTGTCCTCCTCCCCCTCATTTATGGATCTGTGGACACCAGAACATATGACAGAACCAGTTGGCTGCTCCACCCCAATAGATTATTTGGGGACCCAAACTGACACAATAGTAGGCATAATTAGTGGAAAACCAGATGAGAGATTGGCACTGCAGCCTGAGGCAGGATAAGCACTTCATGCTAAAATGCCTCCAGAGACTTTTACTGTCTCCTGTTAACAAAAGGGTGACTCACGCTGAGGCGGAGATGGAGAAATTATATGAGCACGGATAATTTCCGCTCTCTTGGAAACTTGAGTTCAGGAGACAGAAGCATACACACACACACACACACACACACACACACACACACACACACCTACTTCCAACAGGCAGTGATCCCAGAGGGATTTAAATACTCAAAATGAGAAGAGATTTAAGAAAAAATAGCAGGGTATGCCAAACTCTATTTCTGATTTGTACATAGTAAAATTCAGTCTTTGTAGTATACAGTTGTATAACTTTAAACAAATGCATATGGTTCTGTAACCACCACTACTATTAATATGCAGAACAGTTCTATCACACCAAAACTTTCCTTTGAGGTGCTTCTTTGTAATCTACCCCTGTTGTCCCACCCAACCCTGGTAACTGGATGTGTTCTCCATCCTTATAGTCCTGATAGTTTTACCCTTCCCACAATGTCACATAAACGGAATCACACAATATGTAGCTCTTTGGGTCTAACTTCTTTCACTTAACAGAAGGTCTTTGAGAATCATCCTTGTTGCATATATCAATAGTTCATTCCATTTTCTTGCTGAATAGAATTCCACAGGATGGATGTAGCACAGTTTGTTTAAACCATTCACCAGTTGAGGGGCATTTGGGTTATTCCTAGTTTCTGGCAATTATGAGTAAAGCTGATACAAACATTCATGTATAGGTTTCTGCATAAACATATGTGTTCATTTCTTGGGCAAATACCTATAAGTAGAATTGCTGTTAATTGTAGGGTTAACATTATAAGACACCAACAAATGGTTTTCCAAAGTTCTTGTACGATTTTGCTTTCCCACTAGCAATGTATAAGAGTTCCAATTGTTCCACATCCTTGCCAACATTTGGTATTTTCACTTTTAAAAAGTTTTAGCTCTTGTAATAAGTGTGAAGTAGTATCACATAGTTTTAACTTGCATTTCCCTGATGATTAATAAAGGTGAACGTTTTTGTATGTGCTTATTAGCCATCCACATATCTTCTTTGGTGATGTGTCTGTTCAAGTCTTTTCCCCATTTTTAAAATGAGATATTTGTTTTCTCATTGCTGAATTTAGAGGGTTCTTTATATATTCTGGATACCAGTACTTTGTCAGAAGTGGGATTTGCAAATATTTTCTCGCAGTCTCTGGCTTGTCTTTTCATTCTCTTAATAGTGTCTTTCAAAGAACAGATGTTTTTAATTGTGATAAAGTCTAATTTATTGATTTCTTTCTCTTATGGATCATACTTTTCATGTCATATCTAAGAACTCTTTGGGTTGCAAATATTTCCTCCTATACTTTCCTAGAAGCTTTATAGCTTTATATATATATATATATATATATATATATATATATATATATATATATATATAGAGAGAGAGAGAGAGAGAGAGAGAGAGAGAGAGAGAGTTAATTTTTGTATAAGTTGCAAAGTTGAGTGGAAGTTCATCTTATTGCATACGAATGTCCAATTGTTCCAGTACCATTTATTGAAAAGACTATCCTTTCTCCATTGAATTGCCTTTGCAGCTTTGATGAAAAATCAATATTTGAGTGGATTAATTTCTGGACTCTATTTTGTTCTATTTGTCTATATTTCTTTTTTTTTTTTTTTTTTTTTTTTTTTTTTTTTTTTTTTTAATTAATAATGATTTTTTATTATATTATGTTAGTCACCATACAGTACATCCCCGGTTTTCGATGTAAGGCTCGATGATTCATTAGTTGTGTATAACACCCAGTGCACCATGCAATATGTGCCCTCCTTACTACCCATCACCGGTCTATCCCATTCCCCCACCCCCCTCCCCTCTGTAGCCCTCAGTTTGTTTCTCATAGTCCATAGTCTTTCATGTTTCATTCCCCCTTCTGATTACCCCCCCTTCCTTTATCCCTTTCTTCCCCTACTGATCATTCTAGTTCTTATGTTCCATAGATGAGAGAAATCATATGATAGTTGTCTTTCTCTGCTTGACTTATTTCACTAAGCATTATCTCCTCCAGTGCCGTCCATGTTGTAGCAAATGTTGAGAACTCATTCTTTCTGATTGCTGAGTAATATTCCATTGTATATATGGACCACAACTTCTTAATCCAGTCATCTGTTGCAGGGCATCTCGGCTCCTTCCACGATTTAGCTATTGTGGACATTGCTGCTATGAACATTGGGGTGCATATGGCCCTTCTCTTCACTACGTCTGTATCTTTGGGGTAAACACCCAGTAGCGCAATGGCTGGATCATAGGGTAGCTCAATTTTTAACTTTTTAAGGGACCTCCACACGGTTTTCCAGAGTGGCTGTACCAACTTGCATTCCCACCAACAATGTAGGAGGGATCCCCTTTCTCCACATCCTCTCCAACAATTGTTGTTTCTTGCCTTGTCTATTTTTGCCATTCTAACTGGCGTAAGGTGGTATCTCAGTGTGGTTTTGATTTGAATTTCCTTGATGGCTAATGATTTTGAACATTTTTTCATGTGTCTGTTAGCCATTTGTATGTCTTCATTGGAAAAGTGTCTGTTCATATCTTCTGCCCATTTTTTGATTTGTTTATTTGTTTCTCGTGTATTGAGTTTGAGAAGTTCTTTGTAGATCTTGGATACCAGTCCTTTATCTGTAGTGTCATTTGCAAATATATTCTCCCATTCCGTGGGCTGCCTCTTAGTTTTTCTGACTGTTTCCTTGGATGTGCAGAAACTTTTAATCTTGATGAAGTCCCATAAATTCATTTTATCTTTTGTTTCTCTTGCCTTTGGGGATGTGTCATGAAAAAGGTTGCTTTGGCTGATGTCGTAGAGGTTGCTGCCTATGTTCTCCTCTAGAATTTTGATGGATTCCTGTCTCACATCGAGGTCTTTCATCCATTTGGAGTTTATTTTTGTGTATGGTGTGAGATAGTGGTCAAGTTTCATTCTTTTGCATGTAGCTGTCCAATTTTCCCAGCACCATTTATTGAAGAGACTGTCTTTTCCCCACCAGATGTTTTTTCCTGCTTTATCAAATATTAGTTGCCCAAAGAGCTGAGGGTCCATTTCTGGGCTCTCTATTCTGTTCCATTGGTCTATGTGTCTGTTTTTGTGCCAGTACCATGCTGTCTTTGTGATCACAGCTTTGTAGTACAGCTCGAAGTCCGGCATTGTGATACCCCCAGCTTTGTTTTTCCTTTTCAACAGTTCCTTGGAGATTCGGGGTCTTTTCTGGTTCCATACAAATTTAAGGACTATTTGTTCCAGTTCTTTGAAAAACGTTCTCGGTATTTTGATCGGGATAGCATTGAAAGTGTAGATTGCTCTGGGTAGCATGGACATTTTAACTATGTTAATTCTTCCGATCCATGAGCATGGAATATCTTTCCATCTTTTTATGTCTTCCTCAATGTCTTTTAAGAGTGATTTATAGTTTCTAGAATAAAGGTCCTTTACGTCTCTGGTTAAGTTAATTCCAAGGTAACGTATGGTTTTTGGTGCTATTGTAAATGGGATGGATTCCCTGATTTCTCTTTCTTCGTTCTCGTTATTCGTGTACAGAAATGCAACTGATTTCTGAGCATTGATTTTGTATCCCGCCACGTTACTGAATTGCTCTATAACTTCTAATAGTTTGGGAGTGGCTTCTTTTGGGTTTTCCATATAGAGTATCATGTCGTCTGCGAAGAGAGACATTTTGACTTCTTCTTTGCCGATTTGAATACCTTTGATCCCTTTTTGTTGTCTGATTGCTGTTGCAAGGACTTCTAGTACTATGTTGAATAATAGTGGCGAGAGTGGGCATCCTTGTCGTGTTCCTGATCTTAAGGGAAAGGCTTCCAGCTTTTCCCCATTGAGAATAATATTTGCAGTAGGCTTTTCATAGATGGCTTTTATGAGATTGAGAAATGTACCTTCTATTCCTACACTCTGAAGGGTTTTAATCAGGAAAGGATGCTGTATTTTGTCAAATGCTTTTTCGGCATCAATTGAGAGGATCATATGGTTCTTGAGTCTTTTCTTGTTGATATGATGTATCACGCTGATTGATTTGCGAATATTGAACCACGCTTGCATCCCAGGTATGAATCCCACTTGATCGTGGTGGATAATCCTTTTAATGAACTGTTGGATTCTATTAGCAAGTATCTTGTTGAGGATTTTGGCGTCCATATTCATTAGGGAAATCGGTCTGTAATTCTCCTTTTTGAGGGGGTCTTTGCCTGGTTTGGGGATCAAGGTAATATTGGCCTCATAGAATGAGTTTGGTAGCTTTCCTTCTGTTTCTATTTTTTGAAATAGCTTTAGGAGAATAGGTATTATTTCCTCTTTGAATGTTTGGTAGAATTCCCCAGGAAAACCATCCGGGCCTGGAGTTTTGTTATTTGGAAGGTTGTTTATCACTGACTCAATTTCTTCATAATTAATTGGCCTGTTTAAGAAATCAATTTCTTCCTTTTTCAATCTTGGTAGTTTATAGGTTTCCAGGAAGGATTCCATCTCTTCCAGATTGCTTAGTTTATTGGCATATAGCTGTTGATAAAAATTTCTAATAATCCTTCCAATTTCAGTGGTGTTCGTCGTGACCTCTCCTTTTTCATTCATAATTTTAATAATCTGGGTCCTTTCTCTTTTCTTTTGGATAAGTCTTGCCAGTGGTCTGTCAATTTTATTGATTCTCTCCAAGAACCAGCTTCTAGTCCTGTTGATCTGCTCTACTGTACTTCTGGTTTCTGCTTGATTGATTTCAGCTCTAATTTTGGTCAACTGCTTCCTCGTGCGTGGATTAGGCCTGTCCCTCTGTTGCTGTTCCAGCTTCTTGAGGTGAGAATATAAAAACTGCATTTTAGATTTTTCTATTCTTTTGAGTGAGGCTTGGATGGCTATGTATTTCCCCCTTAGGACTGCCTTTGCAGTATCCCATAGGTTTTGGACTGTTGTATTTTCATTCTCATTGGTCTCCATAAATTGTTTAATTTGATTTTTGATTTCCTGGTTTATCGAGTCATTCCTGAGCAGGATGGTTCTTAGTCTCCAAGTGTTTGAGTTTCTTCCAAATTTTTCCTTGTGGTTGAGTTCCAATTTCAGAGCGTTGTGGTCTGAGAATATGCAGGGGATAATTTCAATCTTTTGGTATCGGCTGAGACCTGTTTTGTGTCCCAGAACATGGTCTATTCTTGAAAATGTTCCATGGGCATTAGAATAGAATGAGTATTCTTTGGTTCTGGGGTGTAGTGTTCTATATATATCTAAGAGGTCCAACTCGTCGAGTGTGGCATTCAAAGCCTTTGATTCTTTGCTTAGTTTTTGCCAGGGTGTTCTGTCTATTTCTGAGAGTGGAGTGTTGAGGTCCCCTACTATTAATGTATTTTTATCTATATGTCTCTTTATTCTGGTTAAGAGTTGGCTTGTGTATCTTGCTGCTCCCCTGTTGGGGGCATATATATTTATAATTGTCATATCCACTTGTTGAATACTTCCTTTAAGAATAATATAGTGCCCTTCTGCATCTCTAACTATAGTCTGTAGTTTAAAATCCAATTTATCTGATATGAGAATTGCTACCCCAGCTTTCTTTTGAGGTCCATTTGCGTGAAAGATGGTACTCCATCCCCTTACTCTCAGTCTGAATGCATCTTTGGGTTCGAAATGAGTCTCTTGAAGACAGCAAATGGATGGGTCATTTCTTTTTATCCAATCTGCAACCCTGTGGCGTTTGAAACCAGAATTCAAACCATTAATGTTCAGGCTGAGTACTGAGAGATATGCTTTTAATTCTGCCATGTTGTCAGTAAAGTCTTTGTTTGTATTGGCTGTGACTTTCTGTTTTGTATCACTCTTGGGGCCTTTTTACTTTTATAGAACCCCCCGTAATACCTCCTGTAGGGCTGGTTTCGTGGTTACGAAATTGGCTAGTGACTGTCGATTCTGAAATGTCTTTATTTCTCCATCAATTCTGAATGACAGCCTTGCTGGATAAAGGATCCTTGGCTGCATGTTTTTCTCTGAAAGAGCTTTAAAAATGCTCCCCCAACCCTTTCTCTCATTCCAGGTCTGTGTAGACAGGTCTGATGTAATTCTGATGCCTTTGCCTTGGTACGTGAGAAATTTCTTTGCCCTGGCCGCTTTCAATACTGTTTCTTTGGATCTCATATTTGCGAATTGCACTATGACGTGACGTGGTGTAGGTCTGTCATGGTTGAGCTTGGGAGGGGTCCTCTCTGCCTCTTGGACACGAATTTTTGTTTCCCTTGCTAGATTAGGGAAGTTTTCAGCTACAATTTGTTCAAATATCTCTTCTAGACCTCTGTTTTTCTCCACCCCCTCGGGGATGCCGATGATTCTAACATTGGATCGTTTCGTTGAGTCAGTAATCTCCCGTAGCCAACATTCGTGGGCGTGGATTTTTTTAAGACCATCTTCTAATTTTATTTTTTCCTCTATTAACCCATCCTCCAATTCACTAACCCTTTCCTCCGCTTCCGTGACCCTGGCCGTCAGAGCCTCTAGTTTTGCCTGCATTTGGCTCATAGAATTTTTAATTTCTGTCAAATTCGCTCTCATTTCCGCCCTTAGGGATTGTATATTCTCAGTAATATTTTCCTGAATACTTTTTTCAAGTCTACTCATTATCTTGACCATTGTTACTCTGAATTCCATTTCTGATAATTTGGTTACATCCATATCCGTTACTTCTGTGGCAGAGGCCCCTGACTCACTGTCTTTTCTTTGCTGGGGGGGGCTTCTCCTTCTTGTCATTCTGATGAAGAGAGGTTGCGGGGTTTCCAGAGCCCAAAATTATTGACTGGGTCCCAGGCCGTGCCTCTTGTTTTATAGGGATCTTAGAGATGTGGGCTTCTTCTTTAAAGATTTTATTTATTTACTTATCTGAGAGAGGGAGACAGACAGTCAGCAAGAACGAAACAGAAGCAGGGGAGTGAGAGAGGAAGAAGCAGGCTCCCAGCGGAGGAGCCCGATGAGGGACTCCTTTCCGGAACGCTGGGATCACGCCCTAAGCCGAAGACAGGCGCTCAATGACGGCGCCACCCAGGCGCCTCCGGTTGTGGGCTTCTTGATTTTTCAGCCTGCCTTCTGTGTTCTGGGGGAGGGGCCTGCCGCGCCGATACTCAGGCAACCCTGTTTGGTTAGAGTCTCCGTGTCCCCTGCGAGGGAGGATGGGGATGGGCACTCTCTGAGCCGATATTTCCAGGCTTTTGTTCTCTGGCGGCTTTCCCTGGCGGCCGGCTATGCCTCTTCTGAGGGTCAGAGCAGCAGAGGCTGCATTGTCGCAGAACAGAGGGATTGCGGCCCGTTCTCCACTGATGTTCCGGCCACTTTAACTCTGTTACTGTTGGTGCTGCTCAACCCTGCGGCGTCCCGGGATGTGCGCACCAACTCGGCGACCCTGCCCTCACTTCCAGGGCCGGTGCGTCTCTGTCCTTTGTGTTTCTAATGCCGCCAGCCACCGGCCGCCCAGTCTCTGTCCTTTGTGTTTCTAATGCCGCCAGCCACCGGCCCGCGCGTCTCTGTCCTTTGTGTTTCTAATGCCGCTAGCCACCGGCCGCCCAGCGCGCTCCCGGGTCTCCCGGTCTCAGTCTATGCCCGGTGAGCACACCTCGATTCCGGAGTTTCGTGAGAAGCCTGGTGGCGCGCGCACCCGGTTCAGGGTCTCAGTCTGCTGTTTCGCGGGTGCCGACCGCGAGTCCGCCCGCTCCCCCGTGCAGGTGGCCCGCCAGCCGCCAGCCGCCCCGCGCGCGCTCCGGGAGTTCCCGGTCTCAGTCTGGATCCCGTGAGCACACCGGGATTCCGGTGTTCCGGGAGATGCCTGGTGGCGCGCGCGCGTTCACGGCTCACCGGTCTCAGTCCGCTCTCTCGCGGGTGCCCTCTGTGTGTCCCCCGCTCCCCCGTGCAGGTGGCTGCCGCTTCCCGGCGCCCAAACGCGGCGGCTCCCTCCCCCTTCCGTTTATCTTCCGATATCCGTGCACGGTTTACAGCTCCCCTCTTCGTACCTCAATACTCAGCGCTGGAGATGTTCATTTGTAGAGATCCAGATGCATCATCCTGCGTCTCAGGCTGATTCCGTGGTTATTTAGGCTGGTCTGGTACCTATCCAGCTCGACTCAGGGGACCGGCTGAAAAAGGGGTCCCCTACTCCTCCGCCATCTTAACTCCCTCCCCCCTATTTGTCTATATTTCTGTCCTTTTACCAAACCACACTGTCTTGATTAATGTGTCTTTAGAGTAAATCTTGAAATCACAGTGTGAGTCCACTGAATTTGGTTCTTTTAAGAATTATTTTGGCTATTTCAGTCCATTTGCTTTTCTATGCAAATTTTAGAATCAGCTTATCAATATCTACCCCCAAAAATCATGCTGGGATTTTTATTAGGATTGCATTGACTCTATAGATCAATTTCTTGAGAATTGACATTAAACAATGTTGAGTTTTCCAATCCATGAACATGATATACCTTCCCATTTATTAGATCTTCTTTATTTTTTCAGTGTGTTATAGTTTTCAGCATACAGATCCTGCACCTACTTTGTTAGGCCTACATGTAAATGTTTCTTTCCTTTTGGGGGGGGGTGCTGATGTAAATAATACTGTTTGTAAATGTTGAATTCCAATTGTTTATTATTAATATGTAGAAATACAATGAATTATTGTATATTTGCCTGGTATCCTGTGACCTTGCTAAACTCTCTTATTAGTTCTAGAACCTTTTTTGTAGATGCTTCATGATTTTCTATATAGACAATGATGTCTTCTGTAAACAGAAACAAGTTTACAATCTGGAAGCCTTTTACCTGTGCATTTTGAGGTCAATCCCATCCCTGGTTAAAAATTTTCCCTTAAAAAGCCAAACCCCAAAGTAATTTTTTTATAATAATTTTTTATTATGTTATGTTAGTAACCATACAGTATATCCTTAGTTTTTGATGTAATGTTCTATGATTCATTACTTGCGTATAACACCCAGTGCACCATGCAATATGTGCCCTCCTTAATACCCATTACTGGCCTATCCTAATCCCCCACCCCCTCCCCTCCGAAGCCCTCAGTTTGTTTCCCAGAGTCCACAGTCTCTCATGGTTCATTCCCCCTTCTGTTTACCCCCCTTCATTCTTCCCTTCCTTCTCCTACCGATCTTCCTATTTCTTATGTTCCATAAATGAGTGAAACCATATGATAATTGTCTTTCTCTGCTTGACTTATTTCACTTAGCATAATCTCCTCCAGTCCCGTCCATGTTGCTGCAAATGTTGTGTAATCATTCTTTCTGATGGCTGAGTAATATTCCATTGTATATACGGATCACATCTTCTTAATCCAGTCATCTGTTGAAGGGCATCTTGGCTCCTTCCACGATTTAGCTATTGTGGACAATGCTGCTATGAACATTGGGGTGCATATGGCCCTTCTCTTCACTACGTCTGTATCTTTCAAACCCCAAAGTTCTTAAGATGTTATCCATTTCTCATATTGCATACTAGTAACTAAAACTAGGCATCGACTAGACTACATCAGTCAGGATAGGTTAGGTTTTGCTGTAGTAACAAATAACCCTAGTATCTCATCAACAAATAACTTTCAACAAAGTTATAAAATCTTGCTCATAGTATATACCCATTATTGGTTGACAGAAGGACTCTGCCCTTTGTGGCCTCCCAGAAACCGAGGCAGATAGACCAGGCACTGTCTTAAATGTTCCCTGTGAGTGTGCCAGAGCAAAGGAGAATTTCAGAGAATTTTTCACAGAAGATTCATTGGTCGGCCCAGCAGTAACTCACATACATTCTGCTCACAATCATTGACCAGAACAAGTCACATGACACCGCTCTACCAGAAGGGGGCTAGGAAATGCAATTCTACCATATGCCTGGAAGTGGAGAGCCAGGAATATTTGGTGAAGAGCACTGATGACTGTCAAGGCATGCACATGCACGCACACACATGCACACACACACACAAAGGAAGATAAGACATAAAAATCATTCAAATGCAAGCTAGAAAGTGGTACACACCTTTAGAGAGATATAGAGGAAGTGCATTTGGAGTTAACAGAAGGTTTCTCTTGTATGAGCTCAGGGGAGGCACTTGGCAACGGGAACCTTTGAAACTAGGCCTTGAAAGATGTTAGAAATTGGAGGTTTAATACATTTCTATTTCACAACATAATGCAGTAGTTAAGAGCAGGGGTTAGGAAGCCAGATTGTCTGGGTTCAAGTCAGATCTGCCCATATTAGCTATGTGACCTAGGGCAAGCCACTTAACTTCTCTGTGCCTAAGTTTCCTCATCTATAAAGTGAGGCTACTAATAGTACCTGCTTCATAGGTTGTTGAGAGGATTAAATGAGTTAATATTTGTAAAGCTCTAGAATAACACCTGGCACATAAGTGCTATAAATGGTAAGTGCACACCACCCCCGCCACCAAACATCCCTGTCTTCAACCAACTTTAAATCCTTGATATTTTTAAATGCAGAGACTAGATAAGAAAAGAAATTGGAAAATTAGTTATCTCTGGTGACATTTACCCTGATTCCAGCGAGCAAGGGCTGCCGACTGACAAAGCCATCCATTCACTGTCCCTGTGGCCCTGAAGCACTGAGCAGGACTCCTCCTTTCACTTCACAACCAGAAACTCAGATCCCATTTCTTAGCTATAGGTCAGCATTTACCCTTCCCTGTCCAAAGCTATACCAGCTGAGCCTTTCCTAGGAGATTTTCCTCTCTAACTTTGGAGACTTAAACTCTGTTGAAGAAAGTCTTTTCACCAAGCTATGTGAAACTAAACCTCCACTCATCACCTGCCTGGTGATAGGCACACCACAGGACAGACAGGCATGTTACAAAAGGGGATTTGCTCAGAGACACTCTTCCAGGAAAAGGATAGAACCAGCACCCAAGAGACCTCCACATCTCTTTGAAGATGAGCAAATAAAGAACTATTTCTACTATAAATGGGAAAATAGTATATCTTATAAGTAGAGTAAGAATGAAAACTTCTATTGGTTTAGCTTATTTGAATGAATAAAGCTCTTTCAGTTATACTCCTATGTTTGGGTCTCACAACAACTCTATAGGGAGTGCAGAGGGGGTACTTAGTGTTCACTCTCACTCCACAGATGAGAAAATGGACACTCAGAAAGGTAAAGTGACTTGCCAGTGACATTGTAGCTAGTAAGTAATAGAGAAGAAACGTGAACTCAGAGCTCTTCCTCACGGTTACCTCTAAGTCCCTGTTTACAAAAAGGTGGAAGGCATACTGCCAGTGGGGTACAAATGATTCAATTTTACATGTGATAGATTTATTAGCAAAATGTAAAACCAGAACAAACTAGTAATTCAAAGCTTCCCTTTTCAATAAATTTTATTTGCTTTAAACATTTGTCTATTCAAAGAAAACTTTAAGTGATGAACACCATAGATGGCATGTGGATATGGCAAAAATTGTGAAGATGGTCTGCAAAGGACGGAAGCCTAGAACCCCTGCTGTGAGAACAGTGACTTCGGCATGGGTGCTCTAGGCCAGGCTCTGTCACTAAAGGGCTATGTGACCTTGTACTAGCCATGACCTCCCTGAGCTTCAGTCCTATCCTAAGCAGAACGAAAGGGTTAGTTGTAGTCATTCCTGGAGCCTCTCCAGGGGCAATACTCTAAGATAGAAGCTGGTGTTATGTCCATGATGTGTGTAGGGCTGGATTTCTTTGGCCCCCTTCTGCAGTCAGCTTTCATTTGCCTAAAATAAAGCTGACTGGAGGCTGCAGGATTCTGAGCACATTTCTCTGTGTCAGCTGCTCAAGATCTTTTCTCAGGAGCTTCTAAGGAAGGCCCCTTCAGCAGCCTGGATTCTCCTTGACTGTGAGCCCTGGGCCCTGCATACTGCTTATGAGGAGAGACCATGATGGACAAAGCAGGAAGGAGGTGGTTTCCACAGAGTCACCCTCCAACCATGAAGGAGTGAAGGGGAAGACTTGTAAGAATTCCAGCAGGGTGGGGGGCTAGGGTAGCTAGAGGAATGGAATTTATGACGGGTCCGACCTGAATGGCATCAGGGTGAGTGGAAAGGGTTTATTGGAAAGAGCCAGGATTCCCACCTAATGTGTCTCAAAGGTACTTGTGGGTGGATGGCAGTTCTCCTCCCACGGACCCAGATCAGCACCCAGAACAAGAAAGTATAGGAGGGTCACCATCAGCTCATGAAGTTATGAGGAAAACCAGGGCCACCCTGACCTGCTTTGTGACCTTGGGCAAGAACTTAAGTCTCCCCAAGCCCCAGTTTCCCTATCTGTGAAATGGATATAATAACTGTAATTATCTCCTAAGGTTATGGTGGGAATTAAATAAAAGAATACATGAAAATCCCGACATGAGGTAAGAATAAATGTTACCATTCATGTTTACTATTGATAATCTTACACTGGGCAGCCAGGATAGTGTTCTAGCTTGGAATTAGACAAACATACATTGAAATCCCGACTTGGCTTCTAATTAGTCCTGTAACTTTGGGCTTCAGTTTTCCCTGATAAAATAGCGATACTAATAGTACTCACCCTAAGAGAGGGTTATCGTAAGGATTCGATTGCATGTTAGCATAAAGCACTTAGCAGAATGCCTGCACATCTGCATTGTTCCATAAATTATAGTCATGGTAGACATGGAAGTGCGCCTCACCAATCCTCCCTTGAGGAAAGCCTCATGGCCCCAGCTGTGGGGAGTGCCGCAGCTGACAGGCCCACTGTCAGCACTTTCAGGGCCCGTGTGTCCCTAGTAAGTTCTCTGAAGGCAGGACCCCCACTTCTTTGATGTCCCCAGGATATTCAGCACAGCACTACAAATATGGTAGGTCAGCTCTAAGTACTTATTGATGGGCAGACTAATTTAATGAGTTCCTTCAGAAACACAGAATATATTTCGATGGAGTCCACTTTGAAACATCTCAGGCGAGAACGGGGAAAGTCCGCATAGCCTAATTCCAAGTCCACAGCAAAGATGAAGTTGCCCTTGCCAGCCTCCCTCACCAATTTATGAGGCTTCTTTTTCTTTAAGATGGGATACAGAGCCTGGCTTTGGGGATCCAATTTAGTTCTTGTCAAAACCCCTCCACTCTCTCCCCAGGCCTGGCTGGGAGGGAGGACACTAGCTTCATGCTGACCTCATTTCCAGTCAGCACTGCCTGTGAAAACGCAGTCTTGGCAGATGTGCCCTTTCGAGAAGATTTTTATCTTACAGAACTTGACAGATTTTCAGCCTCACTCTTTAATTTGAAGTTTCTCATATTACCCCCTCCCCTCCCGTTGTTCCAGCTTGGGTAATTTTTCTCTAAAGCGACAGTTTCTCAGTTGGTGGTTACATTCCACAGTGGGTTAATATGAAAGGCAGAATTGCCACATCTTGAATAACTTAAACCAAAGTGACGAATGAATATGGGATTGACCAGAATGTAGCAAGTCCTGGGCTTTTGAGCAGTAGTTTCCAAGCACCAGTCCATGGAGCAGGGCCAAGGTCCCACTCCCACAGAGCTACAATCCAATGGGCGTGTGTTGAAATGCAGTAAAGGCCACCATACTTTGCAGCTCCTCTCATCAAGAGGTGGAATCTATTTCCACACCCCTTGAATCTGGGCTGGCCTTGTGACTTCCTTGTTTGGCCAATGGAACACAACAGAAGTGACAGTGTGTCAATTCCTAGCTTAGAGTGCAAGGAGCCTTGAAACTTCTGCTCTTAAGCTCTTGGGATGCTACAACTGCCATGTGAACAAGCCTGGGCTAAGCTGCTAGAAGATGAGGGATAAGAGAACATGAGGAGAGAGGCCCCAATGCCCCAGCCTTCCCAAGAAAAGCCATAACAAACCAGCCAGTCCTGCTGACCCATCAGCTGGCAGCAGACGTGTGAGCAGGCCCAGCCAAAATCAGCCAAGCCTGGCCCAAGGAGAAGAATGACCCAGCTGAGCTTAGACCATATCGGTATTCTACAAAATCATGAGTAACTAAATAAGGGATGATTGCTATCACTGAGTTTTGGGGTAGTCTGTTCTGTAATAAAATAGATAAAGGGGGAAATGAATACAGGGGGAGATAGAAAGTAAAGAAGAAAACAAATACGAGACCAAGATAATACGAATGGCGACATGTACAATAAAGGAAACAAACAGGGTGAGGTGATGGAGGACTTTGGGTGACAAATTTGGGAAAGATAGTCAAGGGAAGACCTTTCTCAAGAGTTGACATTTTTGCTAAGACTGAAATGAGGGGAAGGAACCAGCTAGGTGAAGACCTGAGGGCAGAAGAAATTGCAATTCAAAGCCTCCAAGGTGTGTTTCCAAGAAATAGAACAAAGACCAGCATGGCTGGAGCCCAATTAGAGAGGGAGAATGTGGCCAGAGGTAGTGAGAGAGGTGGGCAAGGTGCCTCAAGAAACCACTGGAGGGTTTTAAAAAGAAGAGTGACAACATCTGATTTCCATCTTTTAAAGGTCACTCTGGCAGCACTGTGGAGGACGGATTGTAGGGTGCCAAGACTGGGAGCAGGAAGCCTGGTCAGGAGGCGGTTGCAAAATCCAGGCAAGAGAAGATGCTGGCTTAGACTAAGGGGGTATCAGTAGTGGTCATGACAAGGGGTCAGATTCTGGAACTGTTTTGGAGGGAAAGCTTCCTCACAGCACATAAACTGGCTTAAAACCAAAGTTTGTTATTTGATCCATATGTCTAATAAAGCTTAGGTCATAGGTATTGCTTTACTTTTCATATGCTTATTCCAAAAATTTTATTGAGGAGTTTTTAATAAGTGTATAATTTACTCATATTTTATACCAGTTTTTATTGTTAATTATTAATAGGTGCATAAGGTTTTCCTTATACTTAAAAAAAGTGGATAAAACATAAATTCAACATCTGGTTGTTCACAGAATGGAATATTTGGTTCATAATTTGAATACTTCCAATTTTGTGAATAAGATTAAAATTTTTCTATTCAGAAAATGTCCTGAACATTTGTAATCAGAATCCCCATTTATAGTTTCCTAAGATGTCAATGTTAGCTTATAAACCATTTACTGAAAGTGTTTTTCTTAGAGTATTTTTCTTAGAAGTTAATTTGGAAACATTTGTTTGTTTAACAATTATTGAGAAACAGTGTAGTTTGGTGATTAAAATCATGGACTCTGGAGCCAGTCTGTCACGTTCAAATTTCAACTCTGCCATTTATTACTTGCATGATCTTTGGCATGTTTTTTTTTAAATGAGGTGATAATAGTACTTTCCATATGGTAGTGTTGTGATGATTAAATTATTTAATACATGGAAAGCACTTAGAACAGCCCCTGGTACATAGTAGGTGCTCAGCGTTAGCTATTAATATTTAACATTGAATGTGTTTAGGATGTCAATCACCAGACTACTCATCTTTGTTAGTGTGACTATTTGAAAGGTGCAGAATATCATTTCCTTTCAAAATTAACAACAACAAAAAATACTCTTTTGCTGCTCCAAAAGAGGTGATGGTAGAGTTATTCCTGAGTTTGCAGTTAGAGGGTGGTGGGGGCGGAGGTCATCTTACAAGCTAATTCAGTCAAATGCCTAGTACCTGGTCTGGGAAGGCTCAAACAGCTAGGGGTTGAACAGCTGGGGCTCCTTGGACATCTCTATCTCTGTGTGGTCTCTCCCTGTGGTTTCTCCAACATGGCAGCCACAGGGTAGCCAGACTTCTTATATGGTGGTTCAGGATTCCAACAGTGCCTGTGAGAGGAGGGGAGAGGAAGAGAGAGAGAGCAAGCAAGAGCCAGGCAGAGGCTCTATCACCTCTTATGACCTAACCTTAGAAGTCACATATTAGTCACAGCTAATATTATAGTCTATTAGTTGAGGCTGTCAAAAAAGCCCACACAATGTTCAAAGGGAAAGCAAAATAGACTTCATCTCTTGATGAGGGGTGGGGGAGGGGTGGCAAGGTTCTGGAAGAGCATGTGGGACTGCAAATATTATGGCCATTTTTGGAAATATGCTCTGCCACAGATGGAAAGAGCATCAGTCAAAGCATGGCTTGTGCTAGCCAAGGAGATGATATCCACAAGGAACAGAAAGCCGCAGGTCCACTTAAGCTGGCTAAATTTGTAGCTTTACCTGAATGGCCCTACCTGTATCAGGTTAAGAGAGAGAGCAATTATGGGGCTAGGAGGAAGGGGAAGAAGGAAACTCATGTTTATTGAGCACCAATTATACCCTGAATGTTTCACACATTGCCAACTGTCCATCAATGACCATTCAGCTTATGATTCTGTGGGATGGCAATTTGAATTGCATTCAGCTAACCAGATTATTTTTGCTCTACGCCAGCCTCGGCTGATTGCTGCACTTGCTCACGCATCATCAGTCAACTGCCAGGTCAGCTGAGGCACCTTGGTTCTTCCCAACGTGGTCCCTCACCCTCCAGCAGGCTAGCCCAGGCTTGTTCATCCAGTGGAAAGGTCCTAGAGCAGCAAACCCCCTTACATAGGCCCTTTTAAAATCTCTTCTCTGTCACAATGTCCCATGGACCAAATCAAGTCACATGGCCAGATAAGATCCACAACCACTACAAGAGTGTAGACATAGGGAAGGGAAAAATGTGTGGCCATCTTTGCACAGCAGGAGATGTAAAATTTGGCACACCAACTTCTCCACAACAATTTCTCACAGAAAAGAGTCATAGTGACAGAAGGAGCCTACTGGAGACTCCTTATGCTTTCCCCTAGGAGAGCAAGGGAAGACCAGGAGCAAAGAGTCTCCGGGACTTCTAGTCACATGAGAGCAGCCTCATATGGTCCAAGAGCAGGGACCACATCAGGCTGGAATGAGGGCAGCATACTTGGAGACAAGGAAGAATTGAATGGGAGAAGAGGCAGGGGAAAGCCCCTTCTAGAAGATGTCAGTGTAACACTGCTGCACCCACTCATCATGGCCCACCTAGCCCTGAAGGGAGCTTTCATTCAACTTCAATAGATTCATATTATCATCAACAAAAAAAGTAAAAAGCAACTCAGTTCTGCTTTTTGTTCTATGTTTTTCTTCTTTTTACATTTTTGTTTTGACAGACTAGAGCAGAGGACTGGAAGAACAAAAGGTCAGCCAGGGCAGGAAAGCAACCTACCACATAAATGGACAAGGTTACATGGTCAACAAAGCCCCCAAGGTAAGTGTGTTTTTGTATCAAGTGAGGCCATAAGTGCATTTTAGAATATTAAATTATTTTTTTAAAATTGTCCTTGGGCTTTTGGCCTTCTTTATTTCTTCCACTTATATACCTCACTTATTTACCCAGAACATAAACTACGGCCTTCCTCTGTGGCTACAACTATTTGGGGGAGGGGGGTTAGTATTTAAGCCATAAATAATTTGTCTCCAAAGAACAATCCCCATCCCTCCCTTCCATCCTCCTACGCTACCCCCACCTTATCCCCACAGCTTGGCAGTTAACTGCTTAATGGAGTTCCAAAATATCTGCTCCTCCTTCATTCAGGAGGACAAGGCCTGTAGAACTAAGACCAGACCCTGACAGCAGACACATTCATGACCAAGTTCTCAGGCAACTTCTCCCCCATTCCTGATATCCTTTCAGAGTCATATGAGCTATAGGTAGGACACTACTTGATTCCAGGATGCTCTCTACTCATTTCCTAAATTCATAGGCTTGATGGCACAGGAATAATGCCCCCCGCCCAAAGATGTTGTATGACTTTGCTAGGGCTATGAAGAAGAATCTGTCCCAGGCCTCTTCTAGCTTCCTGTGGTTTGCCAGCAATCTTCAGTGTTCTTTGTCTTGTAGATGCATCACCCTGATCTCTGCCTTCATGCTCGCATGGGACTCTGTGTGTGTGTGTGTGTACGTGGGTATGTGCACATCTCTGTGCCCAAACGTCTGTCCCCTTTTTGCAAGGACACAGTCATATCGGATCAGTGCCCACCCTAATGACCTCACCTTAATTTGATCATCTGTGGAGATCCTATTTCCAAATAAAGTTGAATTCACAGGCACTGGAGTTAAGACTTCAAAACCCTTTGGGGAGACACAATTCAACCCATAACATATGTCTACACACTCATCCCTGGAACCTGTGAATATCTTACCTTACATGGCAAAAGGGACTTTGCAGATGTGATTAAGGTTACTCAAAGGACTCTGAGATGGAGAGATTATCTTGGATTATCCCAGTAAGCCCAACATAATCACAAGTCCTTAAAAGTGGAAAAGTTTCTCTCACCATAAAGAGAGGGATATGTGAGGATGAAAGAGTAGACAGAGAGATGCAACACCGGGGATGGTGTTAGGGGGCCACAAGCCAAGGAATGTGGTGGCCTCTAGAAGCTGAAAAGGGCAAGGAAATGGATTCTTTCCTAGAGCTTTCAGAAAAGAATACAGCCTTGCCAACACCTTGATTTTAGTCCAGGGAGACCCATGTCAGACTTCTGGCCTACAAAACTATAAGGTACTAAAATTGTACTGTTTAAGCCACCAAGTTTGTAGTAATTTTTCAAGCAGCGATAGAAAATGAATACAGCTGAGATTAGGCCTAAGCAGATCTTAGGTCATGTTCCCTAGAAGCAGAGCCTAAGACAGGGATTTTGTGCAAGTGATTTCTTGGGGGGAGCGGGGTGGGGTAGGGGGGAAAAGCTAAGCAAGGATGTGGTCTTTACTGGAGACTAGCTTCCACCTGATCCCATGGAGGCTCTGAAGCATAAATAGCAAAACAACATTCATTAAATTTCTGCAAGGCTTTTATATTCTCACGCAAGTCAGTGACTGATCAAGGACTGTGGGGGTTAGAGGGAAGTGTAAGTGAGTAGGGGAGGAGCACAGCTTGAAGGGATAAGAACAGCTATGAGTTGTCAGCCAGTACTCACAGTAGCTGGGAAATGGGGATCCTACAGATAACCTAGGGCAGAGCCATCTAAATCGAATCTTATGGCCTTCAGCAGCCTCATGCACTTTCCACAAGGACAATATTTGTTTGCAATTTGAGGGTGCATTTCCCCTGTGCCTTCTCAAGGACATGACTTTGCCATGGTCAGCCCAAGGCATCTATTTGCTGAGACATGGCGTGAGGTGGGGGGGGGGGGCGGGTAGGATTGAGATTTTGCTGCAGAGGGAACGAAGACAGAAAGACCAAAGTAATATTTGGCTTTTGATATTCACAACTGAAATATGCAACAGGCAAGAGGCTTGCAAGCCAAGAGATTGTCTTCAGGAAGGATTTTCCAGAATCTTTTGTCTCTTCTTATAGCCAATCAGTAAATGGAAGACTCTACTCTTAGGTTTTAACTGTAGTGAAAGAGGGAGATCTCTGTCTACCATGAAGGCATAGCTGGAGTCGGGAAAAAGGAAATATGACAAAGGGGAATAAAAGAAGCCCACTCTTTTTCCGGCCTAAGAACTTGTGAGCAGTAGGAGAGTGTGAGGTGAGGAAGCAGTTGCAGGGGTGTGTCCCAAGCTCCCCTTTCTGGAATGTGCAGCAGCCATACTGAGAGACTAGAGGGCCTCAAACAAATCTGAAATAGTCACTGCAGAGTCAAGTGCAGGGCATGGTGGGATCAGGCACAGGAGTCCCTGATCTGCCCAAGCTGCCTTTGGGCCCCATAGGGTATAATACCTAGGGTAAGAGCCAGAAGTCCCACCACGAGACCACTTTAGCAGGACAATGTCACCCTGCAGTGGGCTGCACAGATGCCTCAACAGATACCCAGGGGTCTGCAGTCAGCAGGAGCCAAGGGGAGGCCTGGTCATCCTGGGAGGCCATAGGCCTTGGCCACACCAAGAGAATGGTCAGATCCCAAGTTGCACCAGCAAAAAAAGACATCAGCCTAGCGTCCAGAAGAACCTGCCTACATCTCTTTCCTCATGGAGCCGGGAATGTGCTCTCTCACTAAATGAGTGTCTGAACATCTCCTGATAGGCCCATTTATATCATCACAGCTGACTACGCTGAAACCAGATGGGACATTTCATTTAATTTTATCCCACCAACAAGCAGATAGGCCTCAGCAGGCTCATTAAAGATTAAATAAAATAATTTTGTTGGCCCACCCACATGCTGGTGAGTTTAATTCTGCCATGTGCACAATGAAGGGGCTTAGCCAAATAACCTTCCGTGGGCTTTCTAACTTTAGAATGTTGTGATTTTTGACCTCATGCAGCAGGAGGCCACCACAGCTGAGAACAATCTGAGAGAGTCCCAGAGGAGAAGAGGACTGCCCTGCTTCTCCACAACAGGGAGGCAGCCCCCAGGTAAAACAGCCCTCAGGCCCAGTCTCCACCCCAGCTTGTGGGACTGACGTGGTGTGCCGAGCCAAAGGGCCTCCCTTCCATGCTGCAACTTCATGCCTGGGTCCTCCAGCTCTCCCTACTCCTCTACCACCACCACCACCCTTGCATCAGGGGCTTTGGACTTTTCAGGGCTCATTAGTACCTCTGTCACCAGAGAAGGCACGGGAGAGGACGCTGGCCTCTTCTGACAGTGCTCAGGAAAGGCTTGGTGGAGAGAAGGGGAAGAGTCCTGCTAGGTCACCATGAGGTGTGGAGATGCCTGGTGAGTTCTACTGGCCCACATAAAGCCATACCGAAGTCAACATTCTCAGAACATGCTAGCTCTTTCCACATGACCATGGCTTCATTTACTTTTGCTTTCACCTCAGCTGCTTTTCTTCAAGGGCACAGTTGCTCTCTCAAGCCCTACTTGAATGGAACCTCTTCAAGGAAGAAATTCCTGACCACCCCAGGAAGATATGGCTCCCTCCTCTGGGCTACATTGTGTCCTTGCTGCCAATACAGGATTAATCTGGTAACTCTGGAGCGCTGGTACCTCACCTGTTCAACTAAACTTCCCAAACTCAGGTGCTGCTTCAGTCTTAACCCTGTGTCCCCAGGGCCTGGCACACTGAAGACACTGAACATTCCTGCAATCCTTTCGTCTCCTTCTTAGTCATGGTTCTGGCTTCCTGCCCTCGATTTGTTCCTCTGGTAACTCCACTTCTCTCACATGATTCACTCATTCAGCAAATATTTACTAAGCACCTACCCTAGGCCCCGACATCGAGCTGAACCCTAGAGGTCGGACAAATATAAGACATGGGCTCTGCCCTCAAGGAGCTCGGCCTACTGATCGAGACAGACATAGAAACAAACCATTGTAAAATAATGCGGCTCTGGCAACAAGAGAAGTGCACTCAAAACATTACAGGAGTACTGAGGAGAGGCACTACAGGGCTTGGGTCTGAGAGGCCAATTGGTCTGCAGATGGGGTTGGGAGGAGAGGAGGGCCAGGCTAGACACTGTCCACGTGGATGACTGACACCCACACACACAGATTCCCATCCCCAGAGTGCCAGCTAAGCTTAACACAGACTATGACATGTCAGATCTCAAATCCCAGCCCTTTTCCCATAGTGACAAGAACAGGCATTAAGTTTCCTTTGAAACTTCTTCTAAGTTTCTAACGGCCTGGCTCCACACGCCAAGCCACCATTCTCCCCTGCATTCAGTTTATGTATGGCAACCCCTGGCCTAGAGAGAGAGATTTGGAAGCCCCACACCTACAACAGTGTCTCCCCTACCCAGCCCATTCCTGGGAGTTGCAGAGTCCAGCCCAAACTCACTTTGAGCTCTTGAGATAAAGTTGATATTAAAGGCCGTTCCAAAAGGGAAAAGAAGCCTCCAACTCAGCGCCATCCATAATCCACCCAGACCCCAGCAGAGCCATTCCCCGTGGTGGCATGTGGTGACAGGTGGGCTTTCCTGCCCACTCACCAGCACCCACAGCTCGGTCAGTGGGCTGCCCAAGGCTGCTGGGACCCGCTGTGTTGAGTGGGGACAATGAGCTGCGCAGGGACAGCGCCTCAGGGACATACCGGTAAGTAACGGGTGTAGACAAGCCAGGTGAAGAGCACCCCTGTGAAGTGGAGCTGATCATCTCTGTGAGCTTTGCTGCCTGCCTCACCCTTGCTTTAACCTCCTTCCCTCCCCAGCCCACTCCCACTCCCATCCTGGTCTTTAATACAGCGCCGTCCCCAGAAGCCTCAGGCCAGAGTTTGCTTCCAGGGAACAAAGCCTCAGGACTGGGGGAGTCTGTGCTCCCCACTGGCTTGATTTAGGTAAGGAGCAGGGCGGGGGTGAGCCTCAGGATCTTGGTGACAGGCACCTGGGCCACCTCAACTCCTTCTCCAAGCTACAAGCCACAGTATGACGGGGCCTGTCTCACTCACCTCAGCACCTGCCCCATTTCTCGGCAATCTGGGGGAGGCATTGTGAGCTCACCAAACCTTCTGGACCAAGGCCTTCTCCGCTAAAATGCTAAGAAGTCTCCTACAAGCCACTGCAAGTAGCTTCCTACATAAACTTTGCTTGGGTTAGCCCTAGTGCTTCCGCGAAGTGTCATGAAACAAGGCACATACGTTTGAGTCCTGACCACTCATCCAGGGGTTACAGTGGGGAAGGGTGTGGAAGCACTTTCACTTGGAGAGGGGAGAGAACAAAAGAATTCTCACTCGACACTGACGGAGCTTTTCCTTGCCAGCTTGTTCTGAAAGAAATTCTGTTACAACCGTCCTTGACCACAGAAGATCATGAAAATACTAAGGGAACATTTTTAGGCTTAATGTAGCGCCTCTAAATCATGTATCTTGGCAGCACAGATCCTGCTGACTCGGGATGTCGGAATTGGCAGGTGTGAAAAATCCCTACCGTCCATCACTGTGAAACTCATCTTCTCCCCAGGGTCTGCAGCTAGCAGAGCTGAGGAAAAAGAAAACACATCGAGGAGGAGACGCTGCAGGAAAAACAGCCAGGGCTTTCAGACTCAGAGACAGTGACATTCATCATCATTAGCCAAATGAAGAGTTAAGCCAAAGGTCAGCAACCTCTCCATTACTGGCTCCCTCCTCTGAAGGGCTGGCAGAAGGCGGGCCAGACAGTTTCTGAGAGGCCCCCAGTTTGTGGCACAGGTGTCACTTGGGTGTGAGGTGGCCTCGTGAAGACCTTCAGCAAAGGCATGGCCAAGTATACCCTTGGGGCTCCTGCCCTGGTCTATGTACTCTGGGCGGAAATTTGGTGGAAGGCACTTGTCACTCAGAGGACAGCTGACATGAAGGACAAGAGGAGGTTCTGGAGAGGACATGGGTAGGATCAAGAGGGAGAGGCTTCAGGAATGAAGAGGCTTTGGGGGCATCTCTAGCTGTGGCCAGGATTGCTATATATTCACTAAAGTCCACTTCCTGTCTTCTCTGGCACACAGCTAGATACATTTCTCAGCCTTCCTTGCGTTAGGCATTGACACGTGAGTGAGTTCTAGGTAATGCAACGCGGACAGAATTGTGGTGTACTTGTCCTCACTTTGGGCCTTAGAACCTCCTACAGGATACCCCCCCCAGTCCTTTCCTGCCCCTGCCTTCCAGGGGCAGAGGGTGGAGTGGGCGACACTGAAGCCCTACAGGAGAGCAGAGACGCAGGGGGAAGGAATCCAGGCCCCTGTGTGACGGCAGGGAGCAAAACCCGCAGCCCCACACGGTCAGCCGGACTTTGCGTGGGCAAGAAGTGTGTATTTTGTTAAGCCCCAAGGTTCAGGGGTTTACCTGTGAAGAGCAGCTAATATTACCTAAATTAATTCAGCAGGGAAGCAGAACCACGACAACAACAACCTTCAATATTTCACAACTGAGCCAAGAATGGGTGTTGCTGACAAGAATCCTAGGCTGGTGATGGGTAGTAAGGAGGGCACGTATTGCATGGTGCACTGGGTGTTATACGCAAACAATGAATCAAGGAACATTACATCAAAAACTAAGGATGTACTGTATGGTGACTAACCTAACATAATAAAAAATTATTATTACAAAAAAAAAGAATCCTAACGAGAAACGAACCAACAAAAAACAAGTTACTTGGGTCAAAAGTTTCCTTTCTCAGTTTGAGAAGCGATGTACAAAGAGCAAGTGCTGTGCAGGCTCACAGGCCTGTAAGTGGATTCTGGCCTTCTCCCTGGTGGGTTGTGGGCCCTCACAACGATGCTTCTCCTCTAAGGCTCCATTGCCTCATCTTCAAAATGGACACAGGCACGTCTCATTCCTGGAGTTGTCATAACGCTCAGGTTCAGTGAGATTACGTATCTAGTGTCCACACAATGCCTGATGCAGAGTGGACCCACGTTAAATATGAGCTTTCCATTGTCTTCCTTGTCTTTCTCCAGAAGCTTCTGCACACTTGCATTTTTCCCCCATCATCACTGAGTAGTGTCTGTCCTCCCTGAAATGGCAGACACCTACAGTCTCACAATTTATCAGGTGCAGGAGAAAGACAGGGGCCAGTGCTGGCCTTCTCTGTCACGCTGGGGCAACCTGACCAAGGCTTTCATTCCCCTGATTGATCTTGTTCATTCTGAGCTGCATTTGGCTCGGAAAATAGTGTCCCCAGCCCTCATGAGGAGCTGGAAGCCTGGCCTGGCCCCAAAGATACCTCAGCAAATCTGCTACCCAGCTCCAGTGGTGGGCAGCCAGGCGTCTGGTCCCCCGGCCTCAGTCGTGCAGCTGTGACTGACAGGCAGCGGGGAGCTGAAGTTCTGATATGAGGATCCGCGTTGGCTCCTCGAAAAATAGCAACAGCAGCAACAGGCTCCACTGGAAAGCAGCCCTGCCAGCATGGCTGATGCTGACACCCCACCGCCCAGGGACCCACACCGGAGGGTAAAACAGCAGGTAATTGATGGCTTCCCAAACTAACTTAGCAGACCGAGTTGACTCTAGAGCTAAAGACAGGGGTTTGATTCCAGCCGGACCCTAGCGGGCCATTTCCTGACAGCTTGGAGCAGAGAGCAAGAACTGAATGTTGCTTCCTCAGCTGTAGACAGAAATAATCCCTTGCAAGTGTGGGCAGCTCTAGCAACGGGGCTCAGAGCTGGCAGCTGAAAGACTCCCAATGCCCAGGCCATGCCCCAGACCCATCCTGTCAGAATTTCCCGGGCCAGGACCCAGGCATCTGGAGGTTTTCAAGGTTCCTCAGGTGACTTCACCATGCAGCTCAGGGTGAGAATCCCTGGGCTACCCCTTCCAAGTACGTGCCCTGGCCTCAGCTCCCTTGAAGTACAACTGTTGGCCCCATTTGACAGAGAAGACAATAAACTCAGACAGGAAAAATAATTTGCTTAATGTCCTATGCTTGATAACTGAAGGAGCTAGGATGTGGCCCCAGGCTTTTGGTATTTAATTCAGTAATCTTTCTCCTTAACCCTTCTGGCCTCATCTTCCTCTTTTATAAAATGAGTATCCCATTAACTTACCTCACAGGGCTGTTGTAAGGATGAAACAACTCCATCTTACTGTTTAATTTATTTTGCTTAATATCTACATATGGCCTTCCAGTTTGCCCAGAACTCTTCAAGTGCTTTACCAATATTAACTCAGCTTAGTTCACTAAAATAGCCTCCTGTACCCTCCTACGCCACTGGGGGGAATTACTCGGGGGAGTGATCTAGCAACACGAGCAATTGCCTTTAAAATGTGTGAACTTTTTGACCCAGCAAAATCTTAAAAGTCATGAAAGGAAATAATTAAGGGTGTATGAAAAAATTTAACCACAATGGTGATCGCTACAGTTTTTATAATGACAAAAAATGGAAACGCTAATTTTCAAATATAAGGGATTCATTAAACAAATTATAGCACAGCAAAAAGCTGAACTAGCATGGCTCAGTTTTAAATGGTATGTGGCACACTCTTCCATGTTATCCGACTCTGACTCTGGGGGAGCTATTTTACAATTCTGTAAGCTATATCAGTGATAGCAGTGTAAAGTTTCTTTTGCTTACGGACATGCAAATCCTCTCCTGTCCTGTACTGTAGAAGTTCAAGGGACTGCCCTCTCCCACTGTGGGAGAGTAGTTTTGCCTCCCTTTGCACCTTTATTTCAATATTCTTTATCTATAAATGTGTCCATTCTTTGGATTTTCTTTCTTTTAAAGATTTATTTATTTATTTTAGAGGGGGGAGGGGCAGAAGGAGAGGGAGAAAGAGAATCCCAAGCAGGCTCCACACCCAGTGCGAGCCCAACATGGGGCCTGATCTCAAGACCCTGAGATCATGACCTGAGCTGAAATCAAAAGTTGGACACTTAACTAACTGAGCCACCCAGGTGCCACTTTGGATCTTCTTTCGAACCATCTGCCTGGTTCCCTCATATTTTTAATGAGTTAAATAAAACCTTTAACAAGTATAAAATGAAATGAAATAAATAAATGATATGTGGCAAACAGATCCCAGGGCGGTTATGTTCACACGGGGTATAATACCCTCCTCTTGAGTGTGGATGGGACCTGCAACTTGCTTCTAATGGACAGAATATGGCAAAGGTGATGAGATGAGATGTCATTCCAAACCATTCCTACATTATAATGTAGATATAAATAGACATAGACAAATAGATACGGACATAGATACAATACTTATCTTGCTAGCACACACTAGAGAAACTCTCTGGCTGACTTTGAATAACAACTGCCATACTGTGAACTGCCTATGGAGAGAGCCACATGGCAGGGATTGCTGGTGGCCTCTAGGACCTAAGGGCAGCCTCTAGCCAACAACCAGGAAGAAGCAAAGCCCTCAGACATGCAGCCTCAAAAGAATGAATTCTACCAACAACCTCAATGAATTCAAATGTGGGCTCTTTCCTAGTTGAGCCTCCAGATGAGAAACCAGCCTGGCCTACAACATGTTTGTAGCTTCATGACCTTGAGCAGAGGTTCAAGCTAAACCAGGCCTGGACTCTTGACTGATGGAAAATGCAAGATAATAAATGGTATTGTTTTAAGCTACTGGATATGTGGTAATTTGTTATACTGAAATAGAAACTAATGGGGGTTTCATGGAAGAATATTCTCTTACATGAAAGATATCTACAAAATACTATTCAATTACAAGCTTAGAGTATAAAGCAGTATGATCCAACTCTCTCTCTCTCACACACACACAACACACACAGAACCTAGAAAGCTAATAATATAGTAGAACCTGGGATGGCTTTGTATTTCTTCTTTTTGATTCTCTGTACCTTTTAAAATTAGTTGCATTTTTAATATAATATTAGAAAACATTGAAAATAAAAATAATGAATAAAATATTCGAGTGTTAACAGTGGTTGTCAGGGTGGTGAAATCATGACTGAATTTTATATTTCAGAATTCAAAAACTTATTTTAATTTTTCCACTTTGAAGAGCTGATGCTGACTGGTACAGTTAAACAATAAATAAATAACTCCCAATTATTTTTTCAATTACTGAAGAAAAATCACACCATCATTGCTCTCAGATGTAATTAGGAGGGAAAAAAACATCCATGTGGGGTCTGTCTACCACACATAGAGATATAGGACAACACAGAATTAATAGCACGAACTCTAGTGCCATATGACCTGAATTCTAAGTTTGGTTACCCAATGGTATTTTATGGGCAAATTATTTAGCCTCATCTATAAAATGGGAGAATAATAATATCTACCTTGTAGGGTAAGAATATCATGGGGATTCAATAAGACAGTGTATATAATTTATTTTAAAATGACCCTGGTATATAATAGGTGCTCAATAAATATTGGTTAGTGTTACCATCATCATCATCATTACTGTTATTATCAGCCAACTTCCTGTTGCAGGAGTGGCCAATATTTCGGTCCTGATGTTATTCTTAGGTTCATTAAAACAAGTACAAAGAAAAACATAAGAATTATAATTATGGCATATTAATTCAGATATTTAAAAGAATATCACATACCTTGAAAGACCTAAAGTGGATGTTATGGGATGCTGAAGACACATTTTACCAACTTAATGCTAGAGAGAGGTTCTTCAGTATAATTAGCACTATGCTTCTGCTGGGGTGACATGGGGTGGTTGGAACTGGCCTTTTAAGAATTTGAGTCAAGAAAAAAAAAAGGAGGAGTTAAGATAGCAGAGGAGTAGGGGACCCCTTTTGCAGCCGGTCCCCTGAGTCAAGTTGGATAGGTACCAGACCAGCCTGAACATCCACGGAATCAGCCTGAGACGCAGGAAGATGCATCTGGATCTCTACAAATGAACATCTCCAGTGCTGAGTATTGAGGTACGAAGTGGGGAGCCGTGAAACCGCACACGGATACTGGAAGATAAACGGAAAGGGGAGGGAGCCGCCGCGTTCGGGCGCCGGGAAGCAGTAGCCACCTGCACAGGGGAGCGGGCGGACTCGCGGACTGGCACCCGCGAGAGAGCAGACTGAGACCGTGAGCCAGGGAACATGCACGACCAGACAGAAATGGAGCTCCGGTGTGCTCACTGGATCCAGACTGAGACCGGGAGCCGGGTGCGCGCGCCACCAGGCATCTCGCGGAACACCGGAATCCCGGTGCGCTCACTGGATCCAGACTGAGACCGGGAGCTCCGGGAGCGCACGCGGGGCGGCTGGCGGCTGGCGGTGTTAGAAACACAAAGGACAGAGACGCACCGGCCCTGGACGTGAGGGCTGGGACGCCGGGTGTGGGGCGCACATCCCGGGACGCTGCAGGGTTGAGCAACACCAACAGTAACAGAGTTAAAATGGCCAGAACATCAGTGGAGAACAGTCTGCGATCCCTCTGTTCTGAGACAGAGGCTGAGATTCAGCCACTGCTGCTCTGACCCTCAGAAGAGGCACAGCAAACCGCAGGGAAAGCCGCCAGAGAACAAAAGCCTGGAAATACAAGCTCACAGCGTGCCCATCCCCATCCCCCCTCTCAGGGGACACGGAGACTCTACCCAAACAGGATTGCCTGAGTATCGGTGTGGCAGGCCCCTCCCCCAGAAGGCAGGCTGAAAAATCAAGAAGCCCACATCCCTAAGATCCCTATAAAACAAGTGCGCACTGCCTGGGTCCCTGTCAATAATTTGGGCTCTGGACAACCCCGCAACCTCTCCTCATCAGAATGACGAGAAGGAGAAATCCCCCCCAGCAAAGAAAAGACAATGAATCTGTGGCCTCTGCCACAGACATTATCAGAAATGGAATTCAGAGTAACAATGGTCAAGATGATGTGTAGACTTGAAAAAAGTATTAATGAAAATGTTAATGAGAATATAGAATCTCTAAGGGCGGAAATGAGAGTGAATCTGGCAGAAATTAAAAATTCTATGAGCCAAATGCAGTCAAAACTAGAGGCTCTGACGGCCAGGGTGAATGAGGCAGAAGAACGTATCAGCGAATTGGAGGATGGGTTAGTAGAAGAGAAAGCTAAAATAGAATCTGGACTCAAAAAATCCATTCTCAAGAACGTAGGTTACGGGAGATTACTGAATCAATGAAACGTTCCAATGTCAGAATCATCGGCATCCCTGAGGGGGTGGAGAAAAACAGAGGTCTAGAAGAGATATTTGAACAAATTGTAGCTGAAAACTTCCCTAATCTAGCAAAGGAAACAAGCATTCGTGTCCAAGAGGCAGAGAGGACCCCTCCCAAGCTCGACCACGACAAACCTATGCCACATGTCATAGTGTAATTCGCAAATATTAGATCCAAGGATACAGTATTGAAAGCGGCCAGGGCAAAGAAATTTCTCACGTACCAAGGCAAAGGTATCAGAATTACGTCAGACCTGTCTACACAGACCTGGAATGAGAGAAAGGGTTGGGGGGGGCATTTTTAAAGCTCTTTCAGAGAAAAACATGCAGCCAAGGATCCTTTATCCAGCAAGGCTGTCATTCAGAATGGATAGAGAAATAAAGACCGTCCAGAATCGCCAGTCATTGACCAATTTCATAACCACAAAACCAGCCCTACGGGAGATATTAAGGGGGGTTCTATGAAAGTAAAAAGGCCCCAAGAGTGATACAGATCAGAAAGTCACTATCTATAGAAACAAAGACTTTACTGGCAACATGGCATCATTAAAATCATATCTCTCAATAATCAGTCTCAATGTAATGGTCTAAATGCTCCCATAAACGCCACAGGGTTGCAGATTGGATAAAAAGACATGAACCATCCATTTGCTATCTACAAGAGACTCATTTTGAACCTAAAGATACAACCAGACTGAAAGTAAAGGGATGGAATACCATCTTTCACACCAATTGACCTCAAAAGAAAGCTGGGGTAGCAATTCTCATATCAGACAGATTGGATTTTAAACTAAAGACTATAGTTAGAGACACAGAAGGGCACTATATTATTCTTAAAGGATGTATCCAACAAGTGGATATGACAATTATAAATATATATGCCCCCAGCAGGGGAACAGCAAGATACACAAGCCAACTCTTAACCAGAATAAAGAGACATATAGATAAAAATACGTTAATAGTAGGGGACCTCAACACTCCACTATCAGAAATAGACAGAGCACCCATGCAGAAAATCGACAAAGAAACAAGGGCTTTGAATGCCGTACTCGACGAGTTGGACCTCATAAATATATATAGAACACTACACCCCAGAACCAAAGAATACTCATTCTATTCTAATGCCCATGGAACATTCTCAAGAATAGACCATGTTCTGGGTCACAAAACAGGTCTCAACTGATACCAAAAGACTGAAATTATTCCCTGCATATTCTCAGACCACAACGCTTTGAAATTGGAACTCAACCACAAGGAAAAATTTGGAAGAAACTCAAACACTTGGAGACTAAGAACTATCCTGCTCAGGAATGATTCAATAAACTAGGATATCAAAAATCAATTTAAACAATTTATGGAGACCAACGAGAATGAAAACACAACGGTCCAAAACCTATGGGATACTGCAAAGGCAGTCCTAAGGGGGAAATACATAGCCATCCAAGCCTCACTCAAAAGAATAGAAAAATCTAAAATGCAGTTTTTATATTCTCACCTCAAGAAGCTGGAACAGCAACAGAAGGACAGGCCTAATCCATGCACAAGGAAGCAGTTGACCAAGATTAGAGCAAAAATTAATGAATTAGAAACCAGAAGTACAGTAGAGCAGATCAACAGAACTAGAAGCTGATTCTTTGAGAGAATCAATAAAATTGACAGACCACTGGCAAGACTTATCCAAAAGAATAGAGAAAGGACCCAAATAAATAAAATTATGAATGAAAAAGGAGAGGTCACAACCAACACCAATGAAATTGGAAGGATCATTAGAAACTTTTAGCAACAGATTTATGCCAATAAATTAAGCAATCTGGAAGAGATGGAGGACTTCCTGGAAACCTATAAACTACCAAGACTGAAACAGGAAGAAATTGATTTTTTTAACAGGCCAATTAATTATGAAGAGATTGAAACAGTGATAAACAACCTTCCAAAAAACAAAACTCCAGGCCCGGATGGTTTTCCTGGGGAAGTCTACCAAACATTCAAAGAAGAAATAATACCTATTCTCCTAAAGCTATTTCAAAAAATAGAAACAGAAGGAAAGCTACCAAACTCATTCTATGAGGCCAATATTACCTTGATCCCCAAACCAGGCAAAGACCACATCAAAAAGGAGAATTACAGACTGATTTCCCTAATGAATATGGACGCCAAAATTCTCAACAAGATCCTGGCTAATAGAATCCAACAGTACATTAAAAGGATTATCCTTCATGACCAAGTGGGATTCATCCCTGGGATGCAAGGGTGGTTCAACATTCGCAAAACTATTAGTGTCATAAATTTTATCCAGAAGGAAAAAGTCAAAAATCATATAATTTTCTCAATAGATGCAGAAAAAGCATTTGACAAAATACAGCATCCTTTCCTGATTAAAACCCTTCAGAGTGTAGGGATAGAGGGTACATGCCTCAATCTCATAAAAACCATCTATGAAAAGCCTACAGCAAATATCATTCTCAATGGGGGAAAGCTGGAAGCCTTTCCCTTAAGATCAGGAACACGACAAGGATGCCCACTCTCACCATTATTATTCAACATAGTACTAGAAGTCCTTGCAACAGCAATCAGACAACAAAAAGGGATAAAAGGTATCCAAATCGGCAAAGAAGTCAAACTGTCTCGCTTCGCAGATGACATGATACTCTATATGGAAAACCCAAAAGAATCCACGCCCAAACTATTAGAAGTTATAGAGCAATTCAGTAATGTGGCGGGATACAAAATCAATGCTCAGAAATCAGTTGCATTTCTATACACGAATAATGAGACTGAAGAAAGAGAAATTAGGGAATCCATCCCATTGACAATAGCACCAAAAATCATACGTTACCTTGGAATTAACTTAACCAGAGACATAAAGGATCTATATTCTAGAAACTATAAATCGCTCTTGAAAGACATTGAAGAAGACACAAAAAGATGGAAAAATATTCCATGCTCATGGATCATAAGAATTAACATCGTTAAAATGCCCATGCTACCCAGAGCAATCTACACTTTCAATGCTATCCCGATCAAAATACCGATGACAGTTTTCAAGAAACTGGAACAAATAGTCCTTAAATTTGTATAGAACCAGAAAAGACCCTGAATCTCCAAGGGACTGTTGAAAAGGAAAAACAAAGCTGGGGGCATCACAATGCCGGATTTTGAGCTGTACTACGAAGCTGTGATCACAAAGACAGCATGGTACTGGCACAAAAACAGACACATAGACCAATGGAACAGAATGGAGAACCCAGAAATGGACCCTCGGCTCTTTGGGCAACTAATCTTTGATAAAGCAGGAAAAAACATCCAGTGGAAAAAAGACAGTCTCTTCAATAAATGGTGCTGGGAAAATTGGACAGCTACATGCAAAAGAATGAAACTTGACCACTCTCTCACACCATATACAAAGATAAACTCCAAATGGATGAAAGACCTCGATGTGAGACAGGAATCCATCAGAATCCTAGAGGAGAACATAGGCAGCAACTTCTACAATATCGGCCAAAGCAACCTTTTTCATGACACATCTCCAAAGGCAAGAGAAACAAAAGATAAAATGAACTTGCGGGACTTCATCAAGATAAAAAGCTTCTGCACAGCCAAGGAAACAGTCAAAAAAACTAAGAGGCAGCCCACGGAATGGGAGAAGATATTTGCAAATGATGCTACAGATAAAAGACTGGTATCCAAGATCTACAAAGAACTTCTCAAACTCAATACGCGAGAAACAAATAAACAAATCATAAAATGGGCAGAAGATATGGACAGACACTTTTCCAATGACGACATACAAATGGCTAACAGACACATGAAAAAATGTTCAAAATCATTAGCCATCAGGGAAATTCAAATCAAAACCACACTAAGATACCACCTTATGCCAGTTAGAATGGCAAATATGACAAGGCAAGAAACAACAATTGCTGGAGAGGATGTGGAGAAAGGGGATCCCTCCTACATTGTTGGTGGGAATGCAAGTTGGTACAGCCACTCTGGAAAACAGTGTGGAGGTCCCTTAAAAAGTTAAAAATTGAGCTACCCTATGACCCAGCCATTGCAATACTGGGTATTTACCCCAACGATACAGACATAGTGAAGAGAAGGGCCATATGCACCCCAATGTTCATAGCAGCATTGTCCACAATAGCTAAATCGTGGAAGGAACCGAGATGCCCTTCAACAGATGACTGGATTAAGAAGATGTGGTCCATATATACAATGGAATATTACTCAGCTATCAAAAAGAACGACTTCTCAACATTTGCTGCAACATGGACGGCACTGGAGGAGATAATGCTAAGTGAAATAAGTCAAGCAGAGAAAGACAATTATCATATGGTTTCTCTCATCTACGGAACATAAGAACTAGGAAGATCAGTAGGGAAAGAAAGGGATAAAGAAAGGGGGGGTAATCAGAAGGGGGAATGAAACATGAGAGACTATGGACTCTGAGAAACAAACTGAGGGCTTCAGAGGGGAGGGAGGTGGGGGATTGGGATAGGCTGGTGATGGGTAGTAAGGAGGGCACGTATTGCATGGTGCACTGGGTGTTATATGCAACTAATGAATCATCGAACTTTACATAAAAAACCAGGGATGTACTGTATGGTGACTAACATAATATAATAAAAAAACATTAAAACAAAACAAAAAAAAATCTTAAAAAAAAAAAAAGAATTTGAGTCAAGCTGGTTTGAGGTTTATAGGTGAGCCAGGTCTGGGTCAAAACTCTCTCAACATTCCAGGGGCCTCTGGGCACTAGGTGGGAGGTGGAAGCACTCCAAGGCCACCATGAAGCACAGCTGAAGAGTTACAGCTACCCTTGGGATAGTGTCAAAATCTGGGCTTGGTTGGGGGAGGCCAGGCCAAGGAGACTTGACAAACAGGTTGGAGCAGGAGAGGGACCAACATCAGGGGACCCGTAGGCTGGGTGTCTGGTGATGTGGCCACAGGCAATAGGCAAATAAATGGCCAGCCAGACAGGCAGATGGAGTCTGGGATGCTCTACAAACTTTTCATTGCCTGGGCAGACCTGGCCTTGGGTGTCTGGCAGAGAGTGGTTGGCAGAGACTAGGCCAAGCCACTGATGGCACAAGTGAGCCAAGCTTCTGGTAGCAGTGCCAGAGCTATAAGATGCTAAGGATGGCTTATTGTCCCAAGGAGCAATTCTAAGGGATGAGCCTCTCTTAGAAGCATGTGGCTCCAAACACTTCCAGGGACAGACATGGAATTGCTCCCATGATGAACAGGGTAAAGAATGAAATCCATATAAATCTTTCCCAAGAAAACTCCAAAAGGAAACTCATGTTTCCTCAGGAGAACCTGTCTCTACATTCACAAAGACCAAACACCAAAATAATCGTATCCATTTGTTTAGATGAGGAACTCAGCAGTGCATGGTGAGGAAGGAGCAATGTACTCCCAGACTCAGAGAAGGGACAGTGCCTCTCTGGTGGGTCAGGCTTTACTATGATCATGATTATGATTATATTTATAATTATGATTATGATCCTTTAAAAGAACCTTCAGATGTGTTTATTTTAAATAAGTGGCCTCTTTTTTTTTTAAGATTTTATTTGTCTATTTGACAGAGATAGACAGCCAGCGAGAGAGGGAACACAAGCAGGGGAGTGGGAGAGGAAGAAGCAGGCTCCCAGCAGAGGAGCCTGATGTGGGGCTCGATCCCATAACACCGGGACCACGCCCTGAGCAGAAGGCAGATGCCCAATGACTGTGCCACCCAGGCACCCCAATTTTAAAGAAGTGGCCTCTTAAGATTCCAACCCTAAAATGTCAAGACCAGCTTCCTAATTCACAACTAAAAAGGTGGAGAGCAATTTAGACATAAATATTTTCCTGCACATGCAGAACTTTCCACGATTTAACTAGTTTCCTCCCCTGGAAGGAAAAGATGTCTAACTTGAAAGAATTGTCTACTTTGGTGCTTTCCTTTTTGCCCTCATGGCCAAATGATATCCAGGTCATTGTCTCCTTAGACACAGAACACTGCAGGACCCTTTTTACCCTGCAATTGTCTGCTAAAGCCAGCATACTCAAATCACTGCTTTGAGGGGTACAATACGCCACTCAAAAGCCTATGATGGTGCCTACATTTAGTCAGGGTGAGTAATGTCAGATGCTGTAACAAACAACCTAAAAATCTCAGTGACTTAACATGATAAATGTTTCTTTCCTGTTCATGCAAAGTCCACTCTGCTGAATGGTTCTTCTGTAAGGGGAGACTCCGGAATCTAGCTTATATCAATCTTGAGGTTCTATCATCCTGAATGTTCAAGGCTGAGCTGGTATCATCCAGCTACCACATGGGGCAGAGGGAGAGCATGGAGGATCCTATACTTACCTACCCAACTCAGCCTGGAGGTTACACACACTCCTACCACTCACATCCCATTGGAGAGAACGAGTCATGTGCAAGGAGAACTGGGAAAACATAGTCTCTGGCTGGGCAGCCAGCTCCCAGCAATAGCTCTACACTACAGAATGGGAAACCCAATATTTGGTGGTCAGCCAACCATCTATTCCAACCATCTATTCCAAAATCTCCTCACCCACTGAATTACTTCCAAACTTTTTAGGATGGTATTCAAAACCTACCCCAACTTAGCCCCAATTCCAGTCATGAAGGCCATCTTCTAACCAACCAGGATGACCCAGTTCCCCCACCCTCCTGCCCCCAGACTTATCAGTTAGCTTTGACTGCATAGCAAACCATTCTAAAACTTAGTAGCTTAAAACAATAACTGTTTATTTAGATCACAATTCTTCAGATTGACAATTCGGGCTGAGCTCAACTAAAAGATTCTTCTGGTCCAGCTCTGCTCCCTCATGGTCAGCTGCCATACTGGCTAGGGGCTTTGGGACTAGAGGGTGCCTCAGCTGGGACAGCTTGCCTTTGCTTCATGCAGTCTCTCATCCTCCACTAGGCTACTCCTGGCTTGTAAACCTAGCAGCAGTACACTTATGAGAATGAGAGCAGAATTGTACAGAGCCCCTTGAGGCCCAAGCTCAGAACTCACTCACTTCTGTAGCACTTTAACAAACAAAGCCAATCACAAGGCCAGTTCAGATTCAAGGGGTGGAGAATAGAATCCATCTCTTGATAGGAGGAGGCCTGAAACTACTACACCAGTTTGTACTATGCTCTCCATGCCTTCCGCACAGTGTATCATCTACCCAAAACCTCTCCCTCCTCCTTGTCTTTGTCTGTGGACAACTCCAGTTCAAATGCCTCCTATTCCACAATGACTTCTGCCTTAGTTTAGACTCTCCCAAAAACAGAGCCTAAGACAAGGACTTATATGAAGATATTGAGTGAAAAAGTAAAAAGAGTAAAACAGAGATGGAAGGAAAGCCCAAATGGGGGTGCTTTACTGAGATCACTGCTGGGGGGCAATGAGAGGTGGATTCCACAGGGATCCCTAAGAAGCTATGGGATACCTTTCAGAAGTGTCCATTATTCAAAGAAGTGGGGCCCAGAGCCTTTCTCCACCAGCTCCCATTTTTTATTGGTTGAGGGTTACCCCAAAGGTCAGTATCTTCCCCACACTTTCAGGCTTCTCTTGCATATGGACCAAGCCAGCTCCCACGGCATCAGAGAACAGCCTTGAGGCAGAAAGATCCATGTGCAGTTTTGAAGTGGGGTGCTGTCAGCATGACCCTGAGCTCCCCTGGAACTATCCTCTATAGCTGTGCCTGAAATCAGACCAGGGAATGTTTTTTGAGGTACCAAAAATGTTAGATATAATTTCCCTGATGTCTTGTTGGAGAAGAATTCTCTCTCCTCATGGATCCTGTGCTCTGAAGTTTCCATTATTCCTATGGCACCTATTACATACTGTTTTTAATTGTAGACATTCATATATGTGTATAATCTCCCTTCTGGACTACAAGCTACTAGAGGACAGTGGCCACATCAGATAGAACTTTTTAGACCCCTAAGTTGGCCCCTAGCACAAAGCCCTATCAGTTTCGTTGGCTGAGTAAGGACATCAGTGCACATACCGACATGGTAATTTTCACTCAAACACTCCAACAAATAACTGCAGGTATCCATAATGTGCAGCACTAGAGGGGTTGTAAAAAACAAATGGAAACAAGCAGAAGACTCACACTCCCCAATCTCAGGAATTTAAAAATCTTTTTGGGTATATAAACCACACATACACACAATAAAGTCTAATAGAGAACTGAAGGTTAGCAGAGGGGAGGTGGGGGGGATGGGTGAGATAGGTGATGGGGATGAAGGAAGGCACTTGTGATGAGCACCAGGTGTTGTACAGAAGTGTGGAATCACTCTAGTGAACACTGGAAACTCATAGTACACTGTATGTTAACTAACTGGGACTTAAATAAAAACTGTTTTAAAAAGTAAACATGTCTGGGGGTGCCTGGGTGGCACAGTCGTTAAGCATCTGCCTTCGGCTCAGGGCATGATCCCGGTGTTCTGGGATCGAGCCCCACATCAGGCTTCTCTGCTAGGAGCCTGCTTCTTCCTCTCCCACTCCCCCTGCTTGTGTTCCCTCTCTCACTGGCTGTCTCTCTCTGTCAAAAAAAATAAAATCTTTAAAAAAAAAAAAGTAAACATGTCTAAGGCAATGCCATGGAGTAATCTGAGGGGACAATGGTTATGCCAGGAAGACCAAAGGAAATGTTGGATTAGTGTGGCTGCCATAGTGGAGACCTAGCTGAAGAAGGAGATAATGCAACAAGAAGGAAGTGCCATTCTTCACCAAATGGGTTAATATTTTTACAATGTCTTTCTGATCATAGTTATGATATATGTGCATTATAGAAGAGTTAGAGGATGCCAAAAAGAACAAAGAATAGAGTTCATAATCCTACCACCCAAACGTAACCACTAAAAACACTTTGGCATAGCTCCTTCTTTCCTTCTTCATACGCATTTATGTTACATGGTTGAAGTCATACTGGATATTGATTCCTAGCTTATTTAGCATGAGAGCTAGAAGAGACAGGGAAAATTGAGTCCAACTTCCTCATTATATAAATGAGAAATGGAAAGCCCAAAGAAATCAAGGGATATATGAAGCTCCCAGAGCTGAGACCAAAATAGAGGTCTTCCAATCCCAATCCAGTTCTCTTTCTATGACACGATGCTGCCTCTATTTACCTCTTCTTCCTTCCCACATAATTATGAATACAGAGAAGAAACGTATATTTGTGGCTGGAGATTTCCCAAGTCAGTATGTACATTTAAAATTGTTTGCCTACATATGCACACATTGTTGTGGAAAGAGGTAATGGTGACCAACAGAGCCACTCTGAGAGTTAAAGGAGACAGCACACATGAGAAAGCAGCCGAGCATGCAGCAGGGACTCCGTAAGTGTGACTGGGGTGTTCATGTGGCTGGGGCGTACAGAGAGAGGCACAGCAGAATTCTGAGCTCTGTTTTTTCCACATGTCCTCAAGTATAATATCACCATGTTCTGTTGCCCATGCTGGAATACAAAATAAACTTCTCAGCCAGGAAGGTGGTTCTGCCAGGTCTCCTCTGTGTCTGGGTGGATTCGTTTTTCTATAAATGTTATGGTCCTCTGCAAAGAATGACAAGGGCTGCAGATGTTGCAGGCTCCTGTGAGCAGATGTTCATAACTATAAAATCTCAGGGAAATTATACCTCAGCCTTTTAAGTCAATGAGCTAAAACCCAACATAACATTCTGGGCTCATTTATTATTTTTCCCCCTTACAGCAGGCTGTGGATTAGTAGCAACAAAACAAACACATTTCCTGGGCAGTAGCTCATGGTCACTGGAGTCACAGATAAGCCCAAACCTCTCTGTGTCTTAGCCGCGATGATTATCTTTCTCCTGGGCTTAACAGACAACACAAACCCTCTGGTATCACAGGAGAAATATATTCAGGGATTCAGTGGGTGGCAAAGAAGGCAACACCTCCCCCACACCACCACCACCACCCCCACCTCTGGAAGCGACTTCCAGCCCTTCCACTGCTACAGTCACCCATGCCAGGGGTGAGAGAATCAGAGCGTCAAAAGGGAGCTTTGGAATAATTTACCCTTCCTCCTGTTCTGGAACCCAGTGCAGTCTTACAAAAAATTATGCATAATATTCAGGAAGGCTTAAAGGAATTTTTATAAATAGAGCATTAGAAGAAGTCACAGCTTGCTTGCTTGCTGTCTTTCTTTTAGTAAATGCAAGAACATCTCTTTTGTTCACATACACCTCAGTATCTAAGCACCCTTTTGTGGGGAGGGATCAGGTTCCTTCTGTGAAGCTATGCATCATTTCTATTCAAGAATAAGGACAGGGCAGAACATTCTCACCACCGTGAACAAACAAGCACACAGGCTGTTCTCTTTCTTCCTCTCCACCAACCTCTCCTCCCTTCTTACCACCCCTTCCACCCAAGCGTGGAAGTCAATGAGTGATGAATAGCAATCTCCCAAGCAGGATCCAACGTTAGGCCAGAGCAGTGCAAAAAGCAGACTCCAAGCAACTTTCAAAAGCTGAATCTGTTAAAAAACACACTGCGCTCCTCCCTCAGACAACTGAACAGGGTACAAACTGGTCCACAGCCGGACTCCCCACAGATGGGAGTATGGAGAGAGTGAGAGAATTGGGGGGGGGATCACATGGAAATATTGCACTTACTTTAAATGCCCAAGGGGAGAACAAGATTCCTAGGTGCTGAGAACAATTTGTAACCAGCAAACAAATAGGCACTTCATTACTGAGCCTATCCCAAGCAATACCCCAAGGGTCCGATCTGGTTAGGTTGTGGCAGTGGGCAAAAGTCCAGCCAGGGTGCCTTAGTTTATCCAAACTGGTTTGTCCATTTCTTGCTTTAATGTGCAGCATTTGTTTTTTAAAGTCATTGCCAACAGCTTCTCTCACAGTCTGACTGACTCACCAAATCTGTATCTGGTAGAGTAAACCAGGGCTGTTTAGTAAGTTTGGTGGTCAGAAGTTGTAGAAGTCCCCATCTGATAGTTTCTATTTTCTCTCTGTTTATTTCCTATAAATTCAATGCAGGCAGTGTGTGTGTGTTTGTGTGTGTGTGTGTGTGTGTGTGTGTGTGTGTGTGTGTGTGTGTTGGCAGACGGCAGTGCTGAAGAAAATGGAGGAGGAGGAAAATCGGAGAAACAGAGCTAAGAGCATAGAGAATGATCATGTAACAGTGTTGAGGCCTCAGCTAACTTGGACAATCCAGCTCTGTATGTGCCATTGTCTGGTTTGCTTTCCACGAGCCTGGGTATAGATTGACCGAGTCTGAAAGCTAGACTGACCCAGAGGTAGGTTTTTGCCAGGTGAGGGCAAATAAAGGCTAAGGAGGCCATGGAGTTGAGGATATTTTCAAGAATGTGAAGAGTACCTGGAGGGAAGACGAGAGAGAAGAATACCCAGAGTTCACACAAGTCAGGGTATAGTACCTGTTCCCACCAACCAGCATGGAAAGCCTTGTAAGTCATGGGGCATTAGGTGGAGTACTCAGACGCGTTTCGCCTCAATCACGGGAAATAATGAGCCCTAAACTAAACGTTGCTCTGGTCCTGCCTAGTAAGTCTCAGAAGCAAGACTCAAAAGAATCACACTGCTTCTAAGTAATTTAACCACATCCCAGGAAAAGGGAAAACTATTTAGAGGAGTACAAAAATACCCAACACCCAATAAGGTAAAATTCACAATGTCTGGAATCTAATAAAAAAATACACCAAGAAAGCAAAGAAACAGGAAAATCAATCAATTGAAACAGACACAGAATGACAGAAATGATTGAATTAGTAAGCAAAGTCATTAAGACAGTTATTATAACTATTCCATATGTTCTAGAAGCTAGAGGAAAGAGCACAAGCTAACTAGAGACAGAAATGGTAAAAATATGGTAAGTTATAGCTCTTGAAAGCATGTGTGAAGGTTGAAAGCAAAATACAGAACACCATGTGATGGGGTTCTCAATATATGTTGATGTAAGACAACTATAGCATGAAGAGGGGAGGGTAAAGAGATCTATATGGCAGTAAGATTTCTACATTTTCATCAAAGTAGGAAAATATTGACTCTAAATAGACTGTGAAAAGATAAGCATGCATTTTGTAATCCCTAAAGCAATTACTAAAAGATAATCAGCTGGTTAAAACACACCACAGAACTGGCCCAAACAGGAATCCTACCTCTGTTGCCATAAAAAAGTTAATAAACCATCAGAAAACCATCACCTCCACAATTACTGCTCTAGGACAGGGGGTCAACAAACTATGGCCCATGGGTCAAATTTTTATAAATCAAGTTTTCTTGGAAGACAGTCATGTTCATTTTATATGCCTGTTTTCATGCTACAATGGCAGAGCTGTGTACTTGCGACACAGACTACGTGGCCCACAAAGCCAAAAATATGTACTATCTGGCCTTTTACAGAAAGTTTGTGGACTCCTGCTCAAGTAATTTACAGCCTCAGCCCAGGCCATATTGACAAAAATGAAAGTCCTATGATCTGCCTCTCAGCAGGCATTAAGTCAGAGTTTCTTCACACAGGGACCACTGTAACTGCTGCTAGGGAAACAAAACTCTAACTGCATGCGCTATGAGAAGCATGGCATCCACCTCATTTCTACTTTGCAAGTCTCTCAGGAAGGTACCTTCAGGGCAAAACCTGGGACACATGTAGAATCCCAGCTGTAAGAGAAAACAGCAAATGAATTGAACTTTCCAGTCCCCAGCATGCAGTAAAGCATGCTACAGAGGGCTGGAATGGAACTCAGTGGGCCAATCTGTACTATCTGCCAAACCATCCACCTTAACGGTCATTCCAAATAAGAAATCCATGATCAAGTCAACAGGATGGAAACCAGGAAAAGGTTTAAGGAGGAGAATAGAAGGCACTTTACTTTTATTATTTAATTTTTGAGATACATTTCACATACCATAAATTCACCATTTTAAAGTGTATGATTTAGCGGTTTTTAGTATGTTCAAAAAGTTGTAATACCATCACTACTACTAATTCCAGAACATTCACCACCCCAAAGAGAGCCCACACCCATTAGCAGTCACTCCCTATTTACCCCTCCTCCCAGCCATGGCAACAGCTAATGTGCTTTCTGTCTCTATGGATTTGCCTGTTGAGTACCTTTCATATAAATAGACTCATGTGGCATTTTTTGCTTGACTTCTTTTTATTTAGCACAACGTTGAAAGTTTCATCCATGTTGTAGCTTGTGTCAATACTTCATTCCTTTTTTGGATATGTGTGGATACACCATATTTTGTTTCTCCACTCATCGGCTGATGGATATTTGGGATGGTTCCACTTTTTGGCTATTATAAATCATGCTGCTATGAATATTTGTGTACAAATTTTTGCGTGGACATATATTTTCAATTCTCTTGGGTAAAGGGGCAGGAGTGGAATCGCTAGGTTGCATAGTAACTCAATGTTTAACTTTTTCAGGAACTGCCAAATTGTTTTCCAAAGCAGCTGCACCATTTTACAATCTCAACAGCATTGTAGAAGGTTTCCAATTTTTCCACATCATTGCCATTGCATGTTATTTTTTGTTTCTTTAAATATTATCATCCTAATGTAAATGAAGCAGTATCTTATGGTTTTGACTTGCATTTCCCTAATAACTAATGGTGTCAGGAATTTTTACATGTGCTTGTTGACCATTTGTATCTCTTCTTCGAGAAAAATCTATTCAAAGACCTTACCAATTTGAAAAATTGGGTTATTTTTTATTATTGAGTTGTAAGAGCTCTTTGCATATTCTGGATACCAATTATCAGATATGTATCTGATATCTGATTTGTAAATGTTTTGTCTGATTCTGTGAGTTTCTTTTCATTTTCTTTTTTATAATGATTTTATTTATTTATTTGAGAGACAGAGAGAGCATAAGCAGGGGCAGCAGCAGAGGGAGAGGGAGAAGCAGGGCTTGATCCCAGGACCTCGGGATCATGACCTGAGCCGAAGGTGGATGCTTAACCCACTGAGCCACCCAGGCAGCCCTGTCTTTTCATTCTTTTGATAGCACCCTTTGAAGCACCAACATTTTTAGTTTGATGAAATCCAATTTATCTAATTTTTTCTTTCATCATTTGTGCTTTTGCTGCCATGTTAACTATTGCCTAATTCAAGGATACAAAGATTTATGTGTATACTTCCTTCTAAGAGTTTTATAGTTTTAGCTTTGCATTTAGATCTTTGGTCCATTTTTTTTAAGATTCATTTATTTATTTGAGAGAGAGAGAGAATGTTGGGGGGCAGGGGGTGGGGGAAGGAGAAGGAAAGAGAGTCTTAAGCAGACTCCACGCTGAGCACAGAGCCTGATGCAGGCCTCCATCTCATGACCCTGAGATCATGACCTGAGCCGACACCAAGAGTCAGGCACTTAACTGACTGCACCACTCAAGCACCCCGGTCTTTGATCAATTTTTTAAGTTAAATTTTGCATATGATGTGAGGTAGTGGTCCAACTTCATTCTTTTGCATATGGATATCTAGTTGTTCCAGCACCATTTACTGGAAAGACTATATTCATGCCTTATTGAATTGTCTCGGTATCCTTGTAGAAAATCAATGGGCCATAAATGTAAGGCTTTGTATTTGGAGTCTCAGCTCTAGTCCATTGATCTATATGTCTAGTCTTATGCCTGTACCACATTGTCTTGATTACTATTGCTTTGTGGTGAGTTTGAAATTGGAAAGTGTAAGTCTTCCAACTTTGTTTTTCTTTTTCAACATTGTTTTATCTTCTGGGTTTTTGGCAGTTATGATTTTGATAGGGACTGCAGTGAATCTGTAGATCAATGTGGGGAGTATTGTCAATATAACAGTATTAAGTCTTTCAATCCATGAACAAGGAGTACCTTTCCATTTATTTAGGTCTTCTTTAATTTCTTTCAATGTTGTTTTATAACTCTCAAGGTATAAGTCTTGCACATCTTTTGTTCAAGTTATTCCTATGCATTTTATGCTTTATGTTTCTTTTGTAAATGGAATTGTTCTTTAATTTCATTTTCAGAGTTTTCATTGCTAGTGTATAGAAATACAACTGATATATTTTAAGATTTTATTTATTTGTCAGAGAGAGAGAGAGAGAGAACACAAGCAGGGGAGGGTGGGAGGCAGAGGGAGAAACAGGCTCCCCACTGAGCAAGGAGCCTGACGCGGGACTCTATCCCAGGACGTTGGGATCATGACTTGAGCCTAAGGCAGCCACTTAACCAACTGAGCCACCCAGGTGTCCCTAGAAATACAACTGATTTTTAAAAATATTTTATTTGAGAGACAGAGAGCACACATGAGTCAGGGGGAGGAGGGGCAGAGGGAGAGGGAGAAGCAGACTCCCCACTGAGCAGGGAGCATGATGACGTGGGGCTCTATCCCAGGACCCCAAGACACGACCTAAGCCAAAGGCAGACACCTAACCCACTGAGCCACCCAGACCCCCTTACAATTTATTTTTTAATATTGATCCTGTGTCCTGCTACCTTGCTGAATTTGTTGGTTAACTCTAATTTCCTCTCTCTCCCTCCCCTCTCTCTCTCTCTCTCTCTCTCTGTGTGTGTGTGTGTGTTCTTTAGAATTTTCTATATACAAGATCATGCCATCTGCAAATAGAGATCGTTTTTACTTCTTCCTTTCTAATCTGGATACATTTTATTTGACTTACTTGCCTAACTGCCCTGGCTAGATCATCCAGTTAAATGTTTAATAGAATTACCAAGAAGGGGACATCCTTGTCTTGTTCTTGGGAAGAAAGCTTTCAGTCCTAAGTATGATGTTAGCTGTGTGTTTTTCATTGATGTCCTTTACAAAGTTAAGGAAGTTCCCTTCCATTCCTAGCTTGTTGAGTGTTTTCATCATGAAAAGATGCTGGATTTTGTCAAATGTTTTTTCTTTGTCTATTCAGGTGATCATGGAGTTTTTGTCCTTTATTAATATGATGGAGTACATTGATTTTCACACATTGAAACAATCCTGCATACATTAAACAAACATCACTTGGTCATAGTATATAATCTTGTTTATATGTGGATTTGGCTTGCCAGTGTTTTGGTGAGGATTTATGCATCTATAATCATAATGGGTATTGGTCTATAGTTTTCTTTTGCTGTAACATCTTTGTCTGGTTCTGGTATCAGGGTAATGCTGGCCACATGGAATGAGTTGAGAAGTATTCCCTCCTCTCTATTTTTTGGAAGAGTTTCTGAAGGCTTGGTGTTAATTCTTCCTTAAACATTTGGTAGAACTCACCAGTGAAGTCATCTGGTCCGGGGATTTACTCTGTGAAAAGTTTTTTGATTACTGATTCAATCAATGTCTTTACTTACATTCAGATTTTCTGTTTCTGCTTGAGTCAGTTCAGTACTTGTGTCTTTCTGGGAATTTGTCCTTATCATCTAGGTTATCCAATTTGTTGACATAAAATTGTTCATATTATCCCCTTTTAATCACTGCCATTTCTATAAGGTCGCTAGGAATGTCCCCACATTCATTACTCACTTTATTAAAATGATCTTCTTTTTCTCGCTCAGTCTACTTATAGGTTGGTCAATTTTGTTGCTCCTTTCAGAGACCCGGCTATTGGTTTCACTGATACTTCTTGGTTGTTTTTCTATTTTATATTTCATTAATTTCCACTCTAATCTTTGTCATTTCCTTCCTTCTGCTTGCTTTGGGTTTAGTTCCCTCTTCTTTTTCTGGATTCTTAAGGTAGAAAGTTATTGGTTTGAGATCTTTCCTTTTTTTTAATGTAGGCATTTACACTTATAAATTTCTCTATAAGCACTGTTTGAGCTGCATTCCTTAAGTTTTGTCTATTTCTCCCTTCAATTCTGTCAGCTTCTGCTTCATGTATTTTGGGACTGCGTTGCTAGGTGCACACATGTTTATAATTGTCCTCTCTTGCTAATTAATTGACCCTTTTGTCATTATAAAGCATCCTTCTTTGTCTCTAGTAACAATTGTTTTCTTAAAGTCTATTTTATCTGACATTAGCGTAGCCACTCTAATTCTTCTGTTTACATTTGCATGATATCTCTTTCTATCCTTTTACTTTCAAGCCATTTGTGTCTTTGAATCTGAGATGTCTCTTGTAGACAGCACATTGTGGATCATTTTTAAAGTATCCATTATGCCAATCTCTGCCTTTTGTCTATTTAACCCATTTATATTTCATAATATAGGGTCAACACTTACCATTTTGTTATTTGATTTCTATATGAATTGTCTCTTTTATTCCTATATTCCTCCATTACTGCCTTCTTTTGTGTTAAATAGATATATTTAGTGTGATATTTTAATTTTTTATTCCTTTTATTATATTTTTGAGTTATTTTCTTAGTGATTGCCCTGGGCATGATAATTAAAATGTTAACTTATAACAATCTAGCTTGGATTAATACCAACTTAACTTCAATAGTCTATAAAAACTTTGCTCCTATATAGCTCCCTGGATTGCTGTAAGCTTTTGGCCAATTTCCGGAGTTCTGAAAAAATTGATTCTGACCAGTTTTGCTAGTATTCTTGTAGCTTTTCTGGAGGAGAGTATTTTTGGAGGTCTTTGCTCTAACATCCCCAGTGACATTACTCCCAGGCAGTTCACTTTTAAAGGGTGCCTACAATCTTAGGAAGGAGTGAAATGGAGTAGCTAAAGGTGTAAAAATAAAGATGGCTGTTGTTGCTTCTCAGTAGGTATATAGCTGTGGAGGACTGCAGTGTTGTTTTCAACTATCTACCCCTCTCTCTATCCATGCCCTCTGTCTGCCCTGTAACTTTGCAGTGCTTCCATCTAGAGGTGGAATATAGTTCTCTGATCCACTGATGATGTTGCTTAGCTATATAGCTTTCCTTGGCCAAGTGGAATGTGGACAAAAGTGAGGGTACCAGTTCTGAGCTTAGATCATAAAGCAGTTGATGTTTCCACTCATCCTTTTTGTGCTGCTGCCATCACCATGAGAAGAACATGTGCAGCTAGTCTGCTGGTCCAAGAAAGAAAAGAGATACAGGAAGCCAACTTGGACTCAACCTAGAGCTTGGAGCCAAGTTCAGCCAAGCTTGGTCTATATCTTGAAATGTCAGCCAACCCACAGGTGTGTGAACAAGAACAAATGATTTAACCCAGTGAGTTTTGAGCTAGTTTATTATACAGCCCTGTTGTGGCAACAGTTGGTTGATACATGTTGTTTTGATCATACCCCTGTAAGACCTGGACCTCAAATATATCTACCATTTATTTGTGCCACTACCACTCTCCTTCTCTCCCTCTAATCAAATGGAAGAGTTTGCTCTATCTTCTCTGGGCTAAGGAGCCATTTTAGATTTTTGTCAGTTATGAAATGAATATCTGGTATGAAAGGCAACAACTACATTAGATCAAGCACACCCAAGACAGCCTCTATCTCTCAAGCCAGCAAATCACTCCTCAGAGAGCAGAAATACAAGGTCAAAAAACCAGGTCTTTTTTCCAAAAGAAAAATGATCAATTCTTCCCTCTCTAAGGGGAACAGTTTGCAGTATGGAAAGCAGTAATGGAAACTCCAGTTTTCATTCCAAGGATTATCTTCCAGAAAACTGGTTATTTTCTTCAGAGCAGTTTGTGATCACATGCTCTGACTAGATGACATCATTTGCGGGGGGAAATGTCTCTGTCTCAGTATCTTTCTGGTGAAAATTTGTTTAAGAGCCCATAGGCTCTTGGTCCTGAAAAAGGAGAGTGTGAAGAAGATATGTGGGGAGATGGGTGTAAAGGTACTTAGTGACCTTTACAGGTGTTTTTAAAAAGTTGTTGGCAATTGTCTTTTGGCTACTATATCTTGCTCAGTTAAATTTTTAGTCTTTAACAGGTAAACTCTAGCTTACTGATAATGTTAATCATGGATGATGATCATTTCTTAATCATTAGAATAATGTTAATGAATGAAGTAAGTATAGAAGAATTGATCAATTCTTTTCTGGATATAGGAAAGAGTGTGTTCTCTGAGTTGGTAAATGAATGTACATGTATGAATTAAGCCTAGCAGTTCACTGATGCTTCCGCCCGCAATCTTAAGACATGTTTTATTTATGTGACCCCCTTCAAGTGGGGCTTATGTACATCAAGGGGGTGTTGGGGTTTTTTAATGAAAGAGAAACACATTTTCTAGGGAACCAAAGAGTGAACCAAGTACAACTGCTTGCTTGGAGACTGGCAATCTGTACCAGATTTACAATTGTCATGAGCCTATGACAGCCACTGTCGTTTGCCTATCCCATCTCTCATCATATCTTCTTTTTAGTAATACAACCCCAATTATATTTAATATAACCATGGTCTTGCCTAAAGATTACATTTCCCCAGGCTCTCTTGCAATTAGATAGCCAAGTGACTAAGTATTGGCCAATGAAATGTAACAGGACATATGTATGGCTTATAGGAAGTCTCTTTATAAGAACCACAATTCCCTTAATTACCTCTTTCTTGTTCCTATTGCCTGAATATGGAAGTAATGACTAGAGATCCATATTGGACCATAAAGTGACCTTAAGAAAGGAAGCCACATGCTAAGAATTATAAAACAGCATGATATTCACCAGTGTTCCTGTGACAATATGAAACCACCATATTAGCCCTGGCCTATTACCTTCTTTTACCTGAGAGAAAAATAAAATTCATTTCCTTAAAGCCAGGTTTATTGTATAATATATAGTAAAATTCACTCTTTTTAGGTGCACAGTTCAATGAGTTTTAACAAATTTATACAGTCCTGTTACCACCACCACATTCAAGATGTAGACCATTTCCATCCCACCCAAAAAAGTTCCCTCATTTTCCTTTGCATTTAATCCCTCCTCCCCATCTCCAGGCACTTGAGATGACTGATTTGATTTCTGTCCAAATAGTTCACCTTATCCAGAATGTCACATAATTGGAACCATACAGTATGTAGCCTCTTATATTTGGCTTTTTTCGCTTAGCATAATGCTTTTGAGATTCGTCCACACCACTGCATGTCTCAGTAGTTTGTCCCTCTTTGTGGCTCAGGTACTACAATTTATTTATTCATTCACCACCTGATGGGTATTTGGAGTGTCTCCAGGATTGCTAAGTATAAATATCGCTACTATAACTATTTGTGCACAAGTCCTCATATGGACATAGTTCATTTCTCCTGAGTGGTACTGATGGGTGGTATAATAAGTTTACATTTAATAGTATAAGAATCTGCTGAGCCCATTTTTACCCAACAGCAATGTATAAGAGAGTTCCAATTGCTCCGTATCCTTGTCAGCACTTGATAATGTCAGAAATTTTCATTTTACCCATTCTAATAGGTGTGCAGTGGTATATCATTGTGGTTTTAATTTGCATTTCTCTAATGAATAATAATGTTGAGCATCTTTTCCTGTGTTTATGTCATCTATATCTCTTTTGTGAAGTGTATGTTCAAGTCTTTTGCCCATATTTTTGGTTGTCTTCTTAGTATTGAGTTGTATTTAAGATATAAGTCCTTTATGAGATATGTGCTTTGTAAATATTTTCTCCTAAAGTGCAATTTGTTATTTTCTCAACAATGTCTTTAAAAAAACAGAACTGTTTAGTTTTGATGAAGTTCAATTTAACAAATTTTTCTTTTTTGGTTTGTGCATTTTGTGTCCTATTTAAGAATATGTTGCCTGCCCCAAAGATTTTCTCTTATGTTTCCTTTTAGAATTTTTATAGTTTTAATGCTTACATTTGGATTTATGATATATTTCAAATTTATTTTTATATATGGTGGAAGGAAAAGGTTGAAGTTCACTTTTTTCACATATGGTTATCCAGTTGTGCCAGCACCATTTATTGGAAGATTATCCTCCTTCCACATTGAATTACTTTGGCACCATTGTTAAAAATTAATTGACCACATATACAGGGGACTATTTCTGGACTCTATATGTTGTTCTGTTGATCTATGTATCTATCTTTATGCCAATGCCATGCTGTCATGATTACTGTAGCTTTATAGTAAGTCTTATAATCAATAGTGAGAGTCCTCAACTTCGACCTTTTTGTTTTCAAAACTGCCTTGGCTATTTTAATTTCCTTAATTTTCCATGTAAATTTTAGAGTTAGCCTGTCAGTTTCTACAAATAAGAACTGTAAGATCTTGACTGGGATTGCTTTGAATATATAGATAATTTGAGAAGCATTGACAACATAACAATTTTGAGCCTCTGATCCATGTACATGGCATACCAAGAGAAAAATAAAAGTCGATCTCATTTAAGACACTGTTGCTTAGATTTTGTTTTTACATTCAGCCAAGCTTAATGCTAATCAATACAGAGGCATTCACAACTTGTTATGAATGCATCAGACCTCAATTCAAAGAAACAAGAGGTGCTAAAAAAAGAAAAAAAGATGGCAAAAGGACACTGGAGTCAACCTGAAAGAGCTTCAAATTGCCAAAAATGAAACAATTTGAACCAAATAAATACTGATTGTACTGGATTATAACCCAAAGAAGAAAACAAATATCCATGAATTCATACTGATACAAATACATCATTGAATAAATGGGGAAGAAGAAACAAATATTCCTTACATTAGAATTTCAACTAACATATATAGAAAGAATGAGAAAAACAGAAAAATCACCCTTAGAACACCACAGCAATAACCTTTGCAGGCAAGAGTCATTGATGTGTATGCATATGTTGAATTCTTTAAACTTTACACTTTATGTATGTGCAGTTTGTTTTATGTCAGTTTTACCTTAGTAATACTGGAAAATTAATCTCACTGTATTTTATTTTCCAATGAAAAGTTAACAATGTGATGCTTCATTCAAGTACAGGAGGTGGACTTTCTGTGGGCAGAACTGTTCTAATACCTACAGTTCAGGTATCAGAGTATATCCAAAAAAATAAGGGCAGGCTCTATGGGTAATCTGCCCTTATGCCCTCACCCTTACCACGTCAGGTGCTGGCCCAACATCCAACAGCCAGCATCTAAATTTGCCTGCTGGACTTCTCTAGCTGCTGAAGCCAACTTTGCCTGCCCACCGGTCAGGCCAGAAGTGCCAGGGAATTAATGCCTCCAGAGGAACTGCTCTCAACGTGTGATTCTGGGAATTGATTGGTGTATAAATAACCCAGCTTTCTCACCTCTTGGGGGTAGTAACTCTGAAACACAGGTTCTACACTGGTCCCCAGAGGTCCAGGACAAGATTATGCTCTCCTATTGCCTACAGAACTAACTGGTTTGATAATGTACCCTGTTTTCCCATGCTTGTTTCACTTCCCCACTTCTCTACCTTTACTTCCAAATAAACTACTTGCTCTTGAATTCTTGTCTCAGGGCTGGCTTCTGGGGGAACCCAAACTAAGACAAAGATGTAGTGGGCACCTTTAGTGAATACATGAGCATCTGTAAGAAAAATGGCTAAGAAACATACTCTCCTTGAATAGAAAAACTACAAAAATTTTAGGAACCTAAAACTTTCTTTTTCAGCCTATGACTACTTTAGAATTATTGTCTATAAAACCAGTGCAATTAAAAACAAGCAATACTCTCTCCCTCTGCCCCTCCTCCATCTCTAATTAATTAATTAATTAATTAAAAAGTGGGCAGTCTGAGTGGCTCAGTCGGCTACGCATCTGACTCTTGATTTCAGCTCAAGTCATGATCTCAGGGTTGTGACATCGAGCCCCGTGCAGGGCTCTGGGCTGGGCATGGAGCCTGCTTAAGATTCTCTCTCTCCATCTGCCTCTGCCCCTCCCCCCACCTCTCCCTCTCTAGAAAAAAAGAAAGGAAGGAAGAAAGGAAGCAAGACAGATAAGCAATAATATGCGCAACTAACTTAGAGCTGATCTGCTTCTCACCATTTCTGATGGCCAACTCAGGCAATCTTGACCATCACCCAGTTTATTCTAACAGTATATATTTGTCTATTTGTCAAATGTTCAGCAACTCTTCACCACTGGGGTTTTTGTTTTTGCTATCCCTTAGTTGTTTGTTTTCATAAAATATCTGAGAAGAAAAGAGGAGGGCAAGCTCATTACATGAAGCTCCAGCTTTATAAAGCAATTACTTATCCTAATGAGAGGGGGTGCTGAACTCAAGGCTTGAATACAATGGGTTGACAATGCACAATTTGCATCATGTATTAACATGGCAGTTAAAAACCATGAGAAACCTAGATATTGGAAATGAAATGGTTCTGGAAATAGCGGCAGCTGACATAGTTACTTATCACTTCGGAGGAGTGTTGGTAATAGTGAGAGATTGCAAAAATTGCCCCAATTCTTTACTTTTCCATGTCTCTACAGCCCCTTTGCCATGTAACTTTGCAGTGTCTTCTGCTGTGCATGGAGGTTCAGCTATGTGGCTTCCTTTTGGACAAATATAGGAGAATATGACACAAGTAGAGGTTTGCAAAGAGCCTCCATGATTGGACTGGCTTGCTCTTGCCTTCTGTCATCACCATAAGAACGTGCTCAGGATGGCCTGCTGGTGGATAAGAGACATGTGGAGCAGAGCCAAGTCGCCTCACTCATTTTAGCCAAAGCTATCTTGGACCAGCTGACAGTCAGCTAATTGCCAGAAATGTAAGTGAACCTGGGCAAGACCAGATATACTGCCCAGTTGAGCCATCACCAAACCAGAGACACATTAAATTTGTCCATAATATTTTGAGCCACGGAATTTTGCAGTGGCTTGTTACATAACATTCTGATGGAGATAAATAATACAATAAGGGTGGGGATTGAGGAGTATAACCTTTCTTGGGGCAATGGGGCCCAAAACTCACATAAAAATGGATACATTCAGCAAGTCATCTGAATACTCATAGATATCTAGGTAAGTGATGGGTTCTGAAACACCCATATCAGAGATTGCAAACTGGTGGCCCACCATCCATATCTGGAGATGTGTTCCTACAGAATGGTGAAAGCATGATTCCTTGTCTTCTTTTCAGTCAGAAATAAGTGAATCCTATATATTAGAGAGCTCACCTCTACTGGCTTAAACTTCTTTCTCTACTACCAACTGGATATAGAATCTAAAGGTAGACCTTGGGGTCAGTAAAACTTGACTCTCCATCAGATAGGGTTCAGTCTGAGAAACAGCACCATGAGGAATGATATAGAATAAGAATTTGTCATGGGGATTTGACCTTGAGCAATTATGGAAACTGGTAAAATGGTCTCAGTTTGGTTGTTTCTTCTGCATCTGGTGCGGAGCCTATAGTCAAGTAGGCATGAGGTAGGCAAGAACAGGACAACTGAAACCTGTGAGGAACAAGCTGGAACTTGCTTTGGCCTTTCCCCATCTCCAAGCCTCCAACCCTGCTGCCTTAGGTGACTTGTAGGAGAGGTTGGTGCTCTTGCCATGAAGCCACCCTGACAACTGGCCCAGGATTTGGAGAAGTAAAAGGAAAAGAGCCTACAATAACAAAAACCGCAAGGCTGGCTGCTGCCACAGAAACAAGGTGCACGAGCAGATCCATGAAAATGTGCTCAAGCTGTAACATGGCCTAACCCACACTGATCTCCTGAGAGTAAACATGGGCACTGCCTCACTTCCACCTTCTAAATAGCCTGCAGATTTCTCCTGGGCTAACTCTAACTAGAAACATACAAGGAGAGGAACTCTAGGAACCATAGTACCAGCTTAGCCAGGTTGATACATTCTAAAGCCACAACATCTCAGCACTTATTTCAACAGGTGAAAAATTAAATGGAAATTAAAAAACCAGTTATTATATCCTAAGTTTTAAATTTCTGGATGAAAACTAGAGAGAGAAGAGCCATGCAGTTCATGCTGTGTGTCTCAGGAAGCTTCTGACCCTAAGTGAGTCAGACTGGTTTAAACGTAAGGAGACTTCTTGCCTCATATAATAAGTTGAAAGGCAGTGTGGTTTAAGAGCAGGCTAATAAATGGTTCCATGACTCCATCTAAGATCTGCATTCTTTCCATCTTTTTGCTTATCATCCTTAGGCACGCTGAGTTTGTCGTCAGGCTTATCTCTTCCTGGCCACAAGGTGGCTAAAGCAGTTCCAACCATCACATCCCCACACGCTAACATCCAAAAGTGTCTATTTTGATGTGTGAGGAAACTTTTCCCATTAGTCTCCTGAGCAGAACTCTCTTGACATCCCACTGGCCAGAACTAGTCATATGTCTACCCTAAGCCAATCAATGGCAAAGGAAATAGGATTACAAAAATTTATCTTCCTAGGTTATGATTATGTCCACACAACTTTTTCTCTCATTTTAGTTATCTGCTTATGACATAAGCGCCAAAGTACAATTATGAAGTCAAAAGGCATAATACTACTTTATTTTTTTTAATGTAATGCTAAAGCAGCCCTGTTATTGACATCTTTTTTCCTCTCTGAGTTCATATTGGAGTGTATATACTGAGCCAGACAGTGTCTGGATAGTTTAGCCTCCTGTGAATCACATGACTACCCATTACCTAAATCAAACTGGGTTTCTATTAGCAAAGAATAACAGGAGAGATGGATGGGCAGTGGCTTTGTGTCTATTCATTCACTTAGCATTTATTTTATACCTGTAACCACATCAAGAGCATCAGATATGAAAGCTCCACAAGTAATACGTAGGAAAAGAGAATTTCTCCATGGCCCAGAGAAATAAAGTATGACCATCTTGTGAGTTCTAGAGGGAAACTTGAAAACAGACACATGAAATGGCCAACAAGCACATAAAAAGATGCTCTACATAATTAGTCATTAGGGAAATGCAAATCAAAACCACAATGAGATACCACTTCGCATCCACTAGGATTTTCCAAAAACTGGGAAAGTAAGTGTTGGTGAGGATGTGGAGAAACTGAAACCCTCATACACTGCTGGAAGGAATCTAAAACTGTGTGGCAGGTCCTCAAAATGTTAAACAGAATTATTGTGACCCAGCAATTCTACTTCTAGTACCTACCTCCCAAAGATAAGCATTTGCCCAGACAAAAACTTGTACATGAATATTCATATCAGCATTATTCATAATAGCCCAAAACTGGAAACCCAAGTGTCTGTGAATGAATAAATGGATAAACAAATTATGATCTATCCACACAATGGAATAGCATTCAGCTATAAAAAGGAATGAAATACTGCTACGTGCTACCATGTAGATGAACCTTGAAAACATTATGCTAAGTGAGAGAAACCTGACATGTATGATTCTATTACCTGAAATGTCCAGAATAGGCAAATTCACAGAGCCAGAGGGCAGATTACCGATTGCCTGGGATGGGGGGAGAGGGAATGGGCAATGCTTGCTCAATTAAAGCCCATTTAAGGTATGGGGTCTCCTTCTGGGGGGATAAAGATATTCTGTAACTAGACAGAAGTGGTGATTGTACAACACTATGAATGTACTGCCATGGAACTGTTCACTTTAAAATGGTTAATTTTACATCAAAAACCAGGGATGTACTGTATGGTGATTAACATAATATAATAAAAATATATTATTATAAGAAATAAATAAATAAAATGGTTAATTTCATGAATGTAAATTTTATTTCATTTTTTAAAAATCTTTTTAAAAAGACACGAGAGAAAATAGCTTTTTCTACCTTATTAAGAATAAAGTGGTTAGAACTGCCAAAGCACCCTGTGTTCAAAAAGAGACAAGTCTGAGAAATAAAAATCTTCCAAAAATGGCAGAGCAAAAAGATGGAAGGAACCCAGGTTTGGATGGGTTGTCAAGCCGTTTAAGTGATCTGCCACAAAACCACTCTTTCTTAAGACTTTTTATTTTGTAAGATAATTAATTACCTATTAAGAAGTCTTAGGAATGTTTTGCCAAATGCTTTTATTTTCTCTCTTTTATTTATATTTGCTGTCTGGAAGCTGGCAGGCTTCTGGAAATTTCCCTAAATGCTTCCAGATATTCCCATAATTCTTTTCAGACACCACAGCTTTTGAAAACACTCTTTACTTACCTATAGAAACCAGACATGCACCATTCCTGTTGTTATAAAAGCCAAGTGCTGTAAACCTAACCACTTACAGAACCTAACTATTCCAGACCTCCCAGAAACAGAGACTGGAGCAGGACAGAACGCAGGTATATTCTGTCCAGATCTTATGTGCAGTTCATGGGCACTTGAAATTCCATAGTCAGAAGGAACCTGAGTTTCAACAAAATGGATTTCTTTTTAGTCTCAATCTCACCTCAATTCATTTTAGTGTTTCTGTATATGCTAATGGGGCCTCTTCTCATTTTCACTGCTAGATGTGCACACACATGCACACACTTCACAGCATGTTCCTGCAGAAATGTTTTTACTTTAAAAATTAGTCAGAAATAAGGGCACCTGGATGGTGCAGTCGGTTGAGCAACCAGCTCTTGATTTTTGGCTCTGGTCATGATCTTGAGGTCACGGGATCGAGCCCCGCATCATCCCTGAGGACTCTGTGGTCAGTGTGGAGTCTGCTTGTCCCCCTCTCTCTGCTCCTCCCCCTGCTCACACGCTTTCTCTAATAGGTGAATAAATATAATCTTAAAAAAATTACTCAGAAATCACAATGCCACAGATCCCTCAATGTAGCTCTGTCTCGTCCTACCCCAGCCTATATCCCAAGAAAACCACCTTGGGTGGAAGCAAAAGGAGGAGGTACGAAGGCAGCTTGCCACTTCCTGCCCTTTCCTGCACTGGAGCTGTGAAGGAGGTGGAAATCTTCAGGGATACTTGAGCTATGGTTGTGGGGGTCCCATGTTGCCAGCCACATCACTCGGCAGGTGCCAAAGCAGGGTTTCCTTCATATTATTTAAGATATTTCATACAAAGAACTCAAATGTTGATTTAAGCTTTGTGTCAGGTATAACTTATCCCAACTACGACTCATGTGATGCTATATAGCTGCAGAACATTTCCACACACATCACACTATTTAACTGGAGCTACAGTTCCTCAGAATAGGTCATCTTCTTGTCCCCACTTTATGATAGGAAGTCAAGAAGTTAGGAGCCATGAACTGCACACAGACACAGCCTGGACATGGCAGCCTGGCCTCCAGCCCAGGCCTTCTGAGCCCAGGTCTCCTGCTCTTTGTGTTCTCTGTGTTCTGGGGCCCAGCTGTCAGTACTTGGTGCTCAGGGTCCTCCTTAGAAGGACTTAGGAGTCTCCAGGGACTCCTAACTCCCACCTCACAGCCCAGGCTGTCTGATGTTCCCTTTGCTAACCTTACTGTTACAGCAGCTACCTGTAACTCAGCTAAGAAATGCTGCTTTCATGGCCAGACTCATGAACTGGGGAGTAAATCATAACCCTGCAGGACTGATGGAGATAAGAATAGAATTTCCTTTAGAAACCCACTAGCAGCACCCACCATACCTCTATGACCTTTTTTCATTTTTTTAAAAGATTTTATTTATTTATTTATTTATTTATTTATTTATTTATTTATTTATTTATTTGACAGAGAGAGCACACATGTGCACAAGCAGGGGACGCAGGAGAGGGAGAAGCAGTCTCCCCACTGAGCAGGGAGCCCAATGTGGGGTTCAATCCCAGGGCCCTGGGATCATGACCTGAGCCACAGGCAGACACCTCACTTACTGAGCCACTCAGGTGCCCCCTTTTATCATTTTTCAAAAGAAAGTTTTTCATAAAAAACATGAATGTTCACAGAGGTCAGAAAGAGCCTTATATCTTTTGGTCTCTCCCCCATCCCTACTTACCCTATCCCCAGGAAATTCCTGGTAGACACCATAATGTTGGAAGTTAAACAATAATTCTGTGTTAGTTTCCTATTGCTACCATACCAACCGCAAATTTAGTGGTTTGAAGCAACATAAGTTTATTATCTTATACTTCTGAAGTTCAGAAGTCTGGGTACAGAATGGCTCCACTGAATCCTCTGCTTAGTTTCTCTAAAATAAAATCAAGGTATTGGCAGAGTTGTATTCCTTTCTGGAGGCTCTGGGGATAAATATGATTCCATGCACAGTCAAGTTGTTGGCACAATTCAGTTCTTTGGGACGATAGCACTGAGGTCCTTGTTTCCTTGTTGGTTGTCATCTAGAAGCCTCTGTCAGCTCTTTATGGCCAGTTGCATTCCTCATCACATTGTCCCCCTGCAAGTCCTTCCTATGCTTCACATCTCTGCCTTCCTCGTTTGCTTTTAAGAGGATTTATGTGATCACATGAGGTCTGTTAGATAACCCAGAAAAATCTTCCTGTTTCAAAGTCAGCTGATTAGCAACCATAATTACATCTGCAAAATCCCCTTTGCTGTGTAACACAACATGACCACAGGAATAACACCAGAACACCAGAGGGCAAAAATGGGAGGTCACCAAATTCTGCTTAGCACAATCCACCCTCTGATGGCCCCCACGATCCCCACCTCCATTGCACATGGCCTCCAAGTTCAGTTTTCTACTAAGTCTTCCTATGGTATTTAAGCTTTTTCTATGGTGATTAGGATTTCTCTAGAATTGTCAATATTTCTGAGCCCTGACCAACAGTATTTAATACCCACATTTCTACTAACAGTTTATTTAAGACAATCTAGGCTTTTTTCTATCATGCTGTCACATCCTAGGTAAGTTACTTCACTTCTCAGGAGTAAAAATTTCTTCATTTGCATGAATAATACTAGTTTTAAATTTTAAAGAATATTCCACAGAATGATCTTAATCATCTCCCAAGTGGCTTTGGATTTCAGCCATTACCAGGCTCCACAAGAAGAATGTCATCAAAACTGGGGTGCCTGAGTGGCTCAGTCACTTAAGTGTCTGACTCTTGATTTCGGCTCAGGTCATGATCTCAGGGTCGTGAGATTGAGCCCCATGTCGGGCTCCATGATGGGCATGGAGCCTGCTTAAGATTCTCTCTCTCTCCCTTTACCCCTCCTCCTCTCCCTCTCTTAAAAAAAAAAGAAGAATGTCATCAAACAATCTGGTGGTCCTTTTTTTGGACAGTTCAAATAAGGGGGTACGGTCTGGTCAAGTTGTTTGCTTATCTTGAGATCAGGTGTGGGCTGGTGGTCTCTGAGATGATCTCTGAGATGATCCTGAGACAAGGGAACCTGTATCTACTTCCCAGTGGTGGACACAATGCCAAGGCCTAACAACAACGAACCATGAATTTTTCATTTAACAAACACATGTCTAGCATTTTGCTTACTAGGCACTGTTCTAAGTTCTTTATGTTAACATACAGGCACTATTATTGGTAAGTTATTGATGAGGATGTGAGGCATAGAGAAGCAAGTAACTTGCCGAAGACCACATAGCTATTAAGGGATGGTGCCAGCATCTGAATACCGGCAGTCAAACTCCAGATCTCATACTTTTAACCACTATGCTATACTGCTGGAGTGCCATCCTCCTGGCCACCCCTTCTTACTCATCCCAACAGTGCGGTTAGAAGACGTGTCAAGGGGAAATTATGCCCTACCCCCACCCTACTGCCTCCACTGGGCCATCAGAGAATTAAGGAAGAGAGGTACTTGGGAGAAGAAGAAAATGAGGTGACCAAAACCAGAATTAGGGAAGGAGGTAGAAAGTAAGGAAGTTGGACATTAATGGGCTCAAAATGTTAAAAGTTTAAGCCTGTCTGTGTCTCCATGTCTTTTGCCTCATGACAGCTTAAAGCTGACTTCCAGAAATGCTAAGAAATTCTAGCCAGAGAGCATAGTGAAAAGAGTATCAGCTATGGTCCTCAGAGAGCAGGTTGAACACACAGTGGGAGCCAATTAAAAAAAAACCTGATTAAATTATATTTCAAACTATTTTAATTATTGTGTCTATCAGAGGGAGGAAAGTACTATTTAAAACCTAAAATCACTATAACCAGCTATACTGCCATTTAAGAGAAAAATCCCTATTATTAAGAAATATATGTCTACATTGTTTCTTCCCCTTACAGAGGCTGGCAAGAAAAGAATGAGAAAATACAGAAATGTTCAAGCTTCTATCATTCTTCTATGCTGTGAAAGGTGAGGTTGCAAACTGGCAATGCGTAGGCCCAAGCTGGCTCACAGACATGTTTTGCTTGGCCTGCCTAATGTTAGCCTGCACAGTGGGTTTTCCCCACTCAGTGTTTTAAATTGAAAATAGTTGCCAACATATAAAAAAAATAGGCAAGAACCCTTTGACAGATGTATTGCAAATAAGTTCTACTGTGCCACAGCCTGCCAAAACTCTCTTCGGCGTGAATTCTGACAAACAGAAGTTCCTAATCTTAATGAAATCCAATTTATCAATTTTTTCCTTTATGGTTAGTTCTTTGTATGCCCTGTTTAGAAAAACTCTTCATGAAATTCATGAAGATATTACCCTATGCTTTGTTTTAGAAGCCTTATTGTTATACCTTTCACATTTAGATATATGGCCCATATTGAATTAATTTTTGTACACAGTAGGGATCCAGGTTCATTTTTTTCCGCATGGATATCTAATTGTTCCAGCACCATTTATTGAAAAGACCGTCTTTTTCGCCCACTGAATTATGGTAACATCTTTATTGTAAATCAAGGGATTATATATGTGTAAATGTGTTTCTGGGATCTCTACTCTGTACTATTGATCTGTTTGTCTAACATCTGCAACAACGCCATGCTCTTAATTACTGCGGCTTTATAGCTAGTCTTGAAATCTAGTAATGTAAGTCCTCCAACCCTGTTCTTCTTTAAGATAATCTTGACTATTCATTGGGATGAACACTTAAAATTGGTACATGTACGTTATGACTCAATAAAAAAGTAGGTAACACAAAACAGACCTTCTGAGGGGTAAAGGAGAGGAGATACTGAGCTTCTCTCAAGGAATCAGAAATCTAGCAACACAGGAGCCCACACGGCGTTAATCTAGACCTGCCCTCAAAGACAAGGTCTGCAAGGTCCTATCCGTCACAGTCCCCGCCTATCGCTCCCTACCACTGTGACAGATGGGCCAGTGCCACTTCTCATCTTACTCTGACTCACTAATTTACACTGCTGCTCGGACCCTGGAGGTATTTAAATTAATGGACTAACTTAGCAGAATCTGTTCATGTAGCTCTGACCATGTGAAGGGGTGTCCCTGGCAGTGCCAGGGAGAAGGCTACACTGCTCTGAAGAGTTAAGGGGAAATGAAGGAAGCCTGAGGGGCTCCCCTACAGCAGGTTTCACAACACGGTCACTATTAACATGTGCGGCCAGATCACTCTCTGTGGTGGGGGTTGTGCGACGCACTGTAGGATGTTTAGCAGCACCCTGTCTTCTACCTACCAGAAGCCCTACCAAGTTGTGACAACTAAAAACGTTTCTGGGTATTGGTTCCCTGGGGGCGCAGAGGTAGAAGTGCACCCAGTTGAGACCTACTGGCCCAGACCTAGCGTAGAAACAGGAAGGGGAGAAAAGAGATCTGAAGTGGGGGTCTGGGCACTGAGTTAGAACAGAAATACTGGCAGGACCTCCACAGTTCCCACCTGCCACCTTCCCTCTGCCAGCAGAAGGACACATCCAGGAAGAGGGACAGGAACACTCAGAGCACACTGTGCAGCTCGGAGCTGTGAACGGGTCGGCTGCAGCACAACCCACAAGGGGCATCTTTCACACAGAACACAATGTGAACAACGTCCCCTGGATATAAACTATATTCCATAAATTCTGCCCCTTTCCCTCGCCACCCCATCTTCCATACACAGACACACAAATGCCTCATGTAAATGACGTTCTGCAGGGAAATAGATGGTCCATTTATCAAACTAATTCCTAGGAAATGTATCTGAGCCAGAAGTGATAAGGATAAAAACATCAGTTCCTCTACCATTACCTCTGCCTCTCACAATCTCCAGAAAGACTGAGATGCAGGCTCTCACCACACATGGGTTGAGGTTCAAGCCAATTTCATTTGCATTTCAAAGGCCCTACATCACAATTCCCTGTATCTGTATTTAATTTTCTTTGCTTTCCTTTATTTCATTCCCCAAGCATTATCTTTCTTCCCCTTGGCTTTCCTTCAGCCTTGTTGCTTTGTGTAAGTCTAATCCAGGGGTGGAGGCATGCACTCTGTTCCACAGTGGTGTACCTAGAGCAGGAGTGGTTCACCCCAGGTCCATGAAACTGGGGTGCATTCTCTGTAAAAAGTTTAAAAAAAAAAACAGTAACAAAACTGACCACAAGTCAGTCTTTTATTTTCACCATGTACCAGTGGTTCTAAACTTGTTTAACACTGGCCAATGCTAAAATGCGCACCCCCCCAAATATTCTGTTGGTCTATGTTCAAAACAATTACTGTGGTTACTGTTGTTTTAAATATATTTACTTATTAAATATGTATACTTATATATACATATTTACTCTATGATTGAAAGACAAATGCACTGAGAAAATCACTTAGACCTGCCAACACCAATGTCTGCACTTCCAAAACACCTATTTGAAAAACAATATGGCAGTACTCTTTGAAGTTGCAGTTTGCCGCAGAGATGCTATACTTGGGAGCATTTCTCCCCCAGACGGACAGATTTTCAGAATTATTAAATAAATTCAAACGAGAACTCATGTTCCAAACAAATCGGTATTTCAGCTTCATTTCCAAACTCTTAGTTTCTGCATTTTGTAAAGCCTTCTTGCCAAAAAAAAAAAGAGAGAGAGAGAGAGAAAGAAAAATAGATAAGAAAGAAAAAAGGAACAGAAGAGCCCTGCGCCTCTCGGTCATCTCAGCACCCATTACCTCCCCCCAAAAGAAAGGACTGAGGATGGAAAACGTCTTGTGTCATCCAATAGATCTCCTGCCTAGCAGGGTTTAGTCCCTTGCGTTCTGGGCTTTGGTCCTTTGTCCAAACACATGCCAGAAGATGTGTAACAAATCAAACTAACAGGTTTGGTTCATGTCAGAAACACTAGTTTACAGTCTTCTAGTGAAGCATTTCCTTTCTAGGGGGTAGGAAAAAAATTGAGAGAACACAAATCACTCCTTGAATATTAGTGAAGTGACTTCATGCATTTGTGCTTAATCTTGAAAGAGGCTATAATTTCAGGATGCTTTATGACTTTTCATGACATGCCTTCCCATCCAGCCCCCCGTGCCCGACTCTTGCCACTTCCTTCCCTCTACGCTCCACTGGCTCCTCCTTCCAGGAAGAATCTTTTGCAGTTGCCAGAATACACCATGTTCTTTTACTGCCTTGCCTTCACATACGCAGCTCCCTCTGCCTGGAACACCCTCTTTTTCTTAGTTAATACCTATCCCTTTCTTTAGACTCTTCCATGAAGCTCTCCTGGATCCCCAGTCTGCATCAGATGTCCCACCCCCACACCATGTGTTCTCACAGCAAACTGGCCTTGTGCCTCCTGGTGAATAATGTGCTCCCTACAACTTTTTCCTCCTGAGCTGACAGCTAGACCACACTTCCCAGTCTCCATTGCAGTTAACTGTTGTCATCTGAGTTCTGGGAAATGAAGTATGCATACGAGTGACGTGTAGCACTTCTGTGAAGAGAAATTGTATTCTTCCTGTAGTATGTCTTTTTCTCCACACACTGGCTAAAAGGAGAAAACTCTCTAGCCCTAGAGTAAGATGAAAGCATACATGAAAGGAGTCTGGGTCCCCACATAACCACAAAGAAAATGGGGCAACTAAGAACATCCTCTCTGCACTGTAAGGTGAGAAATACACGTCCATTGGGTCAAGTCACTCTACTCTTGGGGTTCTTTGTTATAGCAGTCAGCCTACCCTCATACATCTTATGCACTGCAGTTCCTGTGTAGGGGTGGTTTCTTTGGATGCAAAATGAAGCTAGCTAGAGCAGTAGTTCAGTATTAGTGGGCATCAGTATCACATGGAGGGCTTGTCATCATGAACACTGCCAGGCCCACTCCCAGAGTCCCTGTTTCAATTGTTCTCCAATGATAAGTTACCCAATGATGCTGGTACTGCTGGTCTGGGGATCGTGTTTTGGGAACCGCTTGTCTAGAAGATCTCAGATCTGTTTTATCTCCAAAGTGAGGGATAAAGTGATCCTCACCAGTGCTTGGGAAAGGTCAGGGCCAGGTGATCTCCAGTGTCCAAGCTTATGAGCCAGATCACAGATAATTTTTTCCAGAGTTCATTTGGTATTCAACTAGGGTACTAGAAATATCTCATGTGCATCCATATGCATCCACCATACAGAATAAAACCCCCATATGATAGGAGACTGGCAGACTCCTACAATTATTCAAATTTTAAAAGTAAGAAACTGCAACTGGGATGCCAGGTAACTAGGTTGGGCTCTCAAGCCCGCTCTTCCTGATCCCTCCCCCTTCATACTTACTCCAGCTAAGGATATGATGATGGTAACATTTTTGAACAAAAAGAATACTGACAGGATGAAGCAAATTACCTGGACCCCACATTAAGTCAAGTTTTCAATCCAGTGGATCTTTAAAATGCACTATGAGTTAGGCATGATCTCCCAGGACTGCCCAGTGTTTACCATGTACAGATGTTTAAGGGCCTACCTCAGATCACTAGGAGGTAAAAATAATCAAATCTCAGACTTTGATTTAATTGGGAAGACCTCTAACTCTTTTCCATAGCACTTCCATGAAATGCACAAGACCAAATGCAGGCCACAACATATCAACACGAAGACTCCATAAAAGCCAGACTTAGTTATCATACATTTATTTTTAACATAGCACCCCAGTTTCACATCATGTACATTTTCCAAAGTTGGAGATTTTTAACCTACTACTTGAACAGACTTTCCAACAAGTGTGAAAAAGAGGCAGTAAGGTTAGAGTCTACAAGTCACAATCCAAATATAGGTTACCCTATATTTATTTATGTTTAAGATCAATATACATAATGTTCCCAAGGTCTAACAAATGAATAAAACTCTGGCTAAGTAAAATATTAACACAACTTGTTATCACATTATCATGAAAAGACAGAAGGCATCAAATATATACTTTGCTGTTACTCATTTTACTGTTCAATGTACCTGTAGTGAAAAAATATACACTTTTACTCTCAAGGTTAAAATAGACCATCAGCTCATTCTCTCTCCTGGCCCACTGCAATGAAGACTAAAATGGCTCTTCCTGACTCTGGCTTTCTTGAACACCATATTTGTGCGGAAGACAAAAAGAATGGCAGTGCGAAAGAAAAGGGTACACCCCGTTCCCTAGATAGGTACAGGTGAAGTCCTCATACAAGTTGCCTTAAGACAAAAGAAAAACAACAAAACTCAGCCGATCCAATCACCATAGGATGGGGTGCTTGTATCAACTGCACCATTCTGAGGGCAGAGCTCCATGAAGGACCTTTAGGATCCAGTCCTGTTGTCCAACAGAGTACTTAAGCAGGGTGGAACTGGTCCCCGAATTTCCCTAGTGTAGCCCACAAATTCCAATACAAGCCCTCTTGAAAGTCCCTTGTCCTCTGGTCTTCAGAGTCTTAAGCCTGTTTTCTGCAACTTCCCACAGCCATGAACTTAGCTTAGAGCAAGACAGAGGAACTCACAAAACACACACACACACACACAACATTTTCCAATTGTTAAGAACAGAGCAAGGCTCCTGTAACTAGAACAAGTCCTCTCAGTTGAAACCCTGCCTTTATCATCATGTAGGTTAGCAAATGTAGACAATAACTATCTAAGCCTAAAAGCAACTGTGTACTCAGCATCTCTTGCTCACATTAACAGACTGGCTGTTTCAGGGAACACCTGTAAGGCAACCTCTGAATGCCTATTTTTGAGGAAGGCAGCGGCTCTTAGACTCTGATTGTGCTGCTTTTGAAGTCTGGTCCTCCATGTCTGTTCTTATATTTGCTCTTGGGAGGGTCGCAAAACTAGATGCATTTCTCATTTCAAACAAGCCAAGTGGGGTGGCTCGCAGAGTAAGACTCACATGCAAATAGCCATCAATGACTAAGCTGCTGGCATTGGTGAGCAGTAGCCTTCAGCCTGTGCCGAAAGAGGAGATGCCACCTCAGAATTCCAAAAATCCAAATCCCCACTTCTAATAGGAACTTGAACCACACTAAGTCATGATGCAAAAAAGAACATAACAAACACCCATCACTAATGTGTAAATTCAAGAGATCCTTTGAAATCAGAGTTTTCAAAGAGTACACTTGCGACAGAATAAGCCAGTTGGAAAGAGAAACTAACGTCACTTTTCTTCTATTTATATAACTAGAGGAGAAAAAGACCTTCCTTTTTCTAATTGATATTACATTTTGTTCATACTGTTTAAACCACAACCTACTAAGGTTTACTTGTCAATAATATGGGAAGATCTGGTTGCTATGATATTTGGAATTCTTTTTTTTATACTTCCAAAATCACATCCCTTTGGTGATGTCTAGTCAGGAGGTGTGATTGTAGTTTGTGTTGAACAAATGTCTTTAGCTGTAAGGTGTTATACTGTGAGATCGTTCCAACTACTGCTTAGAAGAAGACATCTGCAAATGCCTGCTTTAATTGCAATTAAAAACATCCATTCCAGATGATTATCTTATTGATCTTCCGAGTGCACATCTAATATTACCATGGTTGAGAGATCATTTAAGAAATAGACAAATTATCATTTATAAAGAGACTATAGAATCAAGTCACATATGAAGAGAAGAATGCTTTATGATAGTTCAGACACTGGTAGGAAATCAAAGAAAAATGCGTGTTTTTGATTACTCCCCCTAAAATATGCTGAAATCGAACATTTGCAACCCACATAACTAAAGATATATCGAAGAAAACTATAACTTACTACATATTGAGTTCATTTCCATCGCAGTAGTCTATTTTAAAAACAAACTCCCATAAGGAATACAGGAATGGAATCCATTCAAAGCAACAGCTGTCAAAAGTTCTGCCAAGAAACTCAGAGTAATTTATTGCATCATGAAAGGTGAGGTGTTCAGAAGAACAAATAGTTCAATCATATTCTTCCCTTCAGATTTTATTTTTTGCTTCAATCCAAGAAAAATATCTAGATCTAAAACTCACTGAAACATGTTTTCATAATTGAAGACTTACTAAGTAAATAAAATTCAACATGGTAAATAGAAGAAACCCTTCTAATCTATTTTTAGTATTGCTAGAGGCTAGAGGACTTGACTTAGAATCTGTAAGATCAGCTAGCATTCCAACTCTGCCACTAGTTATCTTTCTACAGATTCTTGGGCTAGAAAATGTAGTTTCTGATGGCCTTGGTTTCCCCACAAGCAAACTGCAGGAGACAGGTACAAGTCCTCTCAGCTCTGACATCCTATTCTCCAAGGACAGTAAAATGGGCACAGCTTCCTACTAAGTCTCCCCTCCCAATCAGGCCCAAAACACTTCTCTAATATTTATAAAGCAGTTAGCTCTTTCCAACTAAAGCAAGTGCAAGTATCTGCCTTGATTACAACACGCACCTCCAGTCCAGATATCTACCTCTTGGTTGTACTTCATGTCTGCTGGACAGGGAGGTGGCAAAAGCAATACACCACTTACAGGAGACAACGAGGTACCCCATTAGCCCACTATCAATTCCTACTCTGCTTTCATCCTTGGGAACATCGGACCCCTCTGGAGGAAGACCACTTAACAACAAGCTTATTAAACCCCCATGGATGGGGGCAACATCCACATTCTGTCCATTGAATTCCAAAAAGCAGGTCTAATTTTGGAGACGTTTTATAGAAGAGGTATAATGGTGATTTCAATAGCCTTCCTATAAATAACACTGAAGGCTCACAGAAACATTAACAGGAGTTATAATCCCAAATTAAAAGTGCACATTCTGAGAAAACAGAGACATGGAAGAAGAGCACTAGTCAGGTAATAATAATAGTGCGTATTTGTGTTTTTTTTAAATCCACTTCTAAGCAACTAATACACTGTGTCACTGTTAAGTGCAGTCAAGAAAGCTGGGTATAGACATTGATGTGTGCTTTAATGCAATGCTCATCGTAAAATATCAGTGAGACTATGCAACTCATGGGACCTTAATTGTCCAATGTGAGTTTCTTCCTTTAGTGAAAACCAAGCCAACTAAACAAAACCCCAACCTCCTAATTTGTCTCATTCTGGCACTGACTTGATGGGGGAAAAAACATATCAATATTTTTTAAATGTATACTAAAGACTAATATTCCTGAGTTCGTATGCCTCCTTACTGGACATGCAGTGCTATCTCGAGGGAGCGCATGGGTACTGGAAGATGAGGAGATGGAGTGCACACACTGGTCTTTCCCGGGCGGAATGTAACAAAAACTAAGCATGCTGTGGAATGTCTACAGCAAGGACACTGTTGATAAAAATAACTTTAGTCCCTAGATCTCAGGACACAGGAAAAGAGGTTACCTCAAAAATCTGCATCGCCCATTCATAATCTTAGGAAGGGTTTAAAATGACTCCAACCCCCTCCCAGAGGGACAGAAAAGGCAACCAAAAGGGAAGGAAAGGGGGAATAGAAAAATAGTTTAAGTTCTGGGATTTTCAAAATCAAATCAATTCAAAATCTTTTAATATGCACAGAATCGAATCAACAATTTGTTTTTCTTTGGGAAAACATCATCTGCTTGAGCCTTTCTCTTTTGCCATTAAGCTATTGATAAAGCTTGCAAATAAAATACGGAAGCATTAAATAAATACCTCCTTATTCTAAAAGCTGTCAACTCTACTGAAACAGAAGGCTTAATCCCACACTGCAAACCTACCCTAAACCACCTCAAAAAGGACCCCAGGCATACCACACACCTCTACTCTAAAAATGGGTAAATTAGCAAAATGCGTAAGAGTGAGCATTCCTTGTAATCAGTCTCTCAAAGTGATGTGAAAGCGGGCGTGCCCTGATCCCTGTGGGGGTCAGTCAGGTCCCAGTTTCAACTTGAGCTTTCAGGAGGAGCGGGTGATCAAAATTTCCATAGGATACTGGCTTCTGCAATTTGAGCTCATGGTTTTACATCACATACACTGGAGTCAGTTGGGCTCTGCTGGACGGTACATAAACCAATCACTTCCCAAGGGTACACTTCACAGAGAACAAACACTTGTATATCCAGAGTGAAGACTGGTTTTCTTTCATCACTCCTTCACCTCAAAATACAACCACAATCCAAGTTAAAATAACAAAGACAAAAATAACTACCAGAGTTGTTGGATTTCTGGTAACAACCATTTCCCCTTCTTCTCCAGGGTGAATACCTGGGTTCAAGCAACAAATATTTATCAGTCCAAACAGTCTCTTCAGCCTTTCACATCTGATGTGTGCTTTCCAAATTCATGCACTTACAGACATGTTATCCCATGCAGGATAAAAGTAGAGATCTGGCAACTATTTATTTAATTTGATCAGGTGAGGCGGTTAAAGCAGATTGCTCTTGCCCAAAAATTTACACGAAAGGACTGAGTTCTGTGAGTTGATGGCCTAGCTGGGCCAAGTTAAATAGATCACTGACAAAACTTCCACTTTACAGAGGAGCAAAGACCCAATAAATCTCTGCCATTCAACAGAAAACAATAGTTATGTATTATTTATAGCTAGATACAATGTCAAAATGGCACTAGAGAAGCAATTTTTGGCATATGGTGGCGGAGGACACAGCGCCTGTCTAAATCTGATGCTCTTGTTTTAGTTTTCTCTTTTATTATCATCATGCCAAAGACTATCTAGTTGGAATCCCAATTATTCAGGAAACCAACCTACTGTATTTGATATACATACAAAAATAAAACAAGCATCCTGAAGGTACTAGGTTATGAGGTTTTATACAAATCATAAATTCTTTAAATAAATAATGCTCTAACTTGTTTTTAATTGCTAGAAGATTGGTTTTTGGTAAGGAGAAACACCTAACAACTTGAGGAAGTCCTTAAGAATGGGAGATAAATTCCATTGAAGTTACAATTTCAAGTGTGATAATCAGTTGTATTTTTCCCACCAGAGTAAAACATACAAGCGAAGTACAAGAGAGAAGGAAATATGGATTATATTCCGCTGCTTGCAGCTTTTCACACAGTCTTGGACATCTATGACAAGTAGTTGGGTTGAAACATTCAAAGGAAAGATCTTGGCAGAAAAAGTCACCCACTGTTACTTGAATCTTGGGGGTTACAATACAGTGACTGGACGAAGTTGTTCCAATTGGTTTTCCAATGCAATCCGTTCTTGATGAACCTCCTGATTTGTACAAAACAGAGAGAAGAAAACAAAAAAGCAAAGGGGTCATTTCCTGGGTTCATCCCTACTTCATCAGATATTAAAAAGAAACTTGTAAGCGGACCCACAAACACTGAAGTACCACATGACTCTAGGACTGGCAGAGTAGAAGGCATCATATTCTACAACTGGTGACTAGACAGAGGCGGCTTCACCATTTGTCATCTCACAGCTCCTCTCTGAAGACGAGGAAATGAAACTCACTGACGCCATCCCTGCTTCAATCTCACTGGCAGTTTTAACAGGATCGGTGGTTGGCAGAAGTCAATGTTAAAAATCAAAAGACAGAGACTGGGAGAGAACACAAAAGCAAAAACAGAATGCTAATACTGAGAGGTGAGCCAGCAGGACTCAATTTCTAGTTGCGATCTCTCATTTCTAGTCCAGCACCACACCTGGGTGGGTCTGAGGGATGAGCAAGTGCACTGGCCATCCCTCTGCCAAAATCTCATCTTGGCTCCTGCACAAAATACAACTGAAGGTGTGACTGCATGGCTAAAAACAGGGAGAAAGAAAAACAGGACCAGCCGTCTGCTATTTGGGAATTCAAACTTTTGGCCCTAAAACAGATTTATTGGCAGGAAGAGAGGGGGACATTTAAAGACATTTGTAAGTAGAATCAGTTAAGATGGGAAAGAAGTCTGTAGAAAGGCTCAATTCTGAGATGCCCCGGAAGAATCAACATGCTAACAGTACAAACAGAATTCAACAAGCGTTTTTTCACTACCCTCCTCCTATCCAGCCGTCCAAGAGTCTTTTTTAAAAAAAGATTTTATTTATTTGACAGAGAGAGACAGCGAGAGAGGGAACACAAGCAAGGGGAGTATGAGAGGGAGAAGCAGGCTTCCCGCCAAGCAGGGAGCCTGATGCAGGGCTCGATCCCAGGGCCCTGGGATCATGATCTGAGCCGAAGGCAGATGCTTAACGGCTGAGCCACCCAGGCGCCCCTCCAAGAGTCTTTGATTAACTGTCTACTACGGCCAGATTCTGTCCTAAGTGTGACGGTATCTGCAAAGAACAAGATGGATCAGACCAATGCCCTCATAGGCTTTATACTCAAATGGCTAGACAAAGACAATAAAGAACAAGATACTTTCAAAAGGAAATAAATAAGATGAGGTAATATAGGAATCTGGAAGACAGGTGGAGCACCTGGTCAGGCAAGGCTTCTCAGAGGTGATGCTATCTGAGCAGAGACTTGATTACAACCTTGTTCCCATATGAAGACATGGGGAAGGATATTCAGGGAGACAAAATGGCAACTACAAAGGCCCGAAGGGAAGGAACAAGCTTGGTGTGTTTGATACCAGAAAGGCCTGTGTGACGAGAGGAGAGGGAGCCAGGAAGACACTGGCAGGAGCTGAAGTCTGAGAGTTAGGCATGGACCTTGTGGACAGAGTCAGGAGTGTGGACACCATTCACAGTACAGGGGAACAGAACTGTGGGTTCTGAATCAGGGAATGATGCGGCTTAATTTAGAATTCAAAATGTTCACTCTGGCTACCATGAAGAGAGTGGACTGTAGAGCAGAGCAAGAGTGCAGGCAAGGAGGAACTGCAAGGTTAGTGCATGGACCCAGGTGAGAAATGAAAATGGCTTTGATCAGGGTAGCAGCCATAACGATGGAGAGAACTGGATGAATTCTGGATATATTTTGAATTTAGAACTGATAGGACTTGCTGATAAAGTTCATGTAGGAAAGAAGGAAGGAGATTTGGGATCAAGCAAGTAGGTGGTTAGTAAGTGGTACTGAGAACAAGATTAGATAAGAAATAGGCATTTCAAAGGGATGGTTGGGAATGAAGTCTCTGAGGTGTGTATTAGATATATTAAGAGAAAATGCTGAGTAAGCAGTTGTAATTTTATGTCCAAAGATCAGAGGTAAGAGAAGTAGGGTGGGGTTGAGACATAGATTTAGGATCACCAGGCTATGGATGATCTTCAAAGCTCTGAGACTGTGTATCATCTAGCAAAAGAATATAGACAGAAGTTGCAGGTAAAAGATGGAACCGAACATAACACAGCATACTCATTCCCTACT